>NW_006160113.1:79806-95493 GCF_000334495.1 Tupaia belangeri chinensis | reverse complement strand
TAGCCCATTTAGTTTTGATAAAGATCTCATGAATATGCATTTGGGAAAGGATGGTCTCCTCAGTAAACCGTGCTGGGGAAACTGGACATCCATATGCAAGGGCAGAAAGTAGATCCCTATCTCTCACCAAATATTACAAAACTCAATTCAAAAATTACTAAACATTTAAATGTAAGGCTCAAAACCATGATATTATCAGAAGAAAAATACCTCAGGACCTTGTTCCAGGAAAAAGTATTTTTCTACCAGTAGCTTGCGCATCCACATTTATTGCAGCATTATTCACAATTGCTAAGGCATGGAATCATCCTAAATGCCCAAGAACAGATGACTAGATTTTTTAAATGCAGCACATACACACTGTGGAATACTACTCAGTCGCAAAAAATGATGAGGTCCTGTCATTGGATACGACGTGTGGGACTAGAGAAGATATAGTGCTAAGCAAAGCCCGACAATGGAAGACTTTGTATATCCTGCTCAATATATACCTAATGTCAGCGCTTTATGGCAAAAAGTGAAAATTGGAAGACATGATAACAGTGACAGCACGTGTGAATACCAGAGATTGTACAGGACAAGGTGGACAGTTGGGGGGGGAGGGCTCAGGAAAACAGAAATGTCACGGACACCAGAGTGGGAAGGTATCACGCACAGGAGTATCTCTGTCCTGCTTGACCTGCCCTGCATTCATGCTTTCAGAACCCATAGTGTACGCTGGAAAGACATACAATGACTAAGTTTAAATGGGACCAGCAGTTGGCATAATGGCTATGTCGCTGGACTCCCATGTAATCAACCACGATTTGCATCCCAGACCCGGTGACTTAAACTCAGGCTAGGCGCATGTGTGTGCATGCCCAAGATCCCGAGAGGAGAGTGGAGGAGAAGGGATTGCAGGGTGACCATCCCCCCCTGGGGGGGGATTTCTTGTTTTCTGTCTGTCTGTCTCTGTCTTCCTGGTGAGCACACACGTCCTATAGCAAAAAACCTCTCAAAAAAAAAAAAGAGACTAAATGTAAATTTAAAAATTAATTAACTGCTTAATTAAAAATATTTTAAAATAAGACCTGAAAAAAATGGGCAATAACAGCAAACAAGAAAATAAAACAGGGGATTATATCAAACTGAAAAGCTTCTAACTGCTTAATTAAAAATATTTTAAAATAAGACCTGAAAAAAATGGGCAATAACAGCAAACAAGAAAATAAAAAAGGGGATTATATCAAACTGAAAAGCTTCTGCACAGGAAGAAAAACAACAAACAGAATAAGGTGACAATCTATAGAAATATATATGCAAGCTACATACCCAGAAACAGATTAATAATAAAATATATAAGGAATACAAACAGTTCATCAGCCCCCCCCCAAAATTAAAAATGAGCGATCTATCTAGACAGACAGTTCTCTAAAAACAATACAAATGACCAAAAATGACTTGAAAAACTCATTTCTAATCAGAGAAATTAAAATCTAAACCACAATGAGGTTGCACTTCACCCCATTTAGAATGGCATTATAAAAATCAAACAGTAAATGTTGGCAAGGTTGTGGAGAAAAGGAAATTCTCAGACAGCATTGATGGGATTTAAATTAGTACACACAGCAGAGAAACATAGTAAATGGTTGGGAATACCAGATAGAGTGTGGGAAGGGGGTGGGTGAAGGAGTAGAGTCTGAGGAAGTACATTAAGGAGAAAAATAGAGAGGCAAGGCATTTATGGGGCAAAGAAATGGGTTACTATCTATTGAAAATAACTTTATTAGTATTGTCATCTGGGCTGGTGAGAAATGTACACATGTTGGAATATATACTTTGAAAGCTAAATAACATGATTGTATAAAAGAAATTGAAATAAAAATTTTTAAAAAGAATGTAAAGTTCTCTTTTGCAAACTATATGGTAATAGCTTTTATTGGATTGTCACTTACTTTAAAAACAATGTGAGCTATTAAGATGTACAATGATTAAATATAAATAAATCATAAAATTAAAAAAGGAAAATTAAAATAAAGTAGTACTATAGCGGGGAGAAAAATAGAATTAATTTGTTCTAGTTTGTTCTGTTACTGACAGAATTACGTGAGTCTGGGTAATTTATGAGAACAGAGATTTATTCAGTCCATGATCTGAAGAGCCAACATCTATGGGTTGCATCTAGTGAGAGTACAGTAGATATCGCAGTGGGGGGTAGGACCTGAGCAACAATGTGTCTCTCTGTTCATGTCTGCGCTTTCTTGTAAAACCCATAAGTATTCATTCATGGGTATCAACCCTACTTCCCATTCACTTCTCAAAGATCCCACCTTTCTACACTATTATCAAACTAAATTTTCTCTTAATATCTTCACAATACAACCAAAGTCCAACACATGCATTTTGGAGACACATTCAAATCATAGCATATCATGACTCAGTGATTTTTGTACAGGGTATGTATCTGAAGATAAAAATGTGTATGTTGGACCAGCAGGTGGTGTGGTGGTTAAGGGTGCTGGACTCCCACATGGCTGACTGCCGTTCAAGTCTTGGACCTGGCGTCTTGCTCTCTCACTTTCCTTCTCTCTCACTTTGTCTGTCTCTGGTCAAATTAAAATAAATAACTAAATAAAGTTAAATAATTCTTTCTAAAAAACTGTTTATTGAAAAGGTATTTGTGGACCTAGCAGGTGGTGTGGTGGTTAAGGCACTGGACACTCCCACATGGCCAACCATGGTTCAAGTCCTGAACCTGGTACCTTGTTTGCTCTCTCTCTCTCTCTCTCTCTCTCTCTCTCTGTGTGTGTGTGTGTGTGTGTGTCTGTGTCTCTCTCTGGCCAAATTAAAATAAATGAATTAATTAATAAAATTAAATAAATAGTTCTTTTAAAAAAAAAGAAAAGATATTTGCACCCTCATGTTTATGGCAGTGATATTCACAAAAATTCAGATATGGGATCAATTTAGCTGTCCAACAACCAACAAACGAATAAAGAAAATATGGCATGGGGCCCAGATGATGACCCAGTGGTAAAAACATAAGCTATTTTGCAAGGCTGACTCATAGGGGAAGCTTCCAGATGTGTTGGGAGGACTCACCAAGTATGCCATGTATTCATTTGCCCATGCTTGGGGCTGGCTGGACCTAGGATGAACTGCACCACCTGAGCCCTGCTGGGGATGCGCTCTCTCTCTCTCTCTCTCTCTCATTCTTGGGAGAAAAAAATCTATAAAAATTGAAAGTTAACAAAAGAAAGTGCAGTATATATGCATTATAAAATATTGTTTAGTCATTAAAAAAGTGAAATCCTGTCATTTGCAGCAATGTGAATGAATGTGCAGAAAATAACCCCAAGTGAAGTAAGTCAAGCACTGAAAGACAAATAGTTTGTACTGTTACTTCTTAAACGAAAAGGAAATGTTTTATTGCATGTAAGTGGAGAGTAAAGTAGTGTATACCAGAGCTGAGTAGGGCAGGGAGGCAGAGGGGGAGGGAGAACTCGGCTAACAAGATTGCGGGGAGGTGGATGGAATGAGTTCCGGAGCGCTGTGGGAGAGCAGAACAAGTGCAGCTGATGAAAATGTCCTTCAGAGCAGACAGAAGGGAAGACATGTTCTCACCCGAAATAATGAAAGCCATCTGAGATAGTGGGTATCTTCCTTGCCCTGATTTGATCTTTATGCATTGTACACATGTGTTGGAAAAAACCCACTCTACCCCATAGATATTTATAAACTGTATATGCCAATTAACAGTGTAATAAAGTTCAAAAACAATATCAATATAAGCTATTTCTAGTGATCTAAAAAGATATCAATATGAAAATACTGTGCCCTGAAAATATTTAATTTTCTGTTATCTTTGTACAGAAATCATCAATGAGATATATAATTCTATCTGAAATAAAGTTATATTAAGTTATATCTAAAATACTCTATTACGTTGAGGTGACTCTATTACATGACTTTCATAGCCTTGTCCAGATTACAGGATGAAACATATGAAATAACAGTCAGAGACAGAGTGATGATATAAACTGGCTTATATTAAATTCTCAAAAGCTGAACAGTATTGTTGCTACTATTATTTCTGTATCAGTACTTTTATAATTACTGCAGTCATTTTCATTATTATTTCTATATTCATCAAATATAAATGAAAGCTATTATATACCAGAGAAAAGATAAGAGATGGAGGGAGAGGAATAGGAAGAAGAGAAATATAAATGGGAAAGAGAGAGGACAGAGACTTACAGAGAAAAAAAGAGAGGCAGAGACATACAACAGAGAAAATGGAGGAGGTCCAGGGTATGATAGGCCGTTGCTGAGTAAAGCAAAGTACAATTCAGTAAGGTGGATCAAGAGCGAATAGCATAGTCACTGCCTAGTGAAAGTGCTTCATGACGCTCCCAGGGAGGAGAGGAACACAGAGCGTTGAATGCGTATGCTGTGCTGGATGTGACCAGACGCAGGTGTGTGCAACGGAACATGCAAAGCCTCTCAACCTCAGCAAACTCAGCAGAGCTTACCACCCTTTGGTTTCACACTAGCACTTCGAAATTATAACCGGTCATATTTCCTGTCCTTCTACCTTTCCAGTCCCACAGGAGCCATGCAGGATAATCTTGGTGCTGTCACCCCGGCTCAGTGACTCCTGTGGTTCTTTCAGAGATAAACAACTTCTCATGCCTGGCACTACACTGTCAAGTAAATCCCTTAAAACAGTAAATGCTATCACCATGCATCGTTGGCCAAGCCAGAAACCAGAGGACTACCTTTGGCTTGCCTTGATTTCTGTGCCCATCCACACACAAATAACCATGGCCCACATACTCGGCATGGACGAGCCTCTCTGCGTACCGTCTTTCACCGGCCATGTTCATTGTGGCTGTGGTGGCTGTAAGCATTCTCAGCTTCCCTTTCAATTGAACAGAAACTGTACGACTGGCGTCTCCCACACGATCACACACTGCTAAGCTCTCCTTACAGCCAGCAGAGCCCTGCGATGGAACAAATTCTGGACAATTACAGCTTACTTCTTTGAGGATCAGGAGCCAGAGACGCATGTCCTTCTTGCTTCCTTTATCCTGCCTTTGGCACATGGATACGATGGTGCGTGCCTGCGAAATTTCTGGAAGAGCTTCCTAGGAGCTAACCCTGAGCGTTCAGGAGCAGAAGCTATGAGTCAGCAGAGCAGGCAGCTCCCTATTGGTGATGCCGCAGAGCTTCTCTGGCAGCCAAGATCAACACCTGCGTCCCAAGAATGAGTTTTTAAATGATCCCTACATCTCTGTCTTACAGATGATAGGAACTATGGGTCATCGGTAAAGTTGACGCATTTCTGCATAGTAAACACAGGAGAATATATATCATGACTTTTCCAGGAACTCAGTAGTTCTCTGATTATGCACTTCACAACTAAAGGGACAGAGTTTAAAAATGTGGTGTTATTTTGGTAGAGGTCATTAAAAGCAGTGATTGTGGTGCAGACTCTGGTGATTCTGAGAAACTTGGAAATGCATTATGCTGGAGCTAGCATTTACACTCTTACCTGCTGTACCATGGAAGGTAAAGGATGTAATAAGCAAAGTGTTACAGTCAACATGAGGGGTTTTCAGCAAAATACAGCAAGAGTGAGGTGAAGCCGAAATAGACCTGGCAGAGAAGAGGAAATATAGCATTGCCGAAAGAAGGTGTTCCTGCCTGACACATACAACAGATACCGCCCAAGACGTAATTAGGAGCCTTGCAGGACTGAACACATCTACCATTTTGTACATAGCAAGAAATTGTGTACACATGTATGTTGAAGGCCAGCCTCAGTCACCGCTCAAGGACTCAAGCTCTTTCCTGGCTTTATGGGGGAATGGCTAGACATCGATTATACATTATGTAGCATCAGCATGACCAACGGAAGCAAAAGCGGTGACACCACTCTGAATTTGTGAGTCTTACAACTGTCAGTACCTCCCTAGATCACTTTTCTTTTTAACTTGCTGAAGGATGTTTGCACTTGCCAGAGAGAGACACATATATAGAGAGATGGAAAGTGAAAAAGCATTTCCAAAGGGGCAAGGTTACGCCACAATACCTTCTCCTCCATTTCTCCCTCTTTTCAGAATTTTGGGCACATATGCACATGCACCTCACATGTTTCTCATGCCTCTGACCTGGGAGGCAAATAACCTGACTGGCCACGTAGGATCAAGCCACCTTAACCCCCAGGCTATGCATGGGCCCAGTCATTAAGACTGCAGTTCCAGGAAATAGGCACAAATTCTGTGCCTCTCCCAATAATATCAATTCCCCCTACAGATAAGACAGCTGGTGAGAATTACATGTAGAAAAGAAAATTCCATGTCAAGGGCTATGTCAAGGTTCAAGAGCATAGTGAACAAATAGAATTCCTCTGAGGTTAAAACCATGTGTATATCCAAAGTAGATGCAGCAGGTGGTGTGGTGGTTAAGGCACTGGACACTCACACATGGCCAACCACAGTTACAGTCTCAGACCTGGTGGCTTGATTTCCTTGGGACCAGCAGATGGCATAATGGTGACTTGACTGGACTCCCATGTGGTTGAAAGCATTTTGAGTCCCTGACCCAGTGGTTTATAACTCATGCTGGGTACATGTGCATGAGTGCCCAAAATCCTGAGAGGTGATGAGAAGACAAGAGATTTTGTCATGGCCATCCCCCCTGGGGGATGATTTCTTCCTTTTTTTCTCTGTGTCTCTCTCTGTCTTTCTGGTGAGTGCATGCACCCTATGCCAAAAACACCTCTCTCAAAAAAAAAAAATGCGTTTATCCAAAGTCAATGAACATGACTTCTCTGAATACAAAAGAGATACTCCACTATTCATGCCACTCAAAGATCTTTATATTATTGCTTTTTAATGTAGTACATTTGAACTGAACATACACTAATTTAATTCTTATCGTATGTGTCACATCTAGATTAATTCTCAGTTTTTATTAATAAAAGTAATGTAATATATATAGTCTCTAGCAACTTTAAAGTAAAGCTAAAATTATGTATTATAGTTAATAAGTTTATAATTTCTATAAGCTATTTTAAACAAAATCACAAAAGGTATATAACAATTATCTAAATATAATTTCACAACTAAATTATTGCAGTGAATTAATTTTTCAAATTCTAGACAACCGTGGTAATATTATCTAAAATTTATTTTTAAATCAATTGAGTTATTGTACATGTAAGCATGAATATTATATTTTTGTAACCATAATTTATAGTATGAAAATATTGAGAAAATAGTAACTGAATTTGGCAAACACACTGACCTGGGTGAAGAGAAGCTGCTGTGTACCTGTGGTCACTGCTTGCCGCTCTCATCTATTGAACTATAAATTTATGCTCTTCAATTTAGTATAATTCTTTTATGTTTTATTCTAAATGCTTGGCAACCACATGTTAAAATTTTAGAAATTACCAATATAATGATAAAATTAAGTATTTGTCTCTAACTTTTCCACAGACGTATATATTTTAGTCCTTAATACTAGAAGATTCTTTCTGGAAATATTCTCATGATGGAATACTCTGGTTGGTCACATTTTCTTAATTTAAAAAATCCATAAAACTCTCTACCATTAGCTTCTATTTCTAGTGAAACGAAAATACTCATATTTTTATAACTGTCTTGCATTTTTTCCATAACTTGGTTTCTTTCTTTCACATAAAAAGTTTTTCTAATAATTCCAAAAGCTTTAATGTCTTCCACTCTCCAAGATTTACATGCAAAATCTCTCCTCCATAGAGACTTTCTTGCTTTATTTACAGCAGACATTCTCCCTCTCAGAACCAGACAGTCCACGAGGGTAGCAGGTTTAATCTACAGACCAGGTGTCTATGTTAATATGGCTGTCTGCTGCCGCCCATGATGGGTTTCTAATAGGTAATCCCTTTTGTACCCTAAACATGACCTGTACGGCTCTCTGTGAACCGACCCTTGATAACGTCTGAAGGCCCTCATCTCCCGCATTGGACCTTACTGGTTTCA
This sequence comes from Tupaia belangeri chinensis, assembly GCF_000334495.1. NCBI lineage: Eukaryota > Metazoa > Chordata > Mammalia > Scandentia > Tupaiidae > Tupaia > Tupaia belangeri. The sequence continues at coordinate 87,484 of NW_006160113.1, read as the reverse complement.
CCCAGAACTTCCTGACAGGAGCCTTCACATTTTATGTTGGAATTAGACACCTTTGTCCCCTTGTGCTGAGCCATTGTCCATGCTGCTAAACTGTCTGCTGAAGTGTCATTTCCATGTACGCAAATAAGAGAAAATGGATGATGACTCAGTTCAGGCAGTGCCTTCAGATTAGTTGATGGTTTTCAGTGATAACGGGGATGAACACTTTGGAAGCAGCAACAAAAAACAAGGAAGACATCTACCCACCTTGAAGTCCTGCGGCAGGTGGCTTCTGGGAGAGAAAACAGCCATCCTTTGATAGAGCTGCATTGAAATCTGTGTGCCCAGGGGATGGCCCAAAAAAGAAGTGAAGGGAATTTGCAGAAAGTTTGTGTGAAAGGAGGTAGTGGACTGAGTGTAGACCAGACATTCCCTGGAGAGCAACAGGAGAGTCGGGAGTCACAGGGGAGGAGGGAGATGGAGTCTGTTTCAGCAATGGTTGAATAATGTAAGATTAAAAACAAGCTTTTGTTAAGATAGCACCAAAAAAATGCTTCCCTGAGACCTTCCCCATCACTTCCCCTTTTCCTAGAATATTTTATTCCCAGTCTTAAGGACTTGACAACATAGTGTCTATGAAGGGATTATTACTCATTTTTTTGAAATGGCCTGTTCCTTACACTAGAAAGAGGAACTATGGCACCTTACTCGGTGGGCCCGTTTGTTGCTATTTTGAGAGACTCTTGGGTGTTTGTGAAGTCAATGAAAGGATCTCCTTCTCCCCCAGACTGCATTTTACAGAGCAACAGACAAACGATAAACTAACTTTATCTAAATAATGCGGCTTAAATTCACATTTGACAGATTAATGAGTCAAAGAAATTATTGCCAATTGAATGATCACCAATTAATTCATTGTTTTTATAAATTTTAATGTGGACCGACACATGGTGTAATGGCTACTTTGCTGAACTCCTATGCAGTTGAGCATGTTTCAAGTCCTGGATGCAGCGTATTAATATGCCAGGCATGTGTGTGTGTGCATGTCCAAGATCCCAAGAAGAGAATGAAGGAGAAGCATTTGAAGCATGACCATCCCCCTTGGGGGGGGGATTTCTCACTTTCTTTCTCTCTCTTTCTCTCTAGATAGTGCATTTCCACTATAGCAAAAGTCTCTAAAAAAATTATGAACTGTTATTTACAATCAATGTATATCTCTACAGCACACAGCACATATTTCAAGGGGGCGTGTAGTATACAACAATAAAATCAAGAATATTACCATAGAAATTCTTTTATTTTTTTAAGAGAGATTTTTACTATAGGGTGTGTATGCTTACCAGAGAGACAGAGAGATACAGAGACAGACAGCAAGAACTCATCCCATAGGGGAGATGACCATGTTGGAATCCCTTCTCCTCCATTCTCCTCTCGGAATTTTGGGCTCTCATGCACACATTCCTGATGCGAGTTTTAAGCCACCAGGTCCAGGACTTGAACTGTAACAGACCACATTGGAGTCCAGAGACATAACCATTATGCCATCTGCTGGTCCCTATCATAAGTATTATTTTCAACAGAGAACTTTGTACAGTCTACCTCGGAAGTTTTTTCCTTAATTATTACAACAGTTAACATTTTGGACTATTTTTTATGCTTGGCAAAATTTAAGTATCTTAACATTTATTACCATATAATGATTTCATTTAGTCTTCAAGCAAGAATATTGAGGCCACAGAGAATAGGCAACATTCCCATGGTTATGTAGCTTAATCGAAACTTGAAGTCCAAAGGTCCTGGTGTCAGCTCTCACGTTCTAGAGGAACACATTCTTTCTTTCACCCAATGTAGGGACTCCATTTGGGAACATTTTGTTCTTTTGGAAAGCTTTAGGAAACTCAGTCTCAAGTGGTAAGCAGCATCAGGTGTCGCACTGACCTGTCTTGGGAGAAGCTGCCATGCAGGGGGTGCCTGATGGGCCCTGGCTTGGCCCCTGGATCACCACTTAGAGCTCAGACGTTCACGTTTCTGCTCTAGAGGTCAAGGCAGATAAACCCTAGGAGGGCTGAGTGCAGAAAATCGAAATGCCAGTAAAATCGAATTTAGGAGAACAAAAATGAAAAAATACTTTTTCACTTATTAGTTCCATGCAGATTATTATTGACTGTCAAGATATTTTATTTTCAAAGAAAATAACCTATCTAAACACTCTGCTAACATCAGTATGTATTTTGAAAGAACATACTACTTTGTATTATGCTAAATAAGAGAGAATAATTAAAATATTTATCTCATTCCTGGGAAAGATTCCAATCCTGCTAGCCTATACTTTGGTCATAACGAATGAGTCAGGAAGGAGCTAGTAATTGTGTAGGGGATAAAGTGTTAAAGAAAGGCTCTGTCCGAGTGATGGTCTTCCAAGATGGCTTGTTTGAGCTCTTCCAGTCTTAAAATTTGTTCACTATATGACTTTGGACAAATATAGGAACTCTCTAACTTTAGGTTTAGTCAACTCATGTAAAAGAGGTGCTGTTGTGGAGTGCCACCAAAGCCAGAGTAAGGTGAAAGGGAGTCTTCATTAGCTGGCCAGCGACTGGGGAGTGGGGCGCCGAGAGTCAGAACTGCAGCCCCGACCGACGTTTGAGCAGTCTTTATATAGGGGTCAGTTACCAGGGGTTTCTGTGCAAGCACTTACAGAAGCTGAATCAAGCAGGTTAAGTATTTCTTAGGGGAGCGGCGTTTCCACGCAAGCAGTTCCATTGCTAAACAAAAGGGTTTTGGGCTACTTAGCAAAGACGGTGCAGGTCCAGGGTGTCGTCACGGATACGGTTTTCTGTACGGCTAGCACGAGCTATCTTCACATGGGAAGAGCAAGCAGGGTTACAGAAGCAGACAGCCGTGTTAGGGTAAGGGGACAAAAGGGACCAACAGTTGTTCATGTGCAAGATCTAATATGCGGCTTTCTACAGTGCCATATTTCCTCTTCTATGGGATTACTTACAGATTTTCTGCTTTTTTTTTTAATTTTCCAGAGGACAAATGTGCTCACCAGAGAGAGACAGAGAGAGCAAGAGAGACAGAAAGGGAGAAATTACCACCATGGGGGCACGGTCACACTAAAATCCCTTCTCCTCCACTTTCTCAACCTTTCTCTGGATTTGGGGCACACATACACATGTGCCTGGTATGTTTCTCAAGCTGCCAGGTCAGGACTGGAACCATGGTGTCTGCCATGTAAGATTCAGCCTTACCTGCCAGGCTACAATAGCCCATGGTGTTTACTTTATGCAATGAATAAAGAGCACCAGAGTTGTTAAACAGATATTTAATTCCCCCTCTCCTTTACAAATTCTCTAGCAGAAATTCTTGCCTTCTGATTTGGTGCACAGTAATGAGAGGTTAAAAAAATAATAATAAAAATGTTTTTGGGCAACAATGGTTTTTTTAAGTCTGAGATAATTTTACAGTGTTGTACTGCATGACAAAACATAAGCATTCAACTGACTGAAGTGTAGTTCTACCAATGAATTGGGAACTAAGAAATCTGAGTTACATTCAATAGTTATACTAGAAACTGCGAAAACCAATACACAAAGGATTATTTCAATTTATATTCACACAGGGAGTAATGATTAGACATAGTTAATAAAATAAAAGAAAAAAACAGAATCAAATGCTGATAATGTTGAATCAATTAAATAAATAGAGGAATAATGGCAATATTAATAGTAACTGTATAAATAGTGTTGATAGCTGTGATGATATTCATTGTAGGATTATTTGTGGTTCTGCACTGCACAAGAGTTTATTTGCGTGATTTTACTCTGGCAGATCCATGAAACCGGCACTCAATGTATAGCAGCTGCATTTTCTTAAAGAAACTTTCATAAATCCAACAAAGAAAGCAGCAAAGAAAAACCAAAATTTAAAAAAATCAGAAAACAAGAAAATATACATAGATGTTACACAACTGTCAAATATGTTTTCCAAAAAATATTGTCATGTTCACACTTCTAAATCCGCTGTATTCCTTCAGATTCGTACATTTCTATATATTTGAGACACAAGTTCTCTTTTACTCATCTGTTTTGCAGGTTATACAGTACTGAGATCCTTGATTTTATTCCTAAAAATCAGAAGAAAGTGCCCGTGACATTGTCACCCAGAGAGTTAAAGCATTACAACATTGTAGAGTGAATGAATAAACAAGTGGATTAATCACTTTTCTCTATGTTAATTTTGATCACTATACTGATTATCTTGACAACAAATATTTAGGTAGATTTTACTCACTATACACTGCATTTCACAGTTAAAGAGAGCAGTTCAAATATCAATGCCAGAGGAACTTGAGTGGACAAGGATGAGGTCCATTGCTTTAGAGCTGGAAAGAGCTTCATAAGCACAATGTTAACCTGGGCTCTATACAAACAAATCCTCTTTACAACATCCCATGAAGTATTTAAAATGACCTTTTTCACATTTTGAAGGAGTTCCTGACGTTGTATTTTATGTACCAACGTCCCTCAACCCAGCAGTCTCTTCATGGCACCGAGGACCTCCTTGTTTCGCAGGCTGTAAATAAATGGGTTCAGAAGAGGTGTGACAATGGTGTAAAACACTGCCAAGATGTTATCCTGGTCCGGGGAGTGCAAGTAATGAGGCCGTGTGTAGGTAGAGAGAGTGGTTGTATAGAACAGGCTTGCCACAACCAGGTGGGAGGAACAAGTGGAAACAGCCTTTGTTTGTCCTTTATTTGAGCTCATCTGAAAAACAACAGTCAGCACACGGGCGTAGGAAGCTAGGATGGCCACGAATGGCAGCAGCAGAATAATAAGTCCACTCAAGAGGACCGTGTACTCGTACTGGGAAGTGTCCTGACACACCAATGGCATTAGGGATGGAACTTCACAGAAGAAGTGTTTGATGAGCCGAGACCTACAGAATGGAAGCTGAAATACATACAAGGTATGCACTAAAGCGTTGACAGAACCACTGCTCCATGCGCACATGACCATCAACCAACAGGTCTTCTTGGTCATCAGCACAGGATAACGCAGTGGATGGCAGATTGCTACATATCGATCGTAAGACATAAAACCAAGAAGAAGGGCTTCTGTTGCACCGAGGGTCAAAAACACAAATGTTTGAACCGCACAACCCAAAAAACTAATGGTCTTACTGTTGGAGAGAAAGTTGGTCTCCATCTTGGGCACCGTGGTGGAGATGTACATCATATCGATGGCAGAGAGCTGACTGAGGAGGAAGTACATGGGCGTGTGCAATCTGGTGTCCACTCGGATGAGGTGAACCAATATGATGTTCCCCATCAGAGCCACCAAAAAGAGGATGGCAATGACAACGAAGAGAAGAGTGTTCATTCGGCCATGCTGGAAAAGGTCAAGGAGCGTGAACTCAGTCCCCAAACTTTGATTCCCTGTTCCCATGGCAAAGTCAACAGGTGAAAGAACATATCTGAAATGATCATGTAATAATATTGACAACCCTATAAGAGAAAGTAAAGTAACAATTACTAAATACAATAGAATTTTCCAGTATCACCTTATAACTTCCTCTTATTGAATACATTGAATCTGTGCCTATTACAAATTGTACAGATCGTGAAATTAAGAATTTTTACAGATCGCACAATGAAAACAAAAAATGAAAATAAAAGAATCTTTATATAATTTTTGAGCACAAATTATGTGTCTCCTTGTAAATATCTCCAAGATGATAGACTGTAACTCTGTTCATTTGTTATGAAAAAATTCTCTCAATTTTTTTCATGTAAGTGGCCAATTTAAAAAGGCAGTGCTCATACAATATAGGGTAATTATAAATTATTATTTCATTTCTCCATTGTATTGGTTAAATAGGAATAAATGCTATCGCAACATTTGTATGGAAATTGTATCCTAGCCTTTATGAATTAATCAGCATTATTTCTTTTGTATTTGCAAACATTTTTAAATTATCTTCTTAATTGATCTAAACATTTTTTCTAGGTTCTTGTTAAAATGTATTTTTTTCTGCATATCATTTTTTGAATAGTAAATACTGATACGTCTGAAGAATAATCCCCATATGAAATGATCTCTCCAATAATGTGGAATTTGAGGCTGTTTTCTTTCTTTTTTCTTTTTGACACAAGATAGAGAAAGACAGAGCAGTTAAAAGAGGTGGAATCTAAGAGAGAAAGAGAGAGAGCATGGCCAATTTATTTCCGTTAATGGGATCCTCTCCCCCAGCTCCCATTCACTGAGATCTCAGATGGGCCCAGGACGTCAGCCTGCACAGTCACCTGGTGTGTGGTCAGGACTGTTCACCTGACAGATGGAGGAGATGGGCTGAGCAGAGGCACCTACAGACATCCCAGGCTTCTTATTCTGAAAGAAATCCCCACCATCCCCCTTCTGGCCCAATGTCCAAGGTGACTTCCTTTATTGAGAAGAAGTTCTGATTAAAAGTGAAATAAAAGGACCAGCAGATGGCATGATGGTTATGTTATGGGACTACCATGTACTCAACAGCAAGTTCAAGTCCTGGACCCGGTGACTTAAAACTCATGCAGGTGCGTGTGCGTGCTTGCCCAAAATGCCAAGAGAAGACTGGAAGAGAAGGGATTGCAGTGTGGTCACCCCTTGGAGGGTGATTTCTCGCTTTCTGTCTCTCTGTCTCTCTCTGTCTCACTGGCGAGTGCACCCACCCAATAGCAAACATCTATCTGAAAAAAGTGAAATAAATACATGAATTGAAATGTATTACGGTAATATAGTAACAAACTGTAATTCTCAATCCCAAAGTTACATAACTTGTGTCACTACATTAGGGCATGGCTTGAGCCTTCAGTGTGAGTTCAACAATTTAAAGTAGCATTTATGGAGTAAGTGCCACAAACAAATCTTTCAATGAGGAAAGAGAAGCAATATTCACATTCTAGACCAACGTGGATTTCAGAACTAGCTTATTATGATGAGACTCTAAATTGAAAGCCACATGTTTTATAAAACAACTTTATCAAACATGCAATTTGACTTGTAGTTTCTTTCATCAAAATGTGATGAACAAAATCATCTACAAATATTTTTGCATCATTGATGTCTATACTTACCTGCATTTTGAATTGTTTTGTTTAAATATTCTTATCATAGACTTATTTATAAGACATTAGTAACTAATTGCAGGAGATGGCAACTAGAGAAATGCATAAAATAGAGGCCCTGTATGAAAATATGTTTCCTCTTTCATATCATAAAACAATAATAAATGAAATACATTTTTACCATGCAAATATGAATAACTACCACATATAGGGAGCCATACAAATTACAAGATATTTTATTTTGTTACAACTGAATATAAACCTCATTAGAAATCTGTGTTTTTGAAATACTTTACAAACTTTTGTTGTTCTAAAATCATTAACAACTGTAACTATGGGCTAAGCATGACCTGACATTTTGAGGGGAAGATAAGGAAGAAAGACACGTCTTCTACCTCAGTCAGGAATAATGATACTTTGGGATTCCACTCTCTCAGGTAAAGAACACAGTCTACCACCAAACGCTAGCCCTGCTTTTCTGTGCTGTTTGTACATTTGACCTTATAACCCTCAGATTATTTAAATCTAACATAAAACTACATAAATCTCCAAGGCACACTCTGGTACTCTTCTCAGAGCTGTCATTTAAGTAAA
>NW_006160113.1:55684-79410 GCF_000334495.1 Tupaia belangeri chinensis | reverse complement strand
ATATATCAAAGAGATGTGGAGTAGAACAACACATAATCTAAGTAATCAAGGTATTTAATGTGACACTCCCAAAAAAGAAGCTCTCAGCTTCTAAAAGTTCCAATCTGAAACACGTTTTAGGAATTATCATCACACCGGATTTCAAGATTGCTAGTGGTTTTTGCCTCAGGCGTGAATCTCCAGGGGTTTACCCTGAGAAGTACTGTGGAAGCAGGCCTAAGACAGAAAGGATGTGTGGTAAAGTGAGACCTTGGTCATCGCTGTAGAATTGGCCGACTGCCTAATCACGCTTTAACTTCGCCCTTCCATCTCAGAGCCCCTGGGGTTCTGCGGTCTCTGGCACACGGATGAACCACTGCTCACAGCAGGGCACGCTGGGAGACCTGGGGACACTGCCAGCTGAGAGACAGCACTGAGTCCAGGCTGAGCCTCCCACGCATCTGTCCAAATGGACTATAACCTTCTTATGGGCTTTTAGAAACGTTTAATTCTGTTTTATTTTCAAGATATGCATGTAGATTAGACTCTTCCCAATTAACCAACTGACATGTGGTTAATTAATTTTAGTTTAACAAAATAAATGTAATATTTCAAGGAATTACAGAGTATAGTAAATGGTCTATGTACATGCTACAATTATTTTTCTTGGTTTTGATAAGTCAATCTTTAAAAGATTGGCATGTTATAGAAGTAGCCGGAGTTCTGAGAGCCCACAGAAGCAGTGCAGACACTATGGCCAGTTATATGTGATCGCACCTCCATTCCTAGAAATACGGATCATGGCTTTGTGCTCACTTAGTCTTGTTCTACTGCAAGCACATTTATTTAATCTGGGAAAGTTAAAGTGAGGTTCAATTTAAACCAGTCTCAATATATGCATCTACTGTAATTGCTTTTTTTTTTTTTTTGGAGAGATTTTTGCTATAGGGCCCGTGCACTCACCAGACAGACAGAGAGAGACGGAGAAGCAACAGATCCCCACCCAGGGGGGATGGCCACGCCACAATCCCTTCTCCTCCAGTCTCCTCTCGGGATCTTGGGCACGCACACACACACATCCGGCGTGTTTTAAGCCAACGGGTCTGGGACGCGAACCGCGGTCGACTACATGGGAGTCCAGCAACATAGCCATTAGGCTAACTGCTGCTCCTTGTAATTGCTTTTAATTCTAAAAGATGACATAGACAGGTAGGGATAAAACAGAGATATAAAATAACTTTGGATGCTAGGGATCTTAGGTTTGTATTCAGAGGAAAAACGCAAAACCTTACATTAACCTGTACTTAACTGGGTGGACGTTCCTATTAAATGGTATCTTGTCTTCATTTTCCTCATTGTAATAGTTGTTTGATTTTAGTTTGAAGTATTTTTCCTCACTTTGCCGTGAAATGCTGTATAACAGTTTTTCACAGGAGGGTGGGAAAATTCATTGCTCAGAGATTATTGAATGTGAGTATTGAAAGACAAATTTTTATTAGGGATAGTTCTGAAATATCAAAGAAGAAACTTAAATTGTGAAGACTGAAACTGAAGGCTCCTTAAGGAAAAGAAAACATTATAAATACAAAATCAGGATAGGCCTTGGAAGGGGCCCATGCATGTGGAGGGCCTTAAAGATGAAATGTTTCAAGACCAGCAGTTAGCGTAATGGCTATGTCGCTGGACTCCCATGTAGTTGACTGTGGTTCGAGTCCCTGACCCAGTGGCTTAAACTCATGCTGAGTGTGTGTGTGTGTGTGCGTGCCCAAGATCCCAAGAGGAGAATGGAGGAGAAGGGATTGCGGCATGGCCATCCCCACCCCCGGAGGGGTTAATCTCTCACTTTCTGTCTCTCTGTATTTCTGGTGAGCACACTCGCCCTATAACGGAAAGATGAAGCATGTCTAACTCTCCAGCTGCCTCTGAACTGAGGTTTAGTGCAGCTCAGTAGGGTCCATCTTGTTCTGACTCCATCATTTTCACTTTACATATTCTGAAGAGAAATGATTTAAAGTAACACACACCAATAAAACTGAAGTGTTTAAGATGATTATGAAACAATTATCTTCAAATGCTTCCTGTGTTATAAAAATGGCGACATCTCATTCCATATTAACGAGTGAGTCATGGTGTGGTGTGGGGGTGGCAGGGAGCTGGCGTGATGGCCTGGCTGCACAGAACTAGGAGTGCACTGTTGGCTCTCTTTACGCAGAGACGGGGTCCTCCAGCTGGTCTTCTCTTTACGCAGAGACGGGGTCCTCCAGCTGGTCTTCTCCGGTGGTAGCACCTACCCCGAACACGATTATGGAGGGAGAGATAGTTCATATACATAAGTAACTCACTATGCTGTCTTAAACGAAGAAATCCCTCCATAAACATAGGTTTATTGATGACTGCTGCTGTTACTGTGTTTTCCATTATTTCTTTATATAAAAGCTGCATTCTTTCTTCCAATGTAGGCACACTTATTTTTCATTTTGATTTGCTATAGGGGATGATATAGTAAGAGAGAGAGACTCCCCCAGTGTTTGACAAGCTGCTGGGCCAGGACTTGGACCATGCAGTCAATCCTGTGGGATTCAGCAGCCTTAATCACCACGCCACCTGCTGACCTGATACAAGCACTCTAATTGCTGTCTCCAGCTAGTGTGAGCTAGTAAAGATGCAAAAACAACAGCAATAAAAGGAACAAATATTCTGACAAAATAACTTAATACCAGTGCTGTAAATGCAGCCTCTCTGCCCACATCCCAACATCCAGCCCAGCACAACCACACAGACCCTGTGTAGGGCTGGCATAGGGCTGAGGAGGGCTGAAGAGGGCAGACAATGGCCGATGCACTTCCTGCCACTGGTGGCCCAGCTGCCTAGAGCTCCCTCCTGCAGGGCGCACACCTGCTCCCTGTCCACCAGAAGCTAGACTGTATGTTTGGAAGTTTATTTCTGGGGTCTCTACTCAGTTCTATTGGTCCTCACGTTCGTTTTTGTGTTGATACCATGTTGTTTTGGTTATCACGGCTTTGTAATATATTTTGGAATCAGGAAGTGGGATGCCACCTACTCCACTCTTCTAGCACAGAATGGCTTTGGTAATACATGGTCTTTTATAATTCCAGACAAGCTCTATGATTGTCTTTTCTAGATCTGTGAAGAATGTCTCTTATAATTTTATAGGGATTGGAATAAATATGTGGATTACTTTGGGTAGAATTGCCATTTTGATTATATTCATTCTGTCAATCCAGGAACATAGGATTTCCTTCCACTTTTTGTGTACTTTTTTATTTCCTTTTTAATGTTTTCATAGTTTTTCTTATAGATGTCTTTGACTTCCTTGGTTAGTTTTATTCCTAATTATTTTATACTTCTTGTGGCTATGGTAAATAGGTTTACTTTCTTCAGTTCTGTCTCTGTATGCTTGCTGTTTGTATACAGAAATGCTGTAGATTTTTGTAAGTTCATTTTGTATCCTGTCACTTTACTGTATGCATTTATTACTTTAAGAAGGTTTTTCATAGATACTATGGGGTCTTCTGTGTATACAATCATGATAATCTCAGCTCTTTTTTCACTATTGCAATGCCTTTTATTTCCTTCTCTTGTTTGATCACATTGCCTAGGACTTCCAGCACTATACTGAATAGGAGTTGAGAACGTGGGCAGCCTTGTCTTGTACCCATTTGTACCAGTTTTGACTTGTACCAGGCTCCTCCACCTCTGTCTGCGTTGGGCCTTCAATCAGTGTGCTTGGCACAGTTATACATTTTTAATCTAATTTCATTTTCTGCAGCATGATTTCCAATTTTTTTCTTCTTTTTCTTGTAGTATTTTTCTTCTTTTTTTCTCTTTTCCCCTCTATTTCCTACTTTCTTTTTCTTTTACCTTACTCTCCTGTTTAACTGCCAAGCCCTTACCCACTGCCTAGGCATGGCTAGGTGCACAGTAGCTAGACATCTGAACATTGTGAGTTTCAGAGAATTCTTTGCCCCACACTGTAGTGGTTGCAAAAATATATGCATTTATCATGTTGTATACCACAAATATATACAATTTTGTCAATTAAAAAATAAACAATTTTTTAATCTTAGCTATTCTGATTGGGGTTAGGTGGTATATTATTGCGGTTTTGATTTGCATCTCTCTATCTCCCTTATGCTAAGGGATGTTGAGCTTCTTTTTTTTTTCTTTTTTTTTTTCATTTGCTTTTGGCTGTTCATATGCCTTCCTTAGATAATTGTCTGTTCAGCTCATTTTCCCCATCTTTCAATTAGATCGATTTTTTTGTTTCAGGTAAGCTGCTTGAAGTTCCCTATATATTTAGGTTATCAGTCCCTTATCTGAGGCATACTTTTCAAATATATCCTCCCATTCCAAGGGTTGTCTCTTCACTCTAATGATTGTTAGTTTGCTGTGCAGAACCTTTTAACTTAATGTACTCCTACTTGTCTATTCTATGCAGAGAACAATACATAGGTTCCACAAAAACCTACACATAAAACTATCATACAATTCAGCAAGTCCACTCCTTGGTGTCTGCCCAATGGACAGGAGGACATTCGGTCGTAAAAGCACATTTATTGCAGTACTGTTCACAGTTGCTAAGACATGAAACCAACCCAAATGCCCAAGAACAGATGAATGGATTGAAAAAGTGTGGTACCTATACTTTATGGAATACTACTCAGCCATAAAAACTAAGAGGTTCTGGAATTTGATAGTCAATGAATATACAATATTTAATGAAGTGAAGCAAGTCAGACTATGAAAGAAAGGCATTGTATGTCCCCGGTCAACACATACCAAATATCTGCACTCCATGGCAGAAACTGAAAGATTGGAAGGTATAAAGTCAGGGAAAGCAACTGTGGATACATCTGGACAGTGTGGGAAGATGGTAGGCAATGGGGGTGGATGGGAGAGAGGGAATCAAGGGTAAAAAAAATTTAACAGACACATAAGTGGAAAATTATCTGTTGATAATAATGTGTAAAGTAATGTTTTTGACTGGACTTATATGCAGTGTATTCATACTGGAAAGATTCATGTGTATACTGTGGAGACATACAATGATTAAGTGTAAAAATAATAAAATAAAATTTTAAAATAAAATAAATAAATCATATAAATCATATTTTTCAAAGTTCATCTTTATGCGAGTGTCTTATTTGTGTTTGATAATACCAGCGGGTAAAATAAAACATTATGGGTCAATTCAGACTCCTAATTATACTCTTTCATTATACTCAAAGTTGAATTCATGTGGTGAAACTTTTAATATCTTCTATGCTCTTGGCACTGTTCCTAGAAATTTATGGTAATTAATGCATCTCATTAACATTTGACTTTACAGAAAAATAAAAAGAAATAACATTTAAGTAATATATCTGCGGTAACTAAAATATTATGAACCCTATGATTAAATTCTAAACTAAGATTTTAGTACTGCAATTGCTGATTTCTCAAGATGGAGCCATGTGGTGCTGATGATTATGTGAATGACTGATATTTCTCTTTGCCAGTTTCCCATGGAACAGACATCTTCACTTTTGGCATTTGAAGGACAATGGAATTATTTTGCTACAGCCTTAATAAAGGAACAAACAAGGGACATTTTCTCTGAGGATATTGCAGGCAAAATTTTAATTTGGCCTGAATCTCTGTGGAATGGTATGCTTCTTGGTTCAGTGGAAATATATAGCTCAGACATTAAGGTCAGATGAATGGCTCCAGCTATTTTTCTGGGTTGCACTTTCTTTCTTATAAAAGATTACTGGTGATATCGTGAGAAGAATATAAAAAGTAAGACTTCCATCTGGTATTTCTGGAAAACAGGGGTTATTTCACAGAAAAATTATGAATCGAATATTAGCCATGATGATGACGACCAAGACGTACTGTGAAAGAGTGACCGCCTTAGTCAACATCATCTTCTTTAACACAGCCAAAAACAAAGTTTCAAAATAATCAATCAAAAAATTTTTGAGAGGTTTTTGCTATAGGGCATGTGTTCTCACCAGAAAGACAGAGACAGAGAGAAGGAAAGTAAGAAATCACCCCCAAGGGGGGATGACCACACCGCAATCCCTTCTCCTCCATTCTCTCAAGATCTTGGGCATGCATGTACACGTGCCTAGGGTAAGTTTAAGACACTGGGTCCAGGACTTGAACCACGGTCGACTACATGGGAGTCTAGCGAGATAGCCATTACGCCAACTGATGCTCCCAATCAAATCTTTAAATCAGCATATTGTATGTCCCCACTTAATAGATACCGAGTGTCCACACTCTATGACTGAAACTGAATGACTAAAGGATATAGAAACACAGTAAATGATTATGAATACCAGATATAATGTGGGAAGAGGGTGGGTGAAGGAGTAGAGTCTGAGGAAGGACATTTAGAAGAAAAATAGAGAGGCAAAGCATTAATGGAACAAAGAAATGGGGTATGATCTGTTGAAGATAACTTCATAGTATTATCAACTGGACTGGGGAGAAATGTTCACACATGAAGACATAGCAAGCATGTATAATACTGACATAAAAATAAATATGATGATGATAATGGAAAACAATAGAAAACCCAGAAATAGATACACATATTTACGGCCAAGTGATTTTTTAATATAGGTGCCAAAGAACTTTAGGAGGAAATAAATACTTGTTCAATAAATGATTTGGGGAACAAAGCTTTAATTCAGCATAAATAAATGTAAAATTGAGCTTTCAAATACCACTTTTCTATATCTGTCACGTGTCTAATGTCATAAATCTTCAAATATTTTTCAATAACAAGAGAAGAAAAGCTGGGATTAGATGACTATTTGAATTACAAAAAAATTATATTCTCAGTGTATAATAATTGAATTTCTTGCAACATAAACAACTAATGAGATTTATTATTTGTCTCTCAGGATTCAAATTAAGAATAATGTTAAAAAATGTTCCATGCAAGAATTTTGAATTTATCAAAATAAGTATTATATGGTGACTTGAGATATTTATATTGAAAATAGATATATTAGGGGAATTTTTTATAATACTAGGTAGTATAAGCATAAATGAATATACACGTGAATAAATTCTTATTAAAACATTAATTTAAAATATAAATGATAAATAGTTGAGAGAGAACTGGTTGGACTTTGAGACCTTTAGAATTTTAATCAATAACAACACTTCAGGTAAAAGCACACCATAAACAATTCAATGAATTGGCAGTCACATCTGTACAGATGTTTAAGAAGTCTTTCTTACATATAAAAAAGCTGAACATAGAAAAAAAAATTCACCAAATTCTGGAAATAGCATATGAAATACTTGCGGAACTCATTTGAATGACATAAATTAACATTGATACTAACAAAGCCTGCAATTTTTTCTATTTCCTTCTCTGTGGGTTTTCCCTTTGGTGTGGCCAACTAGATCAAATGCTGGGGTATCCCTGGATAATCACACAAGCACTTGGTGGTGAGCACAAGAGCAGCCAGCTGGATGTAATTCGAAATGACAAAGTCTTAGCTTAAAGTTTGGTGACTTGAAATAACAGTATTTGTTGGAGGGAGAACTTTGCACTGGACTATAGAAAGGGAGAGTTTTGATCATTAGTTTACTGTTGTATAATCCCTTTATGCTATGTAGAGTACATGGGCCGTTCTTTAATTGACATATGTTTCACTGGCTTAGAATGACCCACTTCTGTATTTGCTTTCTTTTAGACTAAATTATTTCTGCTTCATGTTTGGTGCTGTATTTTCTTCTACCCAGAGTCACCCAGAGTGGTAGAACAGATGCAAAATATCACCATGCCCATGGGCTGCAGATGGCCAGTGACAGCGTCCAGGTTTGGTTGTTCTCTGTTGAGCCTGTGTGTGGGGGGGGCGGTCAGCACTGAGCATGAGGCAATGCCCAAGCCGTGGGATACTGGGCTTCTTGTACTACTGCGATGGCCTTAGCTATTTCCCTATCAAATCAAAAACATGCAAAGGCAACTTTAGGCAGTCTTGATTTCAAAATAAAGAACATCTTAGGAGATTCGTCTTAGAAACACTAGGTAACTCGCTGAAGCAAGAGCAGCGAACTGGAAGCATTCAGATCTGATTAAAGTCCCAGTTTCATTATTTGCTGTGTATTCATTGACCAACCTCTAAGAATCTGTCAGCCTTTGAGAAAAGGGAAGATAATCCCTTAGGACCTGTTAAAATGGTCAAAATGCAAAATGCTAAGTACACTTAATGTAGAAATAGAAAAGATTATTTATTTATGACCGTGATCTCATTTATTCAGCCTTAAATTTGGAAATTAGACTAAGCAAAATCAGAAAATGACTTTAAGTATATGCACTGGATATTTTCATAGAAAGAGACATAGATAAAGAAAGAGGTATTTTTATACCTTTAAGAAAAATTTTAGTTACATTTCAGAGTTTAAATACATTTCTCAAAAATACCGTAAGTGTTGAATCTTGAGAATTATTTGTAGAACTGTCATGCAATGAAATTGCAATAGTTGTGACACCATTGTGTGATTAAAAAATAGAGTTTCATATTGTCAAAATATAGTACATAAATACATACATTGTGTGTGTGTGTGTGTGTGTGTGTGTGTGTGTGTTAGCAAATACACATATTTTCTATATCCAGAATAAGAGAGAAAATAAAACTGGCACGTTTATAAATGAAGGTAGCATCCAGTCGGATAGAGAGTGGAACTAAAGATACTTAGAAGGTCGCTCCAGGACAACGTGTTGAACAAAATGGAAAGACGGAGCAACAGGTCGGCCGAGACCGGTTTCGACTTCGTTCTGCTGGGGCTGTTCCGCCACGCCAGAGCCCCCGCGCTTCTCTTCACGCTCATCTTCCTGGTTTTCCTCGTGGCTCTGGCCGGCAATCTTATGATGACGATTCTAATTTGGCTGGACTCTCGCCTGCACACGCCGATGTACATCCTTCTGAGCCAGCTGTCCTTAATGGACCTGTCGTACATTTCCACTTTCGTACCCAAGATAGCCATTGACTTCCTGTCTGGAAGGAACACCATCTCCTACGTTAGTTGTGGAGCTCAGCTCTTCCTCTTCATGACTCTGGTGGGTGCAGAGTGCCTTCTGCTGGCGGTCATGGCCTACGACCGCTATGTGGCCATCTGTCGCCCCCTCTCTTACTCAGTGCTCATGCGCCCTGCCATCTGCGCGCTCATGGTGACCGGGACCTGGCTGAGCGCGCTCCTCAACGCCGCGGTCCACGTGGTATACACGCTGACCCTCCCCTACTGTGCGTCTCGGGAGATCCAGCACTTCTTCTGCGAGATCCCCGCTCTCCTGACACTGGCTTGCGCGGACACATCTCTTTATGAGAATGGTCTTTTTGTCAGTGGTGTCATCTTCCTCCTTGTTCCCATGTCTGCCATCGTGGCCTCATACGGGAAGATCCTTTCCACTGTTTTGGGATTAGGATCTAACCTGGGGATGAAAAAGGCTTTGGCAACCTGTTCTTCCCATATGATCGTGGTCTCCCTCTTCTACGGCACAGCCATCGCCAAGTATTTTCTCCCCAAAGCCTATCACACCGCGGAGCAGGACGAAGTGGTCTCTGTCTTCTACACGATCCTCACGCCCATGCTCAACCCTATCATCTACAGCCTCAGGAACGCGCAGGTGGCTGGAGCCCTCAGGAAACTCCTGGGAAGATAGCTGTCTTTAAAACATGACATCTGTCAAGGAGAGGATGGACAAGCATGGCCCTCTGTTGCAGAAAGCTATTGTGATGCAGAGATCGACAACATACAACAAACAAACGCTGCACTTCTCTGCCCCCTTAGGACCACCCTTCACCTGCCTTAGCGACTGCTCATGGGCCGGCACCCTTCCTGAGGCTTCTTACTGATCCCCGGTTCTCCTAAAAATGTTCTGTCAGTCATCTGCCAGTCTGCAGTAATTATAAACCACAACTGCCTTTTTTCATTAGAAAAGGGAAAAAATGTGTTCTATTCAATATTAACTCTTATGCTAGTTCTTCCTAAGTAGGAGTATTGTAACAACATTTTAAAAGTAAAAATATGTAATAAGTTGCTCAAGACTTAAATATATTACTTACATATTTAAATATATTACTCAGTTGTGACCTACAACACGGATTTAGCTCCCTGTCATCACCATTTTATGATGGAATTTACAGATTTTTTCTTGTTTTTTATAATTGCTAGAAACGCAAAATCGTATCTTTTATTAATATTTACCCAATCACTTTAGTTGTTTTACTTAATTAGCTATAGTTATCTAAATATTTTTATTTTTCAGTTTCCTTATAATTTATTTTTGTGTGTAGCATCTCATTTTTATAATGTTCTCAATTAAGTTTTGAAATAAAAATAATAAAAAATCATTTTACTTGATATTCATACATTATCAGATAATAGTCATGTATATTTAAAACATAACAAAATAAAACATGTATATATTTGTGTGTATACAGTGAATGTGTGTACAAAACAGTTCAATAAATTTAGGGTATGTAGCTTTATGCTCTGTATTTTACTTATTAAGTTGGTATCCAATAGGAATTTCTTTGTTATTGCAATATACACTTGGCCAGTTTCAACAGATGGTGAGCCCTGTGTGTAAGTGCACTCTGGTAACAGTCTTGTTTTGGACTTTTTCAAATGGCTTTTATTTATATATTCTTCCTGGTCTTCATTTTTTTTACATATTTTTACATATAATTTCTTATGAAGGTTAAAATACCTTTAATAATTAATTGAAAAATACTTATTCATTAGTTTTCTATAATTTAATGTTAGCATACATTATGTATTTCAATTTGTATTACTTTTTTCAATTGCAGTGTGGCCATCCTCCGTGTGGGGTGATTTCTTAATTTCTTTCTGTCTCTCTCTGGAGAATACAAATGCCCTATGGCAACCCTCCTCCCCCCTACACACAAAAGAAATAGAATAATTTTTATATTCATAATAGTTTGTATATTTATTTTTGATTTTAAAAAGTCCCATGAGCATGCATATAATGCTCATACTAAATCATATTTGTTTTCTTTATTTTTTAAAAAAAGATTTACTAATATTTACAATGCCAAAAAGTATAGTTTTGGATTTTAATTGAGTATAAATCAAATCATATTACATGCATCTTTCTAAAGCTCTCTTCTCTTGCTTTACATTTCCTGCCTGTGGACCCTGAAGGAAGCCTTCAACTTGGTTTTAGACCCTCTCAGCTATAAAGGAGGAGGTACTGCATTTATAAAAGCGGGGACACACCCAGTGACTAGAGGGAACTTCCACAACAGACTTGGTTAAAAATGAGAACCAATAAGCTCAAGGCAGGTGATATGAAATTTCTGAGTCAAAGGAACAAAAAGAATACAAGAATTAAAAACAGTGGAGTGATGCCGAAAGAGGAGGCTTCTGACTATCCATGTACCCAGAGCAAGTAAATGCTTGCACACGAATTGATTCCCTCCAAGAGAAAGCCAAACACTGCACATGGAGAAACATCCACTTGCAAATGGGTAAGGAAGGGAGAAGTGCATGCACTAGCACAGCAGGAAGGAGGCTCCAGCCTTAGCTTCTTCCTTGCAGGCTGAGGGTCTGCGACACACCGAGGGTGTGCGACACGCCGAGGGTCTGTGACACGCCAAGGGTGCGACACACCGAGGGCATGTGACACGCTGAGGGTCTGCGATACACTGAGGACCTGCGATGTGCTGAGGGCCTGCGATGTGCTGAGTGATAGTGTGATACTGAGGGTGTGCAATACACCGAGGGTGTGCTGAGGGTCTACGATACACTGAGGGTGTGCGATACACTGAGGGTGTGCTGAGGGTCTACGATACACTGAGGGTGTGCAATACACTGAGGGTCTGCTGAGGGTGTGCTGAGGGTCTACGATACACAGAGGGTGTGTGATATGCTGAGGGTCTGCTGAGGGTCTACGATACACAGAGGGTGTGTGATACACTGAGGGTGTGCTGAGGGTCTATGATAGGCTGAGGGCCTGCAATACACTGAGGGCCTGCGATACGCTGAGGGTCTGTGACACGCCAAGGGTCTGTGACACGCCGAGGGTCTGTGACACACCGAGGGTCTGTGATATGCCGAGGGAGTGCAACACGCCGAGTGTGCAACATGCCAAGAGTGTGCAACATGCCAAGGGTCTGTGACACACCGAAGGTCTGCGATACGCCGAGGGTGTGCAATACGCTGAGGGTCTGCTGAGTGTGTGCGACACGCTGAGGGTGTGCGACACGCTGAGGGTCTGCGATATGCTGAGGGTCTTCGATAGGCCGAGGGTCTGCGATATGCCGAGGGTCTGCGATATGCTGAGGGTCTGCGATACGCCGAGGGTCTGTGATACGCTGAGGGTCTGCGATATGCCGAGGGTCTGCAACACGCCGAGGGTCTGCAATTCGTGGTAGGTCAGATTTTATGGACCTTGCTCGGGATTTTGATGTGGGGGTCACTGCTTGAGGAGCGACAAAGACTCGGCACCAGAGGATTTTTCTGAAGGAAAAAGAGCAAGGGAGGTGGGGTTGAACCACCTGAGTCCTACCACAGCTGCAGGCCTGGGACGAACCCGGCTTCCAATGCCTCTGGAACAGGTCTGGCTGCACAAGTTTCCAGCAGCTCCCTGCGCTCTGGCCTTCAGCAAGCCTGCATTTGGGAGTTTATGTGGCAAATCAAAGATACACCTCCTTAAACCTAGAAGGGAAGAATGACACGCCTTGCTTCTTTTTACCCAGATTGCTTCAGTGGTAAGTACAGCAGTGTGATCTTTCCCCATAAAGGTTTTGAGACCTTTTCTAGCTGGAACAGAAGGGATAGTACTCTCTATGTTCACTTCAGCAAGAAGACCTAGCCAGCATATTCTCACAGGACAGTGTTTATAATGCCTCGGTTACCTGAAATGAATGAGTGGGTACTTGCTGCCCCTTCTGCTCTGTCTTGCTCTAGTAATAAAGTCAGACCTGCAGACTCTCCTTGCAAAGAAATTGTCTGACTTTGGAAATCCTGAAAAGGATAGTGAGTACTTACCACACCTTTCTCCCTAGCTGAATGCAATTTCTACAAACATCAAACATACTAAATATTATAGACCCTACTCAGGTACTAGCTTTGAAATCATCTAGCTCTGAGCGTTAACTAAGCTCTGTATTTCTAAGTATCTTAGACCAAAGAGAACAGATAACTTTTAACTTGCAAGGCTTCAACAGCTAAATTTAGAGGAAGTAGTTTGATTGAAAGTAGAAGCATCTTCCATGGATATTATCCTTGGAATAGGGCAGAAGGAGGGAGAGATAAACTCCAGAAGTCTGCTTCTTTGCAACAAAAGGAGGGAACTGGAACACCCAAGTCGTATTTCACCTTTTCCAATTGCATCTAAGGAAATTAGTCAATAAGATGTATGTGAAGGTGAAAGCACAACTTGGAATACCTAATATACATGGGGTCACTAAGAAAAATACAGAGGATGGATAAGCAAAAAGAGTGGAGAGGCACCTAGAATTTCTGGCCAGGCTTACTGGGAGAGGCATCTCATTTAAAGGAACTTCAAAAAGTTTTGAAAAATTGATTTAATGTATGGATTTATTTTGGTGAAAAAAAATTGAAAAACAAAAACTCATGCACTGTTTTCATAATATGGATTTTCCTTGAATTTTTTAAAGACTCTTCATATATAAGTCCAGACTAAAAAGATTGATAGAGGTAGTTCATATCTAATGTTTAGAAATCAAAATAAAGAATCAAGAAAGATATGAAATATTTTCCAAATTTAAAAAAAAGATAAATCTCTAGAAGTTGACTCTGATGAAATGAAAATATATGATTTACCTAATAAGAAGTTTAAAGGAAAATTAATGAAGGTTTTTACTTGGGTCACAAAAGTAATGCATGAACAAACTACAAATGCTACCAGTCCTTCTCAAATTACTCCAAAAAAATTGAAAAAGAGTGAATAGTACAAACTTATTTCATGAGAGTAGAATTATCTTGACACCAAAGGGACTACAAGAAAGTAAATTACAGGCTAATATTCCTGATGAATACCAATGCAAAAATTCTCAACAGAATACTAGCATGCCATGTTCAACATCACATTAAAAGAATTATTCACCATGATCAAGCCTAGGGATTTGAGGGTATTTCAACATATGCAAATCAATAAATGTGACACACCATGATAACGAATGAAGGACAAACTACATATAATAACTTCAATATATACAGAAAAGTATTTGATAACGTTTAACGTCTTTTCATGATAAAATGCTCAAGAAATGCAATGTAGAGAGAAGATACCATTACACAATAAAGGTCGCCCATGACAAGTACAAAGCTAACGTTGTAATACGTGGTGGAAAATGCATGACTTCTCCTCTAAAGTCAAAAATAAAACATAGCACTGAACTTTCTAGCCAGAGCCATTCGTCAAGGAAAAAATAATAATAACTCCACACCCTAGAAAATATAAGTGAATTTGTTTCTATTAGTTGATGGCATGATCTTTTTGTCAAAGGGTGCAAATGCTTGCTGAAGACAAAGAGATGGAAAGTAAGAAATCACCCTCCCTCAGGGGGGATGGCCATGCCTCAATTTCTTCTCCTCTATTCTCCTCTCAGGATTTTGGGCATGCCCGCACATGTGCCTGGAGTGAGTTTTAAGCCACTAGGTCTAGGACTCAAACCATGGTCAACTACATGAGAGTTCAATAACATAACCATTGCACCACTGCTGGTCCTGACATGATCTTTTTTAGAGAAAACACTAAACACTACACCAAAAAACAACAATTAGAACTCAGTAAAACAATGCAATACAATACAATATCTGAAGATACAAAATGAACATACAAAAATCAACTAACAGAAAAAAAAAATCAACTAACAGCATACTATCCAAAAATAAAGTTTTGTAAAATCACATCTATAATAATGTAACACCAAAACCTAAATTTAACCAAACAGTTGAAAGAGCTACACACTAAAGACTGTAAAACACTGATAAAAGAAATTAAAGATGGCACAATAAAAAAAAGTTTTTGTTCATAAGTTGGAAGAATTAATGCTGTTAATATGTCCATACTAAGCAAAAAACTTACAAATTCAATGCAATTCCTATCAAAATTTAAATATAATTTATCATGGAATATAAAAACCAATCATAAAATTGTTTTGATCCACAAATAAAACTAAATAGCCAAAGCAATGAGCAAAAAAGTAAATATATAAATAAAGCAGATTGAATCATACTATTGGGTTTCAAAATATAGAACAAAGCTATAGTAATCAAAAGAGCATGGTACTGGGACAAAAATAGATCCATAAATCAACTCAATAGGATATAGAGCCCCCAAATAAAGCCATGCATTTATGTTCAGATTGTCAAAAACAATGACAAGAATACACAATGGGAAATTAGCAGTCTAGTTAATAAATGATGTTGTGAGTCAGCTCTGGAGACCTGGTGGTTAAAAAAGCTGAATTGTGTTTGGTCAATGGCGTGGATTGAGTCCCAGATCCTGCAGTTTGGGAGGCATTTCAGGTATGTGCAAGCATGTCCAACATCCCAAAAGAAGAGAAATATGGAGGAGAAGGGTTTGTGGCATGACCATTCCCCATGGAGGGTGCTTTCTCCTCTCTTTCCCCATCTCTCTCTCTCGCACTGTTTCTCAAGTGAGAGATATTGGGGCCAATGTATATGCCTTGTAGCAACAACATCTCCAACAAAATGATGTTGTGAAAAATAGATACCCACATGCAAAAGAGTGAATTTGGATCCTTATCTTACCCTATATTGAAGAACCAACTAAAAATGAATTAGTAACTTAAATATAAGACCTGAAATTGTCAAACTGCTAGAATAAGACTTAGGAAGAAAGTTCCACAATATTGTTCTAGAAAAAGATTATTGGACTATGACCCCAAAATAGAGGCAATAAAAAAGCAGAAATATACAAATGGGATTGCATCAAACTAAAAAGTTTTTTCACAGCAAAGGAAATAATCAAAAGCACAAAGAAGGAACTCACAGATTGGAAGAAACTATTTGCAAGTCATACCTCTAATAATGGGCTAATATCCAACCTATGCAAAAACTAAAACAGCGCAAAGGCAAAAATAAATACATAAACTCAATTTTAAAACGGGCAAAGGGTCCAGGTACCCACTTACTAAAAGTGGGTATCAGCAGATGGCATAATGGCTACATTGCTGGACTCCCATGTAGTCAACCACAGTTTGAGTCTCAGATCCGGTGGCTTAAACTCATGCTGGGTGCATGTGTGTGCATGCCCAAGGTCCCAAGAGGAGACTGGAGGAAAAGGGATTGTGGCATGGCCATTCCCTCTGGGGGGGGGTGATTTCTCACTTTCTGTCTCTCTGTGTCTGTCTGTCTTTCTGGAGAGCACATGTGCCCTATAGAAAAATCTTCTCCCACCCACCCTCACTAAAAAAAGCATGTGAATGGCTGACAGTTATATTTTTGTCTTAGGAAATAAAGATTGGTTTAGTGCTTGACTTATTTTATTAATTAGTACATGAGACCAATAGAATACAAAAATGGGGGCCAGGGGTAAAAAGCAACTCTCTATGAGGATAATCTACATGGGAGGAGTCCAGATAAGACTTCCTTGAGAATGTCAGGTGTGTGTGCATGCTCATGATCTGGGGCTGTCTGAAGCTGAGAGGTAGACCACAGTGTCAAGACTCTGTTGGAACAAATGAAAAGGCAACTCTCAGAATGGGAGAAAATATTTCCAAATCATACATGTGATAAGTGGCTTGTAACCCAAATATGTAAGGAACTCTAACAATACAATAATCAAAAGATAATTCAACTAAAACATAGGCAAAAGATATGGGTAGACAGTTCTCCAAAGAAAAGATACAAATGGATCAATAAACACATAAAGATGTGCAATACCGTTAGTCAGGAAAACACAAATCAACACCACAATGAGGAACCACATCATTGACATACGGATGACCACTGAAAAAAGGGAGAGTGACTGCATGTGTTGATGAAGGGAGGCAGGGAGTGACTGCTAGTGGGTACAGGGTATTAACTGGGGTGATTAAATGTTCTACAATTGGACTGTGGTAGTACTTCACACATCTGCAAATATACCTTAAAAACAATAAATAGACTGGATGAGCCTGAAATACAGTGGTTAAGTGTTATGCATAGTACACCATACCCCACATGACTGGCCATGGTTTGAATCCTAGTTTTTGGTGGTGTGTAAAACAAGCCTGATACATGATATTAGACCTTAGAAAGTGTGATAAAAGAAATTCCAATTCTTCTTACTCTCTTTCCAGACTGACAGGAAATGTGACTTTCCTCATCATCTCTACCTTTTTAGAACAGTATGTGAATCACTTAGATACTTGTGCATCAGCTTATAGGTCAATAATGGCCAAGAGAGAGAGAGAGAAACAGAGATTGAGAAAATGGGAAAGCATCCCCTTGAGAGATGGCCCCTTCTCCATCCTCTCAGAATTTGGGGCACAAATGCACATATGGCCAGTGTGTTTTTCTTCATTTTTATTTATTTGTTTTTTACAGAGATTTTTGCTATAGCGTGTGTGCACTCACAAGAGAGACAGACAGACAGACAGAGAGAGAGAGAAGCAGAAAGTGAAAAATCACCTCCCAGGAGGGCTGGTCATGCTGCAATTCCTTCTTCTCATTCTCCTCTTGGGATTTTAGGCACGCACGCACATTTGCCTGGTGTGAGTTTTAAGTCATCAGATCTGGGACTCCAACCATGGCCAACTACTTAGGAGTCCAGCAATGTAACCATTGTGCCAACTGCTGGTCCTGCCCAGCATGTTTTTCATGCCACCTGGTCCAGGACTCAAACCTTACAGTCATAGGGGACCCAGCCACGGCAACCACGATGCCACCTGGCTGTCAAACCACACAGTCACACGAGACCCGGCCTGGCCACCACGATGCCACCTGGCTGGTTTTCCCCTTGTTTCTTATGGTTTAACATAAGCAGGAGGCCCAGTCTTTTCTTTAGTTATATAGTTTTTCTTAAATGTAAATTTCCCCAAATCAGTCTTCTCAGGGCCCCCTTCACCTCTTTGTTCCTGAGGGTGTAGATGAGGGGGTTGAGGAGCGGGGTGACGATGTTGTAGAAGAGGGTGAGGAGCTTGCCCTGGTCCTGGGAGGCGCTGGCTCCTGGCTGCATGTACATGTAGATGATGTTCCCGTAGAACAGCGAGACCACAGTGAGGTGGGAGCCGCAGGTGTTGAACACTTTGTGCCTTCCTGAGGATGACTGGATACTCAAGACGGCCCTCACGATGTAGCCGTAGGACACCAGGATGAACGCCAGGGGCGACAGCACGATGCCCACAGCCAGGATGAAGGCGATGCCCTCCACCACGGCAGTGTTGACGCAAGCCAGCCGGATGAGGGCCGGCATCTCACACAGGAAGTGGTCCACCTTGCGGTGCCCACAGCGGGGTAGCCACAAGGTCATGGGAGACATAATCAAAGAGTTGGCCACCCCACAGCCCCAAGCAAGAGACACCAAGCCCAGACAGAGCTGTGGATGCATAATCACCATGTAATGCAGGGGCTTGCAGACGGCCACGAAGCGGTCGTACGCCATGACTGCCAGGAGCAGGCACTCCACGCCGCCGAGACCCAGGGACAAGCAGAGCTGGACCGCGCAGCCCGCGTAGCTGATGGTCTTGTCGTGCCCCGCCAGGTTGTAGAGCAGCTGGGGGATGGAGCTGGTGGTGAAGCTGAGGTCCAGGAAGGACAGGTGCGTGAGGAAGAAGTACATGGGGGTGTGCAGGTGAGGGTCCAGCCGGGACACCAGGATGATGGTGGTGTTGCCCACAAGGGTCAGGAGGTAGGCCACCAGGATGACCCAGGAGTGAGGCCACCAGGATGACCACGAAGAGGATCCTTTCCAGATGGGGGCGGTCGGAGAACCCCAGAAGGATGAAGGCCCCGTGGGCGCTGTGGTTGCCCTCCATCTCTACTGCGCTAGGAGAATAGGATATTGGGGAGAAAGTCACTCAAGCCGCTCTCGCCACCATCATGCTAACAGTATTTGAAAGTTCTAATAGTGTGTGGGTCCATAGATTAATACATTAATAACAGACATAATTGGGTTGAAAATGTATAATTTGGAGGTGAAAAAGTTTTTCGAACAAAACACAAAATCTAAATATGATTTTGTTCAAATTTAAATATAAAAATAGTTTAATTTTAAAAATACATGAATTCAACACATATGTTGGGTATGTTTTCCCAAAAATAGAAAATATCTTTTGAATGTGAAACTATCTTTCAAATTTTAAGAAAAAAGCTTTTTAAGTAGAAAATTCTTACATTCTGCTAGCTTCTGAATCCTCTGAAGAAAGCTACATGTGAATGAGTTCAAGTCCACACTTTACATGAAATAACTACGCAAATACAACTTTTGTTTGTACTCTCCTTCACCCCGGAGAGACAGGCGGGTTGGGATTAAGCTCCCTTCTCCTCTCAGAGCAATTAATTTTGCGAATGCACAGTAAGGCTGGTTTAAATGGTCTCTAACTACTAGCAGTTACCGATTCCTGGGAAGGTCTGATTCTCCTGAACTTCTTACGAAAACTCAGACTCATATCGAGTTTCCTGTATTCAGTAAGAAACTCCACATTTTATTAATGTAATAATTGCTAATTTCCCCGTGTATCTAAAGGATGACTTTAACCAGATTTTTGAAATTTTGAAAAAGATAAAATGTGACTGTGTAAGTTGTGACACACTTCACGTGAGGTGACTGCTAAGTACGCCTCTTGTCTCCTGCTCTTCCTGAAAGAAAGGGAGAGTTCGGCCAAGAGCGGCATGTCTCTCTCATGCCTCTTCTTTCTTATTGTTGCCAGATTTTACCACGCTCTCTGCTTTCCTCGATTTTGCACTGTGTGTGTGTGAGAGAGAGATTGGGCTACTTCACTTTTTCCTAAGACGTGACCTACTATCCGTACGTGGTAGTGGGTCAATACAGCAACGCCTTCGATGCTCACTGAGGTTAAGGGGATTATTTTTCTTTTCTGAATTAATGAGTCAATTTTTAAACTCTCTGAAATTTAAAGGTTTACATAAACTAGGATTTTAGTTAGACTTCGTATTACTAATAATAAACAAGGAAGGCCTTGAAGACACAAAATCTTTCTGTTTCAGAAAACACAACCACAGCAGACCGACAGAGCAGGCCTCGCGAGGTGTGTCTCCGCTGTCAGTCCCGGGCCTTGGTGCCGGGTCAGTGTCTTCCTTCCCCTGTTTTTCCCTTCTCCTCCCATTTCTCCCTTTCTTCTTCAATTTCCCTTACTGTTATTAATAATTCTCAGTCGCTACTCTGAATGATCACTCTCACAAAAATGTTAAGTGCTTTTCCTTGTTAGCCTATTAAATAACTCCCAGTTATCTTAGCTTGGCCAGGGCAGAGTGTGGTCTGGCTTATTCTAAGCTGAACCCTGCACTGATGCCCATAGCGTCTTCTCTCCTACCACCTGGGAGAGCGTTGTCAAACTCTAGGACGCTCCTGTGCTGCTCTGCAAATGCGAAGTGATTTTTTTGTCTTTTGGCTATGGGTGCATGTGCCCCCCAGAGAGAGACACAGAGAGGAGCTTAGAACACACGCCCATGGGGGAAATCATGCTGCAGTCCCTCGCCATTTCTCCCTCTTCTCAGGACTTGGGCACATGCATGTTTTTCAAGCCACCGGGTCCAGGACTCCACACATGCATGTGGGATCCAGCTGCCTTAACCACCACGCCACTGACTGGTCTGTGTGAAGCTTTTCCTGATTCCTCAAACTGTCGAGCTGTCTCTGTGCTTCGATGCCCTCTGTCTACACGCCTGTCTGCAGGTAGCTACCGCCGGAAACGCGGCTCTCTGCACGTCCCGGCCTTTGGCTGATGCCTTTGTAATGGAGGGCCATGGCACAGAAGAATCGGCTTATCTAATTTCTGCATTGGTATTGAAATAAAGTGGACGGTAAATAGTGTCAGGAAACCCGACTTCAAAGGGACCGGTTTGTGACAGCACCTCAGGGGTGCTGCAGTTACCTGAGCCTCTGTAATGTCCCAGAGGCTGCACTTGACGGCCCTGAGCTGCAGCTAACTAACGGCAGTGATAGTGGGTTCCTGGCGCCTGGTTTCCCACCGTAAGGAACGCAGGTTTTTAGCGTGCATTCCCTCTGCCACCCCAGCTGCCATCGCACACCCGCTTCTGTGCTGCAGCCACTTGTGTCCACGTGGTTGTGGGGCTAGGCTGCATGATGGAGAGGCTTGTTGTCGGCCTGTGTGTGTTAGCGGGTGTGTTTTCTCAGCTTTCTTCATACTTAGGGAGCCTTTCTTCTTTCTTTCTGTGTTTCTGCTTATCAACTCTTTCACGTCCAACCTGTGATCTTCAGATACTTTTCCTGATTAACTCACCGCAGTTTAACCCCTCCGGTGGACCACTAATAGGGATGAGCCTTCTCCATTCTACTTCACATGGCTTGGTACACACATGTTAAATGTTTACCTGAAGTGTAACTCAAGTTGATTTCTATAGGACATTTTCTCTGATGAACTAGTAGTTTTATACAGTTTTATTTCCTACCTAACTTCAATGTCTCCGTCTCCACATGTGCTCCGGAGCACTACGCTCCCTAAGAAGAGATGCAATGTCTCTGTTCTTCCTATGTGCACACTGTGGAGAGTCTAAGCCAAGACGGTTAGTTAGCAGCCTAATACACAAACTAAGAGTTTAAAAAAGTGTCAGAAGCAGCATAAAATGCATATCCTTACTCACTACTTTTGGTGACATGTTGCCACGTGAGTTTAGTGTGGAGTGAAAGAAGCCAAGATTGTCTGATTGTAGATGCGGGAAACTGGCAAGCCCCTCTGCCCTGTGACGTCGGACGGCCTTCCGGCTCTTGCTCTGGTGTCCAGAGCAGGTCCTGCCTGAAGCAGGTGAGTTGTGACCTCCAATGTCAGAAAGCAAAGGCCTCCCACCCCCCCAAAAAAAGAGGAGAATTCCTCCTAGCTCCAGTCTCCCCTACTTAATTTCAAAGGACCTTACCTACCCCGAAGAGCCAGGGTTTATGGAGACGACATCAGAGGGCAGTCCCTCCAGGGAGAATACTGGGGAGGGATGTCTGTGCTCCATGCTCCAAGCAGCCAGCTCCCCGTGGAGCTTGTGTGTGTGTGTGTGGGGGGGGTACAGGAATCCCAGGGAGGAATAAGTCAGTCTATCTGTGCATGTGCAGTCCGTGTTGTCTGCTACCTGTCAGGAAATGGAAAATCACAAGGATATCTTCCCTAATAGGAAATATCTTTATAAGCCCCTTTTAGCCGACAACAGGAGATAGATTCATAATTCATATGAGCACTGACGAACCGTTCAGTCCTTCCCTCTTTCTCAAGCAGTATTTTTCTTGGAGTATTTTGAGCAGTATTTTAGGACAAGCCTACGAAGGTATAACCATCCCTACCACAATTCCTCATTTCTCTACTTCGTTACCGTAAATCCAGTGGAATTAGAGTTCAGATGAATCCCGAGTCTCCATGGAGAAGCTTGTGAGCAATGGCGAACAGCCGTGACAGAACTGCGACTGTTTAGTTAATCCCTGCATTTGGGAAGGGCGGCCAGCACACACGTCACTACTTCAGTGAGCATGTTAGCCGAGCTCTGAGAGCTGGCTGCGTAAATTCCAAGTAGGGATCTAGCCTGTAGCTTAGTACCTGATTTATGCAAATTTATTCCTAATTCTCTTATAGATTGCGACAACAAAAGAGATTAAATAATTGGTAGCTTGATTGCATTAATTGACCTAGCAATTTTGTGAAAATAAAAGCAAACACAAAGTTTTTCAATCAAGCTAGACAGAAAAATTACTCAGTGATTTTTGCTTCCATTTGTTCATCCTCTGCTTCCCTTTTCCTCCTGGTTCCATTAGGAGAGAGAGCTCCGGCACACAAGGAACAAAAACCTGCTCATTACTGGATGGAGGAGCGGGAGGAAGCCGCAGTGTAATGAGTCCCCGGGGACCCAGCGTGCTGGGCTGGCTCCCGTCCCTCTGGGGCTCCTGCTCCCTTCTCCCCAGGCAGCCCCCCAGGACCTGTGGTCCCTGTCTGCGCATTGGGCCTCCCACACCGAGCTGCACCTGTGAGTTCAGTCCCTGCTGGCAGACGTGGCCCGAATGAGCCTGGACAGGCCGGCGCTGGGGACGGGTGGGCACGTGGGTCCTGCCCGCCATGCTGCCTGCACCTCCTCCAGGCGGGCCTCCGTGAGGGGAGCCCTCTCGGCCTGCTGGTAGAGCTCCGCTCTGGGAAACCCACACTCTTCCCTTTACTCATTCTAGTTTTAAAACACAGCTTTTAGAAATATTGCTGCCGAAGTCAAATGTTTGAGAACTTAAATGCACTTATCTTAACTTCTGTATGAGTAATTCTTTGGCTACTTATGGTACTCTACGTTAAAAATGTGCAATTTTCTCCGGCCTTCCAGTTCTTCCTGATGAGCCGGATACTCCACGGTGACACAGTTTCCTTCTCAGGAAGTGTGCGTGCTATTGTCTGCATTCCCTCAGCAGCAGGTCTACCCACCCAGCCCAGGGCTCCAGAAGACCCGGAGGTGAGGTAAGTGGGTCTCAGCCCAGGAGATGTCGGTGAGCTGGCCCACGTCCCCTCCGGCCCTCTGTGCTATGGTTGCCGGGCTGCTCACCCTGTGTCGGCTCCCTACAC
>NW_006160113.1:41284-55444 GCF_000334495.1 Tupaia belangeri chinensis | reverse complement strand
TACTGTTTTTCTTACTTTGTTCTTTTGTGGTTTTGTATTATTATCTTCTTGAATTTTCCATATTCTGATCATCTAGCTCTTTTGCTGGTGTCTTTACAACTTTGCTTATTGTATTTTAAATAGAAATAAACATATTTACTTGAAATAAATATGTTCATCTATCCTATTTTTGTTTTAGTGTATATCGTCTACATTTCTAAAATTAGTTTATTTAAGGGAAATTCTTTTTTGTGTCTTTTATATGTTTCCCCAAAGTTTATATTTTGTTTTCAACAAAAGGCCTCACCTATTTGAAGGTCCAGGCCTCTCCGTTCACCCGTGGGACTCAGCCGTCACTGGGAGCTCTGAGGAGGGCCATGCTCATTAGCAAATGTCTGCTCTGTGAAAACTGAGCTGTGAAAATACCAAAGGACAGGAGAGAACATTCTAGTCCCTTTCCTAGAGGTCCTTAGGGCGACTTCCAGTGTTACCCACTGGGCGCTGGGATGAAGCTGGGGCTGCAGTCCAGATGTAGGTGACGCGTATCTGTGTGCACTTCCACTGTAGGCGGGTCACCTGTACACGTGTACTACACACATGTGTAACTTCATATATAGGCTTCAGGTTTCCTGTCTGCCGTCTACAGCTAAGTTCTTCATACATTCTCCAAAATGAAAACAGTGAAAAAAAAAAAGCTATTCAAATCACCCAAACTTTATGTTGACGTAGAAATTAACGTCCTAAAATAACAACTCCAACTTTGCAGGCCACAATCAACTGAAGGTTAGTCAGAAACAGCACGGGAAATAGCAGACCGAAACAGTGAGAACGCAGCCCCAGTGCCCTGGAAAAGGAGGCTCCAGGCGTCTGAGACCCTGCAGAAACATGCCCCGTGTCAGGAGCCGCACCAGCAGGTCCCAGGCTGCAGCTTGGCTGGCCTGTGTGGGCCCCTGGCCCCGGCAGGTCCCAGGCTGCAGCATGGCCAGCCCGTGTGAGGCCCTGGCTCCCGCTGGCCAGTGGGGACGCAGTGGAAGTGTGGAGACCCTGGTGGGAATGCCCCCAGCCTGTCTCCCTCTCATACAGTGAAGAAAGACTGACATGAAATCTGAAACTTGTCAATCGAAGCACTGGCTACAGGGATTCAAAAGGACTGGGCTTAGGAGTGAACCTGGTAATGTAACCTGTGTGCATGTTATCCCAGTCAAACACGAGTGAAATACCCTTCTACAAAATAAGTACGAGAAGCAGAGAAAGCCAGAACACAACACCAAAAAAAAGGGAAAAGTAACTCCCAGTGACAAATTTAGGAAACTCAGACTAGGAAAGGACAAATGATAACACAAATAGTTAATCATAGGAAAACTATAAAAATAAAAATGATCTCAAAAGTTTTCAAGAGAGAATAGAATATAAAATAAAAATAAAGATAAAGACTGTCAAGATAAGCTAAATAAAATAAAGCCTGAAAATGAAGCAAAGACAACAGAAACACGAACCGCAGACACAGAAGATCCAGCATACATATAATTGGACCTCCTGATGAAGAAAAAGAAGAAATGGAAAATAATTTATATTTAAAATTAAAATATAGGAAAATTGTATTAAACTCATGCTGGGCATGTGTGCGTGCATGCCCAAGATCCTGTGAGGAGAGTGGAGGAGGAGGGAATGCGGTGTGGCCATCCCCTCCTTCGGGGTGATTTCTCACTGTCTGTCTCTCTCTTTCTGTCTTCCTGGCAAGCGCACGTGCCCTATAGCAAAAACCTCTCAAAAAATTATCTGAAATAATCAAATCTAAAAAGTGTATTTTAATATAAAATATTGGGTCATTGAGAAAGTCATGACATATTTTTCAATGCTTTTTTAATGCAAAAATGTGTCATGACTTTCTTGACAACCCAATATCATGTGATAAAGAAAAAGAAAAAAATCTTTCCAGTTTTCATGCTTCTTTGAAAAGAAAGAAAGTCAGACTGGCCTTAGACTTAGCCATTCTCGATATGCAAAACCAGCGTCAGCAGGGTGCTGTCCAGTGTGACGCAGTTCCCACGTCTGCTCCAACCCCGTGTGGTCTTGCTGGAGAAAGAGTCTCCCAGACTCTGGAAAAGACCAACATATTACCCTTTTATATTATTTTATTGATTTATTGTATCAGTTTGTTTTGTAAATTATTTTACCATATGATTTAACATTTACTGTCCTAAGACACCAAGTTAAAGAAAAAAATTTGTACTATTATCTTTCTTTCATGTTTCCTTGACTTCTTTGGAATGAATCTGTATGTTCATTTGTGGTATTAAACTTCCACAGTGACACCGGATACTAAACTCAGGTGTTCTGTCTTGGGTAACATCCCTGCTTTCTGTAATGGTTAGCTCTGTGGATTATTGATATGTTTTTGTTCATGCATAAATTTCATATTAATCTGTCTCTGTCAAAATAATATCTTACTTTGGGAACCAGCAGTTAGCGTAATGGCTATGTCGCTGGACTCCCATGTAGTTGACCACGATTCGCGTCCCGGACCCGGTGGCTTAAACTCACACCGGGCACGTGTGCGTGCGTGCCCAAGATCCCGAGAGGAGAATGGAGGAGAAGGGATTGCAGCGTGACCATCCCCGCTGGGGGGTGATTTCTCGCTTTCTGTCTCTCTGTCTCTCTCTGTCTGTCTGGCGAGCGCACACGCCCTATAGCAAAAGACCTCTCAAAAAGAAAAATAATATCTTACTTTCAAAATAACACATTATCCTTTCTTTGCAAATAATTGTATGTGAGGTGGAGACTTTAGATCAGAATTTTCCGCCTCAGTAAAGGCAGAAGTTCCACATGGCAGAGCCTCATGAAGGCCTGTTTGCTCAGAGCTCCTGGCTTTCCCAGAGCAGCCTTCTGGGCAGTGGCTGAGACTCGTTGGCAGTTACCTGTGATCCTCAAACCCAAGGGCGAATGGTCAGAATTGCTCTCCAAACTAGCAACGCGTTCCCCAGGGGCTTCAGGGACTAGTCCATCAGCATGGATGACTAGGAGCTTCTTGAGAATGATTCCTTGTCTTGTGTTGAGTAAAGGGTATGCGTGCATGTGTGTGTAAAACAACATTTTTATTTATTTATTTTTCTCGTAACGTATCTTTTGAGCACATCTCTGGAAAGGTGAAGTCTGCAATGGTTCTGCAGTGCAGTCCTCAGACCAGCAGCTCCAGCATCACCTGAGAACTTGAAGATGTGCCTTTGGAGGCGTCCGTCAGACTAAACGCACATGCTCGTCACTGCTGTGTAGGAGACGCTGTAGACTCGGCTGCTCTCCCAGGTCTTGGCTCTGGGCACACCTCAACCAGGACTTCTCAGGCTCCCCAAAGACTGTGCTGAAAATACCAGCCTGCCTGTGGTTTCATCTGACCCAGGGTCTTTTCCCAAGTTGGTAGAATTCAGTTCTTCTTAGTGTTGAACAAAATTTGTGGGAGGCCATTGTTTGTGTTTGTGTATTTGTCTTTCAGGCGGGATTTACCATGTTTCAGGTCTCTGGCCTCAGCGTCCCAACTGGGGTTAAGGCACGCACCCTGCTCTGGGCCTTCAGGCTGGGCCAAGAGTAGAACCTGGGCCTCCCATGGGAGGCTAGCCTGTAGGACAGCAGGCCAAGGTCAGCCTGACCTGGTCGGGACCTACCCAGAATAACCTCCCCACTGAGGACTTCAGAGTGAGCCACACAGGGACTTCCATCACATCTGCAGAATCTCGTCACTTTAAACGTAACGTAATCACAGGGACAATGCTGGTCGTAGCCACAGAGACAGTACTGGTCATAGTCACGGGTCTGCTCACGAGGATCGGGGTCATGGCTGTGGTGGCTGCTTTAGGATTCTGTCCACCAAGCTGAGTCAGATACCTCCAGGGTTCACAAGTCCTCAACATGCTTCTAATGCATGAGAAGATTTGAGACATGCTGGTCTAAAGAGTTATTGAATTTTAGCCACAGTAATTTCTCTGTTTTTATTGCTACTAACTGACTTTGTGATAATAAGCTTTTTCTCATTATCTTTTTCAGTCTGACTTTAGTTTTATTCTCTGTTTTCTTATTTATTTATTTATTATGTGACCAATTTCTATGTATAATGAGCTGCATTGGGATGCATGACATTTGAGTAATTTCTGCTTAAAAAATGAATAAAACAAGTTTCTAAATAAAGAGATATCCAATTAGCTTCTAGGCCATGTGTATTTATTTAAAACCTGGTTTTGACTTCTTGGCCTTGATCCTAGAGTCAAAACTCTAGATGTGTAGGGACCAGCAGTTAGCGTAATGGCTATGTTGCTGGACTCCCATGTAGTCCACCATGGTTCAAGTCCCAGACCCAGCGGCTTAAACTCACACCGGGCGCGTGTGCGTGCGTGCCCAAGATCCAGAGAGGAGAATGGAGGAGAAGGGATTGTGGCATGACCACCCCCCCTGGGGGGTGATTTCTCGCTTTCTATCTCTCTGTCTCTCACTGTCTGTCTGGCGAGCGCACGCGTCCTATAGTGAAAAACCTCTCCAAAATAAAAACAAAAACAAAACTCTAGGGGTGTAGAGGGAGGGATAGATACCTGAATAACTCGTATGCATTTGTTGATGTGTGTGTATACGTGTGTGCATGTGTATATACACAAGTATGTAAATGCAGCGTACACATTTGCATCTGCATAACAAGACGTCCTGATTTGCCATACATGTTCTCCCTCACTCTCATATAATTTGTCTTTGCTGCCCCAGAAGCCTGAGCCCCCTTTTCTTTCTGTAGCTGGGGGTGCTATGGCAGTCTCAATCCTGTCCCTTCTCTGAATCTCATACTTGTGTGGGATTCCTGTGCACACGTGAAGAATTAAATGTCTTTCTCCTGTTTACTTGTTTTTATGTCAATTTAATTTAAAAAAAAAAAACTAGAGGCTATGTTGCTGGACTCCCATGTAGTCCACCATGGTTCAAGTCCCAGACCCAGCGGCTTAAACTCACACCGGGCGCGTGTGCGTGCGTGCCCAAGATCCAGAGAGGAGAATGGAGGAGAAGGGATTGTGGCATGACCACCCCCCCTGGGGGGTGATTTCTCGCTTTCTATCTCTCTGTCTCTCACTGTCTGTCTGGCGAGCGCACGCGTCCTATAGTGAAAAACCTCTCCAAAATAAAAACAAAAACAAAACTCTAGGGGTGTAGAGGGAGGGATAGATACCTGAATAACTCGTATGCATTTGTTGATGTGTGTGTATACGTGTGTGCATGTGTATATACACAAGTATGTAAATGCAGCGTACACATTTGCATCTGCATAACAAGACGTCCTGATTTGCCATACATGTTCTCCCTCACTCTCATATAATTTGTCTTTGCTGCCCCAGAAGCCTGAGCCCCCTTTTCTTTCTGTAGCTGGGGGTGCTATGGCAGTCTCAATCCTGTCCCTTCTCTGAATCTCATACTTGTGTGGGATTCCTGTGCACACGTGAAGAATTAAATGTCTTTCTCCTGTTTACTTGTTTTTATGTCAATTTAATTTAAAAAAAAAAAACTAGAAAGGCGTAGGGAAACCATTTTTTTTCTTCTAACCCAGAGAGCTGAACGAGGTCCGGGGGAGCTGGTGCCTCCGTCCCCTGTTTTCCAGGTCTCTCGGTTCTGCCCTTAGGTTTTTCCTCAATCCTTGCTGTGCTTGCGCGCCCCCTGCTGGCAGTCAGATGTTACAGCGCCTGCTTTTACCTGACGGCCCCAGTGCCAGTGCGGAGGCGCCTCAGGAGTTCCAACCTCTTACTAGGTCTCCTGCCCTGCCTGGTGCGTTGCTCCTTGTCTTTTGTCAGTGGATGCTTTTGCTGATGCACTTTGCTTTCAGGAAAATGGGCATTTCCGTTGTGAAGTCCCGTTAGTGGTGAACGAACCTGTGCTGGCATCTGTATCAAAGTTTATGGTCTGTCAAGTCTGTCTCCATAAAGCTGTTAAATTTTAAGAAAAGGTCATTTTGAAGTGATAGCGGGTTTTTTCCTTCCACCTGCTAATATATATTCCCCCCACGGTTAGGGGGAGAAAACAGCTTCGGTACTGTCTCATGTCATGTGATGTCCCTTGTGAAAGAAAGAATTGAGGATCCCATGGCAGGTGGGGACGGCTGCTGTGAGCTCCTGCTGTGGGGAGAGGCTGGGATCAACTCCAAATCCCGCATGGCACGAGAGCCCGGGATTCTGGCCGAACTGACCTACGGAGATTCTTGTCACTGAAGGCCAGGGGTCAGCACCCCTGGGGACCAGCAGAGGGAGAAATCCACTCAGACATGGAGGGTGGAACTTCTGCCTGGACCAACAAGACCAGGTCTTTGTTAAAACTGGATTTCGTAGGACATTCACTGAGACCCGAGATAAATTCAGAGCCAGACTGATGTTTGACTAAGCAAAGAACCGCTGTGGCCTTCCATGGAGCTCTCTCAGATTGGCCCAGGTGGGCTGTCTGCTCATGCCGCACCACGGTCCACTCCCAAGGCTGAGCTCTCTAAGGGCCGGGGAGGAGAATAAAGACTGTGAACCAGAAGTAATCATGCCTCCCATCAAGGCCGTGCACGCAGCACGGGAGCTGTGGCAGGGTCCCCCATGCGCTGTGGAGAACACGGCATGACTTCTTTTTGGAGAAATTTTTGCTTTAGAGTGTGTGTGCTCGCCAGAGACAGAAAGCAAAAAATCTCCCTCAGTGGGGATGGCCACACTGTATTCCCTTGTCCTCCATTCTCCTCTCGGGATTTTGGGCACACATGCACGTGTGGCTGGCCTGAGTTTTAAGCTCCTGGGTCCGGGACTTGAACTGTGATCAACTACATAGGAATCCAGTGATGTAACCATCATGCCATCTGCTGGTCCTGTGCTGTAATTTGGAAATCCAATCTCATCAGAGAGGCGACAAGGTCCTGTGCTCTCACAACTCCCCACCACACGCCTCAGTCTTTCTGTTTCCTGCAGGTGGCTGCGTGCTTGGCCTTCTGACCTCACAGGCCACAGGGCAGGTGTCAGTGTGAGCACTTCCTCCGCTTCAGTATCACCCTGGGCTGGGAAACCAACTCTGGGTCTACAGTACTGCCCTTTAGGTAGAACTGTTTGCTACCAAGAGCCCATAGGAACCCCAATAATTTTTTTCCAACAAAAACTTTATTCAGCTCATTCAGAAAACATTAGCAAAATTAAGTTCAATTGCAATTTCACATGCACCAAAAATACAGATGACACAGTGATAACTCACAGATACAAATACGATAAATGAAAACTTCACAGGTCACAAACATCCTGCACGCCCGTCAGTCCTGCTGCTCGGGCCAAGTGCTCTTTCGATGACATAAAGTAACAGACACACTGCTGTGAGCTGTCAGAGGCCGGTGGCCAAGCCGTGTGCGAGGCTTCATTAGCAGGCAACACGCATGCTTCGTCCGTCCATGCATGTTCATCTGTAGATCGTCAGAAATACCTCGGGCCCATCAGGTACAAGACTGTCAGAAAAATCTTTGAGGATTTTTAAAATAAAGTATTTTATTCTAATTCTCCTTACCCAGTAACTGACTCAGGTCCAAGAAGTGAGTAAAGGAATGGGTATACTTTCAGCTGGTCGAGTCAGGCCTCTGTCTACTCCAGCAGGACGCTATTGGTCTTACGGACTGAGAAGGACTTGAGCTGGCTCGGAGGTTTCACTGCTGGTACCCCGGGCCAGCCGGCTGTGGCCACAGCTCTCCACAGGCCTGCAGGCTCGCACCTCCGCTAAGCACGCCGTGACCAAGCCGCCATGTTTGTTCCTGCCACGAGTCTCAGTGTCTTCCAGTTCCTAACAGAACCCGAGAGTGTTCCTCACCTGCAGCCCATCTTCACCTCTCCCAGAACAAAAGAAGCCGAAGAAATACGATTTATTTATTTACTTATTATTTTATGTTTTAAATTTGCTTGAGAGTGTATGCACTTGCCAGAAGAAGACAGAGAGAGACAGAAAGTAGGAAAGCACCCCCCACAGTCATGCTGCAGCCCTCTCTACCTCTGCTCCCTCCTTTCAGGACTTTGGACTCTCGTGCACACACACCCCGTGTGCTTTCCAAGTCATCAGGTCCAGGACCCCAAGTGCGCTGTCAGCCCTAAGGGGTCCAGCGGCCGTAACTACCACACCACAGACTGGCCCTGGGGAAGCTTGCTTTCTTTTTCTTTTCTTTCTTTTCTTTTCTGAGAGATTTTTGCTATAGGGCACGTGCGTTCGCCAGCAAGACAGAGAGACAGAGAGACAGAAAGCGAGAAATCACCCCCCAGGGGGGGATGGCCACGCCGCAATCCCTTCTCCCGCGTTCTCCTCTCGGGATCCTGGGCACGCATGCACATGTGCCTGGTGTGAGTTTAAACTACCGGGTCCGGAGCTTGCAGCACGGCTCGCTGCGTGGGAGTCCTGCGACACAGACATTACGCTAACTGCTGGTCCCAGTTGGGAAGCTTTCCTGACCCCTCAGTTGCCTGAGCCATCTCCCTCCTTCGACCCCTTCCTCCTCTCAAACTCTGCTTCTTGCTGCCTTGCTTCCCCAGACAGGTCCTGACAGAGGAGCAGGAGTCTCGTCCTGCCCCTACCAGCTCAGCAACAGCAGCCTCCCAACGCTGCCTCTGGCGGAGGTTTCCGATGTCTGTAAATTGTGAGGTCGCCCCAGTGGCCCTCTTCTTGCTCTTCCCAGCTCCAGGCAGAAGGGGAAGGGGCGACGAAGCTGTAGGACCGAACCCTGATGTGAAGGCGGGAATGGGGCCGTCATTCCATTTCACATTTTACTCCCTTTTGTTCTGTGGGTGTTATCTCTGCTTTTCCGCCAGTGTGCCTGCCATTGGGATGTCTGAAAAAAGAAGTGGAATCCACTTTGCAGATTTTTAAAAGGTGCTCTGGGTCCCAGGTGTAAGTCCATTCCCTCGGAGGTTTGTAGAGTGCCGGGCACCCCTCCCCGTGACCTGCTAAATCAGAACCTGCCTTCCAGGACCCAGGTACAGGCAGGGACTGTGAGCAGGGCGGCCGACAGGTGTGAGTGTGCACGGAGAGCGGGGCGGCCGACAGGTGTGAGTGTGCACGGAGAGCGGGGCGGCCGACAGGTGTGGGTGTGCAGGGCGTGGGGAGTGCGGCAGTGGACGCGGCCGACAGGTGTGAGTGTACACGGAGAGCGGGCGGCCAACAGGTGTGAGTGTGCAGGGAGAGCGGGCAGCCGACAGGTGTGAGTGTACACGGAGAGCGGGCGGCCGACAGGTGGGGGGGGGCACGGAGAGCGGGGCGGCCGACAGGTGTGAGTGTACACGGAGAGCGGGCGGCCGACAGGTGGGGGGGGGCACGGAGAGCGGGGCGGCCGACAGGTGTGAGTGTGCACGGAGAGCGGGGCGGCCGACAGGTGTGGGTGTGCACGGAGAGCGGGGCGACAGACAGGTGTGAGTGTGCACGGAGAGCGGGGCAGCCGGCAGGTGTGAGTGTGCACGGAGAGCGGGCGGCCGACAGGTGTGAGTGTGCACGGAGAGCGGGGCAGCCGGCAGGTGTGAGTGTGCACGGGCGGCCGACAGGTGTGAGTGTGCAGGGGTGCGGGGCGTGGGGAGTGCGGCAGTGGACAGGTGTGGGTGTGCACGGAGAGCGGGGCGACAGACAGGTGTGAGTGTGCACGGAGAGCGGGGCAGCCGGCAGGGGTGAGGGGGCCTGTGCAGGGAGGGCGGGCGGCCGACAGGTGTGAGTGTGCAGGGAGAGCGGGGTGGCCGGCAGGTGTGAGTGTGCATGGAGAGCGGGGCGGCCAACAGGTGTGAGTGTGCACGGAGAGCGGGGCGGCCGACAGGTGTGAGTGTGCAGGGCGTGGGGAGTGCAGCAGTGGACAGGTGTGGGTGTGCACGGGAATGGGAAAGCCAGGCTGTGCCCTCCGGGAGGGGGAGGCCTTTAAGGGTCATCTGCTCTTTAAAAGCTCATGGCTGGAATG
Source organism: Tupaia belangeri chinensis (assembly GCF_000334495.1). Classification (NCBI taxonomy): domain Eukaryota; kingdom Metazoa; phylum Chordata; class Mammalia; order Scandentia; family Tupaiidae; genus Tupaia; species Tupaia belangeri. Next base: position 45,519 of record NW_006160113.1, on the reverse strand, counting down.
GGGGTCGGACCTGGATTACCTTCGAGTAAATGATTTAACCTCCGAGTTGCAAGTGTGAAGTAGGCAGAACAGGAACACGGTGACCACGCCGACCTCAGACAAAGGCAGAGGAGACGAGCAGGGCCGACAGTCACGGGGCCAGAGCGGGAGCCTACACCGCGGTCCCGCTCGCGACGTGCCTGGGTCACGGTGACCGTGTCTGTAACCCACACATTGCTGTTACACATCAGGTTTTTGGTTTATTTAGAAATTTACACCAGAAAATACAGAGGTAGGGTGAAGGGTAGAGAAAACTGATTCGACAAAAGCTCCGGGTGGGAACTTGGGAGACAGGAGGCCTCGGACTGCTCTGTTTCAGTGTCCGTGGCTGTTGGAGAGGAGAGGCACTGGGTCTGAGCTCAGAGCAGCGAGCGAGACGGGGTCACTCAGACTAAACCCCTAGAATGTTGCTCATGAATTAAAAATGAACGACTATGAAAATGAGCCTCTGCTCATGAGCAGAAGTCTGCTACTTGGCACTCGGGTGTAAATTGGGGGACGCCTCGTTGCAACCCTTCACGTTGCTCTTTGTTTTTCATATATGTACACACGTTTAATTCCAAAGGGCGCATGTGAGAGAGAGAAAAGAGAAAAGCACCCCCATGGGACCTGGTCACGCCCTAGCTCGTGTGCAGCCGTCAGGCTAAGACGTGAGCCCTGGCCAGCTCTGACCACTGCCCTGCGGGTGGTTACAATCCCTTTGTCTTCTTTTACTGGATGATCTGGAGGGCGTTCTGTGATTCACTCGTAAAACACATACCAATGACCCTGGAGCTTTCTAGAAGTCCAGGGAGTTGCAGGTGGAGACAAGACCTGCTCCGACCGTGCAGATGCCATCATGGCCCCAGGCAGGTGGCCGCCAGCCTGCGGGGCCTCACTCCTTGCCCACCGCCCTGGTGCCCAGCAGCAGTCTTCTCAGGGCCCCCTTCACCTCTTTGTTCCTGAGGGTGTAGATGAGGGGGTTGAGGAGCGGGGTGACGATGTTGTAGAAGAGGGTGAGGAGCTTGCCCTGGTCCTGGGAGGCGCTGGCTCCCGGCTGCATGTACATGTAGATGATGTTCCCGTAGAACAGCGAGACCACGGTGAGGTGGGAGCCGCAGGTGTTGAAGGCCTTCTGCCGCCCGGACACTGACCTCGTCTGCAGCACGGCCCTCGCGATGTAGCCGTAGGACACCAGGATGAATGCCAGGGGCGACAGCACGATGCCCACGGCCAGGATGAAGACGGTGCTCTCAACAGCCACAGTGTCGACGCAGGCCAGCCGGATGAGGGCCGGCATCTCACACAGGAAGTGGTCCACCTTGCGGTGCCCACAGCGCGGCAAGAGCAAGGTCACTGGGGACATGGCCAGGGAGTTGGCCACCCCACAGCCCCAGGCCACGGACACCAAGCCCAGACAGAGCCGTGGACTCATGATCACCACGTAGTGCAGGGGCTTGCAGACGGCCACGAAGCGGTCGTACGCCATGACTGCCAGGAGCAGGCACTCCACGCCGCCGAGACCCAGGAACAAGAAGAGCTGGACCGCGCAGCCCGCGTAGCTGATGGTCTTGTCGTGCCCCGCCAGGTTGTAGAGCAGCTGGGGGATGGAGCTGGTGGTGAAGCTGAGGTCCAGGAAGGACAGGTGCGTGAGGAAGAAGTACATGGGGGTGTGCAGGTGAGGGTCCAGCCGGGACACCAGGATGATGGTGGTGTTGCCCACAAGGGTCAGGAGGTAGGCCACCAGGATGACCACGAAGAGGATCCTTTCCAGATGGGGGCGGTCGGAGAACCCCAGAAGGATGAAGGCCCCGTGGGCGCTGTGGTTGCCCTCCATCTCTACTGCGCCTGAGGGGAAAGACCAGTCCTGGTGACAGCCGGTGTGAAGGGCGCATGCTGTCAACCAGGCATCGTCTGCGCCGCCCACGTGGATGCCCTGGCCCACGTCAGCGAGCACAGCGTGTGCTGGTGCTGTTATAACCCTCCCCAGCTCATGGGAGAGGGGACTGGCGCAGGCATCAGGCAGACCGTCACAGGTACTGAGGGGAAGCCTTACGTTTGAACCTAGAAAACGTGGCTTAGTTCTTCGTCCTTAACCACCCTGTGCGCTCCTCTAGCTCCAACGGGGCAAAAGGTAAACCTTGCAGTGACCAGCCACAGTTCCTCCAAAGACCCAATCCTGCACTCCCGCCAGAACCCCAAAGGCCGCAGATGGAGCCCAGATAATCCACCGATAGCGTTCGCGACACATCGGCCATTTGCAGTATACCATCTACTCTTCACCCCAAAGATCGCGCATCCATTTGTTGGTTATTTCTTAGGCAATTTTAACTCACCCAATTACAGAAGTCTAATAATGTCTGGGACAACAGAATATTACTAAACATAAAAAGGAAACATCACACATGAACTCTTTCTCTCCCTCTTAATTGGTCTGATACTGAAAAAACACAGTATATGGGTTTTTTGTCTTCAAAAGGACTTGAGGGTAAAAATTAAATATTTGTAAATTAAATATAACCTAAATGCAATAATTTATACATATGTGCAGAAATTGTTATCGAATTTCAATTCTAAAAATGCATCACTTTCAAAGCAAGGTGTGGTTGATGAGACAAACCACAGAGCTTACAACTATCAAGAAGCGGATTCATTTTCAAATGTGTTTTGAATTTTTTGAAATATAAATATGCATTTTTTAATGAAACCCAGGCTATGAAAGACAGGCATTGCATGTCTCCGCTGAATGCCGGATGTCTGCACTCTACAGCAGAAACTGAGAGGCCGGAAGGTGTACGAGTGGGGGGACATAGAGGGTGCTGGCCAAGTAACAGGAGCTGTGGGTAATGGTGGGAAGGAGGGGTCAGGGGGAAAATGAACTAAACATTTAATAGACACACAAATGAAAAGTTATCTGTTAGTGTCTGACTTGGCTAATATACACCATGTTCATGCTGGGGAAAACCGTGTTGTACAACTGTAAAGACATACAGTGATTAAATGAAAATGAAAAATAACTAAAAAATGTAAAATATACAAATGGTTGGTAAATGCAGACATCTCTGGGCTTGTTAAATAAAGTTGATGAATCACACAAACAGACAACATGGAAATAAGTCCATGAGATTAGGCAGGAAAGTTTGGAAGCTAAAATGATATACCCTCCCACTCCCACACACATTTTCTGAAAGTTTAAAAAAAAATTTTGTCTGAGGATATATATGCTCTCCAGAGAGAGAGGGAGAGAGAGAGAAAGAGAGGGAGGGAGAGAGAGAGGGAGGGGGGAGAGGGAGAGGGAGAGAGAGGGAGAGAGAGGGAGAGAGAGAGAGGGAGAGGGGGAGAGTGAGGGAGGGAGATGGAGAGGGAGGAGAGGGAGAGGGAGGAGAGGGAGGAGAGGGAGAGGGGGAAAGAGGGAGAGGTGGAGGGAGGGCAAGAAAGCTTTCCCATGGGGATGGCCACACAGCTCTCTCTTTCTTCCATCTCTCCTTCCTTCTGGAATTTTGGGCACTCTTGCACATGTGCTGAGCATGTTTTTCAAACTGCTGGACTTGGGACTTGAACTGTACAGTCAGCCAAGTGGGATCCAGCTGCCTTAACCATCACTCTACTGGCTCGCCCCATATGTGAGATTTTCCCAACTTGGGGCACCAAAATACACTCATACTCGATTCCACCTTTCCATTTGAAATTCCCTCATATGCATTATTTCTATATTTATGTTACAGTAGAGCCAATATCTGGAAATATCTGCTGAATTATTAACAAAGTTCACTGTTGGAGAATAAGATGGAGGTTCATTTTTATGTGATTTTTATATGATCCCTTTTTTATAATAAAAATTATTCTGAAATTTAAAAATAATGCCTATGTGCATGTTTATCATATATAAGTTACTTTAGAAAACGTCCTTGTGAATTTTATGTGATTTTCTAACTTGTCACTATACCTTTTTAACTTTGTCATTCCTCCTTTTCAAAGATTGTTATCCCATCCTGCTTACTAATATTTCCTGGTAAAAGTGAACAAACTTAAAAAAGGAAGAAAGGGAAGGAAGATTGAAATGAATTTTCAATCACTGTAACAACCCCACAGTATTCTAAACAAACTGCCGTGCAACTTTATAGTCCTAACCGAACGCTGTGAGATAGGGGGACTGAGCAGCCGGAAATACGGTGGATACGGCGAGGGGGCAGCAGCTTGGGCTCGCGCCTCTGTCT
>NW_006160113.1:28893-40184 GCF_000334495.1 Tupaia belangeri chinensis | reverse complement strand
ATCCCGCGGTGGCGGGGGCGCCGCCGCCGCGGGACAGGCCACTGCCATCCGTGCGGCTGCAGGACGGCAGCTCTGACCTCGGTCTCTGCCCTTTGAAACAGTGAAGATAAACGAGGCCCCACTCTCGCAGGCATTCACAGGTGCGCGCGTGCTGGCTGGCCACAGCTCTGCGTCAAAGCCCTAGGTTCTGGATGAAAACACTACCTGAGAGTTGCTTCTGCCGAGCCCAGGCAGTTTCTCAAAGCGAGAACTGGCCACCGTTCCCTCCTACAGAACGGGACCTGAAACCGGAGCTCTGCTCTGGCCACTGCCGCTCGGACGGCGTGTCCCTAAGCCGTGGCTAGCACTGAAGGCTTTCATACGACATCCATAGAACTTTCACTTTTCTGAAGGTTTGGGGAAAGGACAAATATTTTTTCCCTAAATTTAAACTGTGGAAGGTAGTGATCGCTTTTCTTCCCTCTGTGCTGAGGTTCCTTCCCGCCCAGCAGTGAAGCTGTCACGGCTCCCTGGCTCCCAACAACCAGCACTTTTTAAGGATCCTCCAGGGCCACTGCAGACCTCATGGGTTCACCTCATGGGCACTCCGTTTTCCTGGAAGCAAATTCCACAACACCGCGTGTGGCTGTCACCAGTCCCCAGGGCCCTCTCCTGGGGAGGAGGACACTGGGCCCCACCCAGCTCCCTCTTCCTATCCGGGCAGAGCGGGCACTCCAGGAGGACGTGAGCAGCCCACTGGTCCTGAGCTAATGCAGCAGGTCAAGACCTCCCCACCTGGGGACTTGAAGCTGGAGACACTGAAAGGCCAGGCCAAGTACTGAAAGGAAGAGACCCGAGCTCCCCAAGTGAGAGGTGGCGCAGGAAGGTGGGAAGTGCCCCAGCGGCTGCACACACAGCTCTCATCTTGATCACTAAAAAGCCTTAACCTCACAACTGTGCACTACCACAGCAGGGTGTTAGAACGGGGTCTGGGTTTTCAGAGCAGGGTGCAGGTCAGGAGCTCCCACTCAAGTCGACGAGAGTCCATCTCCCCCCTCATTCCTTTTCTTTTCTTTCTTTTCTTTGTTGGTGGGGGAGAAGGGGTCAACATAAAACTCACGGATCTCATTTTCTACCTTTCGCCTGATAAATCTATCTTTTTTCCCCAAAACACTCCAGTTCCAGCATCAAACAAACATGAAGAATCTATATTGTGCTTTATAATTGTCTACTCAGCACTTTTCTGTTTTATCTTTCAAAACTCATTTGCCTTGGATATGTATTGCTTTTTTGTAATTAAACAGCACGAGCTGCAAGGCATGCATTTGCACGTGCGTCTGGGTCTCGGAGCATCTATTCCCCTCTGTAACCCTTCCACAGTGAGGGGGGCCTTCCTCACTGTCTATCCGCCTGTACCTTCGAGCATTCCGTATGCTTCTTTACTCAGCAAGCCAGCGGAGCAGTTCCAGGCTCTGAGCTGAGCTGCTGCATCCAGAGATCTACTCACCATTCTGGCGCACGCTGCTAGGTGCTGCTTAAAGCCAGAATGCGATGGCGCAGACCTGGCAGGAGTACTCCAGCTGAATCGTGCACCGTCTTCTCCCCTCCTCCTGCAGGGTGCAGTTCCATTTGTGGGAGGAAATGGAGGTGCCTCACCCACCCAGCCCCTTCCTCTGGATCCCAATATGCGCACAGCGGGGTGGTGGCAGTTATGGGATGCCAGGGCTCTCCTGGGTAAGACTGGGGAGGGACCCCGTGATGGTCGGCACTCAGCAGCACCGCGGTGCTCTGGGGACACTTGCAGCCCACAGGGCTCATTAACACACACCACGGCACCTCAGGGGCGAGTGTCACACCAGACTCCCCGTCTCCCACAGGGTCCAGACAACAGGAGGAACATTAGACTCGGTCCCTTAAGGAAAAAGATTTACTCTCTCATGTAAGTAAAATGACAGGACTCAATGCATTATTGCTCTTAAATCTCCTCCCCTGTTCTCAGGAGTTACTGTGTGACAGAAAGACAGCGAGGCATAATCAATTTCATCCTACCAGAACAGAGTTATGTGGGTATTTTTTCTCCTTATATCTACTGAAAATAGGATGAAAGTATTCTGACTCCTTTTTACTAATAATTTTATGTATGGGAAAGAAAAAGCCTATTGGCCCAGATAACGGAGAATTCACAGGCAAATCAGTGACCGGGAAGTGTTTCGCATCACTCAGGAGCTAACGGGGTGGCCTACACTGCTTTATTACTTATTTACTGAAATGCATCTGATTTGAAAAGAGGGTGTTAATATAGATGCATTTTAAATTCAGTTTCAAAAATCAACTCAGGAAATTAAGCAAGTACTGTACACCAGCCGTCCTCACCGTCTCTGCACCAGGAACGGGTTTCCTAGAAAACAGTTTCCCACAGACTGGAGATGAGGGTGGGAGAGAGGGTGATTCAAGCCCATTACATTGATCTGAGCTTTATTTGTATCATCACATTGTAACACAGAATGACGTAATTACACAGCTCTCCATAATCCGGTATCTGCAGCTACTCCCCAGGGCTGGCACGGCCACCTCAGCTCCACCAGATCAGGCGTGAGACTCTCCTAGGACTCAGCCGAGACACCTCGCATGTGCAATTCACAGGGTTGACGCTTCCGTGAGAGTCTACGCCACCGGTGTGACAGCAGGCAACGGAGCTGGGGAGGAACTGTACACAGATGACCGTCGCTGGCTCACCTGCCACTCACCCCTGCTGTGCAGCCCATTTCCCCACAGCCACTGACAGACAGCAGTCTGTGGCCAGGGGGCTGGGGGCCCCTGCTATAAACTAACTGAGTAACTAGACCATGTGCATGTAAACTTGTTTGGTTTTTACTTTTTTTGTTTTGTTTTGTGTTTTTGTTTTGTTTTGTTTTTGCTATATAGTGTGTATGCTCACCAGAGAGAGACAAAAAGAGAGGGAAAGTGAGAAATCACCCCACAGGGAGGCGACTGCAGCACAATCCCTTCTCCATTCTCTTCTTGGGATTTTGGGCATGTGCACGCACACAAATGCACCCAGCATGTTTTTTCTAGCCACCAGGTCCAGACAGCCATGTGGGACGCAGCTCCTTAACCACCCCGCCACCTGCTGGTCCCTGTGGACATGTTTTTAATGCTCTTATAAATGTAAAAATGACATGGCATTAAAATGAGATAAACAAGTAAATGAATAGACATTCAGTCCCTGCAACCAGCCAGGTGATATCAGAGAAAAAACAGACAGTTTGAATCACTTGACTAAGGAATTTATCGAAATTATTGGGCATTTCTGAATACACACAGTCACGGAATTCGAGGGTAAAGAGCAAGACTGTCCGTGGGCGAGTGTGACAAGTTTGCAGATTTGAACATGCCCCCCGTGGGGGCACGTGCAGGCCACCCCTCCTCCTGTATCGCAGGACAGGAGTGACAGAACTACAGCAGGTCCCAGCTGCATCACGGTCGGTGCTTGGAGCAGGTTTAACAAATCCTAGCTCCCAATTTCCACCCCCGAGATGTTAGGGGTTGAAGTCACCACCTGGTTTGTGCCATTGCTTCTGCTGCAGAGTGAGGTTTCTGTCCTACAGTTCAGAAGCAGGTCGTGACCTGCAGCTCTGTAGCAAGAATCAGCCCCACTGAAAACACCTGCAGCCTGTGAGTTACCCTTGGACGGTGAACTCTTACTAAATCTCTGTGCAATCGTGTTTGGTTTCCACCTCAGAAAACACACAGCCAGACACCTCTAGGATCCACCATCTCTCCAACTTAGTCATTGACTCCTAATACAATTTGCTCTGTACATACAAACTGATTTTGCGGGACCAGCAGATGGTGTAATGGTTATGTCTCTGGATTCCTACATAGTCAATCATGGTTCAAGTCCCAGACCCAGTGGCTTAAAACTCATGCCAGGCACAGGTGCATGTATACCCAAAATCCCAAGAGGAGACTGGAGGAGAAGGGACGGTAGCATGGCCACCCTTCCCCAGGGGTCAATTTCTTGCTTTCTATTTCTCTGCCTCTGTCTCTCTAGCAAGCTCACATATCCTATAGCAAAAAAAAAAAAAAAAAAAAAACTCTAAAATAACTTTTTGCTCATTTAGCTCTTGACATTAAAGTTTATTGATCAGTAGTTGTCTTGTTGTAAGTAAAAATATCAGAATATACTACAGTTCACGAAATTCTTTCAGTTCAATCATTCAATTCTGCTCTCCAGATAGTCACTGTTTGTTCATTCACCAAACGCACATCCAAGGTAACCACACACAAACCAGAGTCTGAGATGCCAGGGAAGTCCCGATGAACATATCATTCTTTTTCCTTTTTTTTTTTTGGAAAGGTTTTTGCTATAGGGCACGTGCACTCGCCAGACAGACAGAGAGAAACAGAGAGACAGAAAGCGAGAAATCACCCCCCTGGGGGATGGCCACACTGCAATCCCTTCTCCTCCATTCTCCTCTCGGGATCTTGGGCACGCACGCACACACGCCTGGCGTGAGTTTAAGCCACCGGGTCCAGGACGCGAACCGTGGTCGACTACGTGGGAGTCCAGCGACATAGCCATTACGCTAACTGCTGGTCCCAAACATATCATTCTTGAGGGACAAAGTTCCCTCCCTTCGATGGGCTTACGTTCTACCATGGAAAGGTAAAATAATAATAAATAAATAAATAAAAACAAACCTCGTAAGAGAGCACTGTAAGAAATACACCAGGATAAGAACTACCTGGGAAAGAGCCTTACTGAACCTGGCTGACCCTGGCTGGGCGGGGCTGCGCAGTCCTCTCTGAGAAGCTGGGTCTGACAGGGTTAAAGGAGGCTCATGGAAAGTGCCTAGTGTGGTATTAACACAGCCAGGAGGCCAAGGGAGCTACAGCAGAATGAAGAGGGAGGCAGGGACAAGAGACAGACTCAGAGAAGGGACTGAGGTTCAGGTCTCCTAAGACTCCCAGCAGCCAGGGCCACAGCACACCATGTGCCCCCAGGGTGCAGTAGGAGACCTGGGCAGCAACCTGGGACCTCCCCGCCGTGGTGGCGCGGCGCACTCCTGCAGTGACGCAGGGCCGCACCCTTTCTCTCTGTGAGGGGTGAAAGGCTGTGCGGTCGCCTCCTTCTCACTCCCAGGCCTCCTGACCCCGCATGGAGGAGCCCCAGGTAGGTGTGATCGCAAACCCTTGGCCCTGAGTCTCCTGATACCTTTGGGGAAGGGGCTCCACCGCTGAGCTTAGCCCACCCTCCCATCCAGACCTCGCATCGGGAAAGGCAAATACCGACAATGAAGAAAAGAGAAGGGCTCTTCACTAAGGGCAGGTGGTTCCAAGTCCTAAGAGAAAGCTGCACCGACCCTCTGGTTGAGAAGTACATGAGGAGGCCAAAGAAATCTCTCTGGGAGAGAAAATCGTAACCTTTGGTTAGATTTGAACAGGAAGGGTAAGCTTTCAGCAGGTTTTTATGGAGATAGCATTAACTAAACATGCCATTAATTTACATTTGATTAGCATCTAAGCATTTTAGCATTTATTTAGCAATTACTTGACACATAAAAAAAAATGGCAGCAAAGTTGCCCTTTAATGGTTTTTAAGAACTTTGTTGATAGGTGCGAAATATACCTCATAAATAAGCTAAATGTTATTATCTTGTTATCATCATATCAATTTTTATATTGTATTTAAATAGCAAAATTGAATTTAAACCAATCAAATCAATTGTGGCCTTAACATTTACTATAACATGGGACCAGCAGGTGGTGTAATGGTACGTTGCTGGACTCCCATGTAGTCAGTCGACCGTGGTTTGAGTCCTGGACCTGGTGGCTTAAATTCATGCCAGGCGCATGTGTGTGCGTGTCCAAAATCCCGAGAGGAGAATGGAGGAGAAGGGATTGCGGCGTGGCCAGCTCCCCCGGGGGTGGGAGTGGGGGGGGATGATTTCTCGCTTTCTGTCTCTCTGTCTCTGTCTCTGTCTCTGTCTTTCTGGCGAGCACATGCGCCCTCTAGCAAAAACGTCTCAAAAAAATAAAATTTACTGTAACACTGAGGCCGACATCAAATCCACGAGAGGAACCACCAAGTGGCTGAGACTGGGAGGGAGACAGCGGCCTCTGCCTGAGGTCCCATTACTGGTCCACGTCTAGGTCAAAGAGCTAGTGGAGTCAAAACTCTGAGAAACTCTTGCTTTAGAAAATGTATCCAAAAGTGAAAGAAAAATCCCAGGAATGAATAGTATTAGGTTCAGAGGAATGAATTTCATAATCCTCAAATTCTGTCCCAGGATAAGGAAGATTTTAACCTAATATGGTCCTATGGCACATGGCTGCATGCAGGCACAGTTCTGGGTATGTTCGTCTAGGAGAGGAAAGGCTAGGCAGTAAGAGATGTGACACAAAAATAGGTAAAGAGAGACAAAGAGAAACAAAGAGGCAGAGGAAGACAGAGAAAATGAGAAAAGAAAAAGCAAACGGAGGAGGAGAGACAAACAAAATTATGTGTCTGAGCTGGAGCACATCGAACTGGTCTGGACCAGTTTAAAAGCAGCCATTGCTGACTCGCACTGAAGACTTGGAATGAAGGGTACTGAAATAAATGAGAAAGTATAATGGCAATCTAGAAGCCTTGGTTTAGTAAGCAGTCATTATTTTGAAGATCCAGAGAAGGCTCGTGGAGCCATTGGGAAGCAGTCTGATGAGACTGCCCGTGTCTCCAGTCAAGTCCTGCCCAGCGTCCCTTCATGTGCAGACGCTCCGCGTTTTCTCCTTGTCTCCATGAGAAAATCTCCACAGCTGGAGTGACCTGCTGACCTAGGCGGGGACTTTGCTGAGGCCCCGCTGTTACAGCGTCCACTCCACCCAGGGGCCTTCCTTTAGGCTGGGAAAGCGTCTTGGGAACAAAATGTTAGGAATGAGCACCTCTGACCTCAGAGGAAGAGGCAGGATGAGCCCTGGCTGTCCAACCGCCGGGCTCTGCTTCTGTCACAGATGGCAGGATAAGAGGGGTCGTGTCGCAGACGAAGAAATACGGCCGGAGGGCCCCCGAGAACAGCTGGGAGAAGGTGTAGATGTGCGAGCCGTGGGTGACGTTGTAAAATGAAACTTCGCCGGCCTCATAGTCCAAGAAGACGCCCACGCGGCGGGGCCGGTCCAGCTGGAGCAGGGGCACCGAGGGGGAGGCCAGCACCATGTACTCGCTGCCCTTCAGCAGCCACACGGCCCAGACCCCGTTCTCGGGGGCCGGCGTGGTCTCCCCCTTCCTGGGCAGCACGTCCTCACAGACGCCCAAGCCCCACTCGGCTTGCTCCCCCACCGCGACCTCCCAGTAATGCCGCCCGGACGCAAAGCTCTGCAGGCCCAGGACGCAGGGCCAGGTGTCGAACCGCTCGGGGTTGCCGGGGACGTCCCTCCACTGCTCTCCGTCCTGGACACCGCACAGGTCCGCAGTCACTAGCAGGCTGGGATGCGCTGTGGCCGGGTCCAGCTTCACGTCGGCTGTGGACAGAGGTCAGGGCGTGTGAGAGGACGGATGGGCAGGTGGACGGTGAGGACCTGCAATGCCACCAGTGCAGGCGCACAGCCCTGAGAGTCGCACAGCGGCTGCTCCCAGAGCCCTGAGAGCGTGTCCACTGCAGGTGCCCAGCGCCCTTGGGCACTGGCACAGCCCAGGCTCGCCAGGGCCCCGTAAAGGCGACTGTGGTGACATGACACACCTGAAGCCAGCCAGGCAGCTCCCCTCACGCCTCCAGACCCTGCAGTGCACTTAGGAGAACCCGCTTTAAGGTAAGATTTGTGTACCAGACAGCACCCACAGCAACACTATGGCCTCCCAGGCCCACCAGGGCCACCCAGGTGGAGATTCAGGTTCTGGCCCAAGACCTCCCTGAGTGTGTCCATGACCCAGGGCTGTGAGCCTGGGGATGGGCCCAGCATCAAGGCCCTGTTGGTCATGCTGTCTCTCTGCCCCTGTCCCTTTATCTCTTTCTGTCTCTCTCATTCATGGCAGAAACAAACTTCAAGAAAAAGTATAAACCCCTTGGAGATTTTTTTCTTAAACCTACAGGAGAATTTCACTAATATGAAATCCGCTGCTTTCAAAGCTGTACTACTGTGTAGCCAGAATTCTAAAATGGACCCCATGACCTCCACGCCTGGGTTACCCTCATTACCTGATGACGAGAGATTATCTGGGTGAGTCTACTCAAATCACATGATCTCTTCAAGATGAAAGCTCTCCCTTTGGGGTTGGTGAGTGATAGCCAAGTCAGAAAGATTTGGACCTGGTTTCTGTCCGGCTGAACGTGGAGGGGTTACATGAGGAGGGAGACAGAGATCTCCAGAGGTAGGAGTGGCCCCCAGTGACAGCCACGAGAAGGTGAGGAGCCATCCTACAGCCACAAGGACTGCGTTGTTCCCCAAGCTGAATGAGCTCGGAAGGAGAGACGTGGCCCCCCATGCGAATAGCAACCATGATGCTAACTGTCGAGATGCGAACCCTAAGTCATCATGGCTGTCTCTCTCCGCAACACGTCCTGTCTAATACAAAAGCGAGTCTGGCCGACTCTTACTTCTAAACATGGCAGTAATCTATCCATTCCTCAGCACCTCCAGAGCTGGCACCTGTTCCAGTCTGTGATCATCTCTCGCTAAATGATCGCCAATAGCCCATAACCAATCTTCGCTCACTGCTTCTCTGCAGTTTACTCTCAATAAAACACACAGGTCCATTCTTATACTGCATTAGCCCAGTTAAACTTCTTTTCCACTCGCAGATTTTCAATGTTTTCCTGTTTCACTCTGAGAGAGAACTGCTCTGGAGTGGCCTCTCTGGCCCCCCTGCACACTCGGCTACCCTCCCCAGACACCTGCCCGCCACCCGGGCCGCCCTCCTCATTTCTGCCCGAATGCAAAATGGGTCTTTGCCGCGTCATCTCCTCGCAGGTGAGGGCTTTCCTGGTCACTTGGTTTAAAACAGAAGGTCTGGTCATCCTGATCATACTCCTTTTCTTTCTTTCAACATGTTTTTACCATTGTCTTACATTCTTCATATTCTGTTTCATTTAAGGAAATGAGGCATGGACTTGTCGTTTTCTTGGCATGGGGCTTGCTGAAGCTGAGCTCACGGAGCCCTCGTCCCCATGCCTGGCCCACGCATCTCTCCCCACCGGCTGCTCCCCTGCGTGCTCTGTGGCTAAATGTAAGCACGCTTTCTCTAAGTTCTGGAGGCCATTTGAGCACCAGGCCATGGGAACTGGATCGACAGCCACAGCAGAGCTCCAGGTGGCCTCCGAGTTGGAGTCAGTCTCCAGGGACTGGGCCTCAGCTGCTGTCTCCAGGTACAGTGTCAGAATCCAATGGAGTCAGAGGACCCGGTGGAGAAGCCACCAGAGAACAACCGGCTATTGGTACGAAGAAGGCCCACACACTGTGGTAACCGAGAGGCCATGTTCAACTCGGGAAGAGAAAGCACCTCAATAACCTGGTTCTTTCCACGGCTACTGTAGCAGGAAGGAGACGAAGTCACATGGGGCCTGGAGTGACGGTGCAACCCAGACGCCCTCGGGCCAGGAATAAGCCAGTAGCAGGTTCTCAAACTAAATCTTGGCTGACTTTGGCCCCCAGAATGGCTCCTGCTCGTCACAGCAGCCTGATCATGCTGGGCAGCACGAGCCCAGACTGAAGACGTAACCTACCCCAGAATTTCCTCAACATCTCCCTCATCCCAGGGATGCGGCAGACTGTCTTCACCTCCATGGCGATGGGCTCCGTTTCCAGCCGCGTGACAGCCTGACTTCTGAGAAGAGCACAGATGTGAGCGGGCTACACCAGGGTCCCTGCCTCTGCTGACCCCTCACAGTTCAGAGGAAACATACCGGCTCAAGACGTCGCTCACGCCCTGCAAGTGAAAGAGAAGCAGGGACAGGGTGAGGCATGTGGAGTGTGTTCAGTAGTTAGACCGGAGACACTGTGAGCACTTCCTTAGGACACGCTGGAATTCGTTAACTAGAACTACGGGGGACAATAGATCTCTTCACATTAAGGCCAAAAACAGGCTGTCTTTGAATTTCCTCATGAGTTAGAACCAGTGGGCTCACTCGGGATTCAACATCTTCATGACAGTTACACACAGTTCTTCATTTCCCTGTCACCCAGCTGACGGCACTGGGACCCAAACAGATGGGAGAGGTACAGGGTGTCCACGTAACTCCTCCTCTCCACATCCACATAGTGGATGGGGCAGCCTTCGCTGAAAACCCAACACAAAAAATCCAAGCTGGACATTATAAAGTTATACCCACTGGCTATTCCATGGAAATGGGTCACCAAAGACTTTTTAAACTGTACGTTGCTGAAAATAAAAATACTGATGACAGACCAAGACAGCGTAGCTTGTGCTTTACCTAAATTTTCATAAATCATTACTTTCAGCTTTTAATATTCAAGTTTTTGTCTTTTATATGAACCACAGGGCCAGCCCATAGAGCAGCGGTTTGCCCAGGCATAGGGAGCCGGGTCCTGTGTGGCTGACTGTGGTTCAAATCCTGGTCCTGCCGGCCTGGGAAACTCCTGGCCCACCTGTGAGTGTGCCAAGCCCTGACGGCCTGCAGGAGTGGAGGAGAACTGCAGTGACCACGCCATGGGGTGCGAGCTCTCTCTCCCGTGAGCTCACATCTCTCCGGCATACACAGGATGAACTGCACAATCTTCCAGGGCACCTTCTGGTTCTGCTGCCAACAGTCAGGACTGAGCTTGTTCCTGCATGGCCTGAAGGCCACAGACCAGCTTCGTACCTGCCGCTGCAGCCTCACACCTGCCCAGCCTCCTGCAGACCTGGCCTCACCTCCAGCAGCCCCAGGGCAGGGCGGCGGCACCTGCCCTCCAGCTCCTCAGCCAGCTCCCTCAGGGCCCTGCTCTGCTGGCCCAGCCGGCTCCTGCTCTCACGCAGTCTCTGCAGGGTGGCCTGCTCCTCCTCCTCCAGCCTGCGCAGCTGCAGGTGCTCCTCCTGGGCCAGGAAGCCACGCTGCTTCTCGAACTCCAGCCGGAAGCGCTGCCGCTGCCTTTCCACCTTCTCCTGAGTGACAGAACGAGTAGTCACAGGTCAGCGACTGGGCGGACAGCAGAGCTGGGCCGCGGTTCCAGGGCTCCGCAGTCTGCGCCTCTGTGGACAGTCGCTCCCAGGACACACAGATCAGAGGCCCTGGTGAGCTCCGTGGGGTTTCCAATCTCAGCAGTAGAGGAGCACTGAGCTGAGTCCCCGCCTCGCCATGGGAAGAAAGGGGGCGCTGGGTCACGCTCTGCTGAAC
>NW_006160113.1:23753-28876 GCF_000334495.1 Tupaia belangeri chinensis | reverse complement strand
AGACCAGTTTCCCGGAGACAACTTTTCCACGGACCTGGGGTGGCGGGGTGTGGGTGGGGGAGTAGGTTTGGGAGATTCAGGAGGGTGGCACTTACTGTGTGCCTTCTGTTATTACATCGCAACAAAGATTACAGATCACCACAGGGAGCACAACCGAGATCCCTCCTCGGGCAGGTCCCAACAGGGTCTGCACTCCTGTGAGAATCTGAAGGCCTGGTGACCTGACAGGAGGCACAGCTCAGGCAGTACCTGAGATAGGGAGCGGCGGTAGGTAAGGGGGAGACCGGGCGGGTGTAGGTAAGGGGGAGACGAGGCGGGTGTAGGTAAGGGAGGGACAGGGAGGGTGTAGGTAAGGGGGAGACGGGGCGGGTGTAGGTAAGGGAGGGACGGGGCAGGTGTGGGTAAGGGGGAGACGGGGCGGGTGTGGGTAAGGGAGGGACGGGCGGGTGTAAGCACAGAGGAAACTCCCTAACTCAGCCCCCACTCCTGCTGTGTGCCCAGTACCTAACAGGCCGTGGGTCCATACTGGTCCTGGCCTGGGGGTTGGGATCCCTATACTAAATCATTGAGAACAGTGACTAGCATATGAATAATAACAATGGATGTGTTCGTTTATTGTGGGCATAGTCACTGGAAATATCAGAAACAACTGAGCTATGAAGAGAGGTTAGAGAGACTCAGGTTTGTAAATATGAATAAGAAAAGGCTTAAATAGTAGAAAAGCGTGAATGTTCTTTCAAAATGTGGTACTCTTAAAACCATCCATAAGGCTAATTCCCTACAAAGCCAACAAAGAGTGAAGCAAGCCTCAGGTACCAGTATTGGGGTAATTTCAGGGACTTTGTCTTGGTCTCTATGCGAACCTTACATCTCCAATGTCTGAATAGACCTGAGGAACAGTACAGTATTGTTTTAACTAAATTGTACTCTCTTGAGATTAATATCTAGGAAACTAGATTTAAACTGAGTATGAGAGGCCACTTACCCTCTCAGAGTATCTATACCTAAAATTCTCTGCTCTGTTTTTAATATCTTGGTTTGACTAAAAAATATAAAATATCACTTTGCTTTAATTCTAATAACGTTTCTCTCCAAATTCTGGAAGTCTCAGCTCCCTCATCCAGTTCTCCATTTCTGTCTCCTTTTATCATTTTCTAAACCACCACATTCATACAGTCTTGGCGTCTTTCTGAAATCCAGCACTCCAGCTCCTGTATTCGGGTTTCTGGAGGTGTAACTCATGCAGTATAAGCAGGCCCCACAGTTGAAGCTGTGTCCCTGAGAAAGGGGACGGCAGAGCCTCACGCCGGGTGAGGCGTGATGTGGACGTGGTTTGCTGCATTCATCTTCCCTTCACACCACCCTCTCAGTGCCACAACTCTCTCTGCAGATATAGAAAGACTTTTCACAGAATTCGGAGTTCATTTTTACCAAGCCCATGCACGCTGCATTTGTATTTATGTACATTCTTCTTTTTTTGTTTGTATTTTAGACAGGATGTGTGTGCTCACCAGGGAGATGGGGGTATCCCCATCAGGAGTTGGGGCGTGCACACGCATGCTCCTGACGTGTGTTCATGCTGCCAGGTCTGAGTTAGGCCACAGCAGCCACGTGAGAGCTGGACCTCATGCACAGAGCTCATCACGGCGCCATCGGGCTGGCCCACAAGGACATTTTGACCATAGCGATACAAGTTTGCTTGGCTTAGAACTGAAATCCTCGTGTCATCTCTACATTAAAAATATTCTATGGTGGGTTGAAAAAAGTGCAGGAATCCAGATTTGGATATCGAGATTCTGATTTCAGAGACCCAGTCAAACCCAGGCAGAAACAATTGACTTGGATTATTAGCCTGAAAAAAGAGAAAGAACTGTCACTTTTGACCAATGTTTAGCTCTACCCATAGAGAAGGTGGTTACAGAAAAGGATAAGACTTATCCCTGAAGAAAAACGTAGCCAAAACATGGACCTTATGACAACATGTCTCTGAGGACAGAGTTGAAGACTGAATTTTCAGGAAAAATAAGAGAAATACAGAGAGTGATCAGCGAAGAAGGATGATTGGAGGACTGAACACGGGCAGTCTGTATTAGGAGTAGGTCCTGTTATTACGTATCATGTTGACCTACGACAGGTCACAGTCTCACCCCGACACTGCTGTGACCAGGCACCTCCTGGTTCTGTGACAGGACTTCCATGCACCGCGGTGTCTGACAGCCCGCTGGCCCTGGGAGTGGCAGCCGCACGTGTGGCCCCCACGTCTACGACAGACACATCTTCAGAAGCTGCAAAATGTCTCAGGGGTAGGGGAGGCAGACTGCCCCAAGTGAAAACCACTGTGCATGTGTGCGCGTGGGTGCACGTGTGTGAGGAGGAATGAGGTAAGACTATCCATATGTATGTATGAAAGCTGGAGAGGCAGAGAAAAGCGGGACGTGTGGACAGAGGACTGGGAAGAGGCTCGGGTTCTGCGTTTCCTGCGTGTAGACGACCACTATCAGCTGTGCTTTACCTATAACGAGGCTGTGTCGGCCCACACTCCATCCAGCGAACACACATCTGTGAGCTAGACGAGAGGGGATGAGGGTCTGCTCTAGTGCCAGGGCCACCGCGTGGGCTTTACAGTGTGCTCGAGACCGTAAGGCCAGGGACGAGAGCTGGGAGATGCCGATGGAGGCGAAAGTAGTGAAAGGAGCCATAGACTTGGAGGGAGCTGGAGAACAGAAATGGCGCAGGAGCGGCCGCTGACCCAGCCGGGCACCCTCCCACAGCCCTGCCCCTTACCTTCCAAACCACGGCCTTCTTCCCCACAGCGGCCTCCTGAACATCGGCCTCCTCCACCTCTCCTCGCACGCGCTCTAGGGCTGCCTGCAACTTCACCTGTTTGGAAAGATGCTGAAGTATTGCAGAAGGCCTCATGCCGAGATACCATCCAAAGATCCCCTGGAGCTGTCCCAGAGAGCAAACAAAAATGCTTGACCTTATTCATAACTGAACGTAAACCTACTTTTAAAGATTTTTGCTATAGGGCATGTGCTCTTGCCAGAGAGACAGACAGAAAGCGAGAAATCAACCCCCAGGGGAATGGCCATGTCACAATCCCTTCTCCTCCAGTCTCCTCTTGGGATCTTGGGCACGCACACACGCACCCAGCATGAGTTCTAAACCACTAGATCTGGGACTCAAACCACAGTCGAGTGTCTGGGAGTCCAGCAACATAATCATTAGACCATGGTTACGCTGGTCCCATATATCCATTTTTAATGTCAGACACAATCAAATATTATCTAAAGATGTGTTCACTGAAGCATTATTTACAATAGAAAAACTGTCATTAACCAAAATGTTAAAAATAATTATGTGAGAAAAATAATTTGTACTAACAGGCTGAAATTAAAATAAGGTATTACAGAGTATTTAATGACAGCAGTTACACATATAAGGCCAGTCAGTGGCCTGGGGCAGAGAGCTGGACCCCACATGGCTGGCTGTGTAAGTCAGGTTCTGGACCTGGCAGGTGGAACAGCACACGTGAAGCATGTGTGTGTGTCCAAAATCCTGAAAGGAAGGAAGAGTGGCGGGGAGTGGATTGCAGCGTGGCCATCGCCCTGGGGCTGCGCTCTCTCCCTCTCCGGCTCTCTGGTGAACACGTGCACCCTCTGGCAAAATTTAAGAAAATAATTTCAATAACAACATTAAATAGATCAGTATTTTTTACAAAAATTAACACTAACTTTGAGAAAAGTGTATGTAATAAACATAAAAGTAAATTAAAATACTATTAGATAAAATGCCATCCACTAGAACTGCATGAAGGGTAATACTATTTCTCATAATTCTATATTTTAACTTCCCCAAATTATGTATTACTTTATGATAAGAAAAGTGTTTATTATCAATAGTATTAGTATTATTTGGCAAAAAGAAATCCTGTAGTGGAAAGAAACCCTTTGAAGTGGAAAGAAATTAGTCTATTGTAAATTTTATAAAAAGTAAAAATAATAGTAGTAAATGGAAACTAAACCTCACTTAAATGATGAGACCCTTTCTAGAAGTAAATATATATACATTTTATTTACAGAGAACACCCACAAAGATCCACATATAAGCACATTTTTCATAGAAAAAAATGAACTGTATTTCCAAAGTTATCAGTAAGTCTCACATACACATCAATCGCTTCTTAAAGTAGGATGTTGTAATGCTGCCGGTAAGTAACAGCAGAATGAGTGGCGACGCCTGAGACAGAACGGGCGTTTGTTTCAGTGTCTGCAGGGCACCGCGCACGCCAGGACTCGTGGGTGTCTGCAGGGCACCGCGCACGCCAGGACTCGTGGGTGTCTGCAGGGCACCGCGCACGCCAGGACTCCTGGGTGTCTGCAGGGCACCGCGCACGCCAGGACTCATGGCTGGAGAGAAGCTATGAGCGAGAGCAAGGAGGCCTAAAGAAGTGTGGCGAGTCTGGGCCCTGGGATTGGGCTGTTCGCAGCATCTCTGGTTAAGACAGAGCTGTAGAAACAGGATTGAGGGCCCTAGAAAGGCCTGACCAACAGGCAAAGAAGTTTAGGTAATATTTGATATTTGAGAGTCACTGGGAATAGAGAGAAGGTCTTCGGAGGCATTGCATGAGCTGCGCTCTCAGTGCTACTTTCTGCGACGTGAAGTCTCACTGGAAACGACCTAGGCTTGAATTCTCTTATGATAACTGAAACAAGAAGAAAAGCAAGAGATATCGCCAGTGAGTCCAGAAGGATACCCACCAGACCATCCTTTAAAATAACCAAAAACAGAACCGCAGATGGCATAATGGTTGGTTACATTGCTGGACTCTCATGTAGTCCACCCTGGTTTAAGTCCTGGATCCAGCGGCCTAAAACTCATGCTGTGGGCTGACTGGGGGCCAGCAAGAGGCATGGTGGTTAAGGGCGATGGCGGTTCCAGTCCTGGACCTGGCAATTGGCTTTCTCATTTTTTTTCTCTCTCTCTCTCTGGTCAAAATAAAATAAATAAAGTTAAAATAATTTTTAAAGAAGAAAAAAATAAAAACTCACACCAGGCACGTGTGCAGATATGCCCAAAATCTTGAGAGGAGAATGGAGGAGAAGGGATTGCTGAGTGGCCAT
>NW_006160113.1:20327-22627 GCF_000334495.1 Tupaia belangeri chinensis | reverse complement strand
GAGGTGGCGGGGAGTGGATTGCAGCGTGGCCATCGCCCTGGGGCTGCGCTCTCTCCCTCTCCGGCTCTCTGGTGAACACGTGCACCCTCTGGCAAAATTTAAGAAAATAATTTCAATAACAACATTAAATAGATCAGTATTTTTTACAAAAATTAACACTAACTTTGAGAAAAGTGTATGTAATAAACATAAAAGTAAATTAAAATACTATTAGATAAAATGCCATCCACTAGAACTGCATGAAGGGTAATACTATTTCTCATAATTCTATATTTTAACTTCCCCAAATTATGTATTACTTTATGATAAGAAAAGTGTTTATTATCAATAGTATTAGTATTATTTGGCCAAAAGAAATCCTGTAGTGGAAATAAACCCTTTGAAGTGGAACGAAAGAAATTAGTCTATTGTAAATTTTATAAAAAGTAAAAATAATAGTAGTAAATGGAAACTAAACCTCACTTAAATGATGAGACCCTTTCTAGAAGTAAATATATATACATTTTATTTACAGAGAACACCCACAAAGATCCACATATAAGCACATTTTTCATAGAAAAAAATGAACTGTATTTCCAAAGTTATCAGTAAGTCTCACATACACATCAATCGCTTCTTAAAGTAGGATGTTGTAATGCTGCCGGTAAGTAACAGCAGAATGAGTGGCGACGCCTGAGACAGAACGGGCGTTTGTTTCAGTGTCTGCAGGGCACCGCGCACGCCCGGACTCGTGGGTGTCTGCAGGGCACCGCGCACGCCAAGACTCCTGGGTGTCTGCAGGGCACCGCGCACGCCAGGACTCATGGCTGGAGAGAAGCTATGAGCGAGAGCAAGGAGGCCTAAAGAAGTGTGGCGAGTCTGGGCCCTGGGATTGGGCTGTTCGCAGCATCTCTGGTTAAGACAGAGCTGTAGAAACAGGATTGAGGGCCCTAGAAAGGCCTGACCAACAGGCAAAGAAGTTTAGGTAATATTTGATATTTGAGAGTCACTGGGAATAGAGAGAAGGTCTTCGGAGGCATTGCATGAGCTGCGCTCTCAGTGCTACTTTCTGCGACGTGAAGTCTCACTGGAAACGACCTAGGCTTGAATTCTCTTATGATAACTGAAACAAGAAGAAAAGCAAGAGATATCGCCAGTGAGTCCAGAAGGATACCCACCAGACCATCCTTTAAAATAACCAAAAACAGAACCGCAGATGGCATAATGGTTGGTTACATTGCTGGACTCTCATGTAGTCCACCCTGGTTTAAGTCCTGGATCCAGCGGCCTAAAACTCATGCTGTGGGCTGACTGGGGGCCAGCAAGAGGCATGGTGGTTAAGGGCGATGGCGGTTCCAGTCCTGGACCTGGCAATTGGCTTTCTCATTTTTTTTCTCTCTCTCTCTCTGGTCAAAATAAAATAAATAAAGTTAAAATAATTTTTAAAGAAGAAAAAAATAAAAACTCACACCAGGCACGTGTGCAGATATGCCCAAAATCTTGAGAGGAGAATGGAGGAGAAGGGATTGCTGAGTGGCCATGCCCCCTTGGGGGTGATTTCTTGCTTTCTGTCTTTCTGTCTCTGTCTCTCTGGTGAGTGTGTGCACCCTATAGCAAAAATCTCTCAAAAAAAATTTCAAAAACACCAAAATAAAAAAATAATAATATTTCAAGAAAAATAGTTGTCATTTATTTGTGATAAACGTTTGGTTAAATATGTAGTAAATTAAAGATGGCTTTGACCTCTTTTGTACTAGAAGTTAATTCAGGAGTTGAGACCGTGAACGGGTTCAGAATGTGCTCAAGACGTGTCCGAGGTCACGGGTGGGAGGACATTTCTACAGTTTCACCGCCGCCACTTTCAGGACTCGGGACGGCTCAGAAGACCCGCATCACGGGCGCCCAGATGTCAGGTCCCATCCTCCATCACACAGACTGGCCTATGCCCTTGGCTACTTGGTCCCCCTCAGGGACACTGGCTTTCAAGGTGACCGCGGTACCTGCGGAGCCCGAGCGCATTCTCAGCGCGTGCTCAGGTTGGGTCTGGAGACCCCCGGAGCTCGCGAGGACCAGAGGCTGTTGGAAGCCGCCCGGGTGCGCTGGAGGGTGGGGTGCCTGTGTCTGTCCCTCTTACTTAAGGAAGAAGAAAGGAAACTTTAAAAAAAAAGTGAATGAACTCAGAGCTAAAGGCCATGCCACACAACGCGTTCTGAAGGCGAGGATCACGGGAGAGCTCCCAGAGAACTGCGCGGCTGGAACCAGGGACGGGCTGGAGTGCGGCCCCCACACAGGCTCGCGCCAGGGGGGGGTGGGGGGTGGGG
>NW_006160113.1:0-1581 GCF_000334495.1 Tupaia belangeri chinensis | reverse complement strand
CCCGCGCCCAGGTCCAGCGCGCGCACACCGTCCACCAGACCGGCCAGCTGCGGGGGGGGCCGGACTCCCGCGGGCCGGAACGGGGCCCGGCACTGCGGGCAGGCGAAGACGCCGCCCTGCGCGCCCTGCGAGCGCTCGCACATCGTGGACACGCACGCCAGGCAGAAGCTGTGGCCGCAGTCCACGCTGACCGCGGCCTGGAGGACGGCCCAGCACACGGCACTGCAGGAAGTCCAGGCACACCGCACACCGGGCCTCCGCTCGCAGACGCTCGCCCGGAGCCCCTGAGGCCATCTGCCAGCGTCGCCAGCCTCGCCCGGCCTGGACAAGCGCCTCTTTATCGCCCGAGGTCTGCACAGGGAGGAGCCGCACTGCCCCAGGAGCAGACGCAGCCTGGGTTTTATCTGCAGGCGCGGGTTCCAGATGCCAGGAGCCACTCCCGGTCAGTCTCCAAACTCCCTCCACCAGCAGAACCAAGTAGTTCTGGAACCTCACAGCATGCCTCTGAGGGAGAGGCTCTCCTACCTGGACCCCCTCCCCCTCGGGTTGTGGCTCATGGCTGCTCTAAGCAGCGACATCCTTGGTGGAGCTAGAGAGTCACTGAGCCCACTTGCTCTTTCCGGAACCACTCCACAGTCTTCTGGCACCATCGCTCACTTTACAGCTTTTCCAGACTCCAGTGTTCTGTCGCCAGTTTGGCTCATGGCATGGAAACGGGACGCCGCGTGGCGGGGAGACGCCCGAGTCCGCGTGTGTGCGATGCCTGCTTTGCTGTCCAGCCACAGTTCTAAGGGTCAGCAGGTGGACAGCCCCGCAAGGAGCACGTGGTGCTCGGAGCTACCGAGCATGTCTGGAGGTGACCGAGTTCTCAGCTAAGACGTTTGTTTGGGAGGAGCAATTCTAGGTACCCCTCAGCCCTCCTCCTGTGAGAAGGGGAGGCGCAGACAGGAATGAGAGCGTGATGGAGAGGATGTAGTCCCCTCTGGAAAGGGACACCTTTCAGAGCACCCTAGGACCACCTAGGAGAGTTAGACTGGGTTTAGGTAATGGCAGTGGCAAACCAACTGGCAGTTCATGTGTCACCTGCAGGAATTGAGGGAGGACACTGACTAGCTACTGGCCCAGGGTCCCACCAGCTTCCATCACCAGCTGATGAGTAGCAAGCCCCCCCACCTTCCACCAGGCTGTGCAGCTGGAAGGCCCTGGTCCGGGGCAAACTGCAGGAAGGTGCAGGTGCTGGTGGCTGCAAGGCACTGGCTGGCAGGAGGGTGCACGTGTTGGTGATCACAGGGCACTGGGTGGCAGGAGTGTGCACGTGTTGGTGATCACAGGGCGCTGGCTGGCAGGAGGGTGTGCGTGTTGGCGATCACAGGGCGCTGGCTGGCAGGAGGGTGCGCATGTTGGTGATCACAGGGCGCTGGCTGGCAGGAGGATGTGCATGTTGGTGATCACAGGGCACTGGGTGGCAGGAGTGTGCACGTGTTGGTGATCACAGGGCGCTGGCTGGCAGGAGGGTGTGCATGTTGGTGATCACAGGGTGCTGGCTGGCAGGGGGGTGTGCGTGTTGGCGGGCACAGGGGC
>NW_006160112.1:504194-514633 GCF_000334495.1 Tupaia belangeri chinensis | reverse complement strand
GCTGGCAGGAGGGTGTGCGTGTTGGTGATCACAGGGTGCTGGCTGGCAGGAGGGTGTGCGTGTTGGCGATCACAGGGCACTGGGTAGCAGGAGGGTGTGCGTGTTGGTGATCATAGGGCACTGGCTGGCAGGAGGGTGTGTGTTGGTGATCGCAGGACGCTGGCTGGCAGGAGGGTGCAGATGCTGGTGGCCGCAGGGCGCTGGCTCACAGGAGGATGTGTGTGTTGATGATCACAGGGTGCTGGCTGGCCTGCAGCCCCCACTCCCAGCACCAGATAAGGCTGTAGCCAGAGGCAAGCAGTGACTCAGGCCCTGTGGTTCCTGCAGGTTTGTGTCCTGTTCCAAGGATGGGGTATTGGCTTGGAGCTTTGGTGTTCGGCAGGGTCTAAAGGATTTGAGGCCATCCGTGTAAAGGTTAGGTAAATAATTAAAACAGATTATTTGAGAACCCACACAGAGAGGTGGGAGCTAGACTCTGAAGAGGGTCCCAGAGGAGAGAGCAGCAGTACAGAGGCTTCTTCACCAGGAAAGCAGACTCCGCCCAGCAAGGCTGCCTGCGTGCGTGAGCACGGAGATGAGCGTGGCCACCCTGCCGTGTGCGCCCCCTTACATGGCCTTTCAGAGGATTAAGTGCACTACTAGGTACTCGTGCTTACTGAAGCTCCCTGAAAATAGCATCAATATCAAGTTGAAGAACATAGATCACATCATGGGTGGGAAGGAAATAGAGCATGAGCTACTTAGGGAGCAGACTCTTCCCTGCTTTGCTCACTGAGGTCTCCCCAAGACCGCAAGGAATGACTGCCACATGTGGACACTCAACACATGCTAGTGAAGAAAAAGTGAAGAGACCAGTGAGAGGAACACATGGCTTTCTCCAGGCGCCCACAGAGAGCTCATAGTGGCCACACTGTCCAGTGAGAGGAACACATGGCTTTCTCCAGGCGCCCACAGAGAGATCTCATAGTGGTCACACTGTCCAGTGGGAGGAACATAATTTTCTACATCTTGTGCATATCATCTTGTCTCCATAACTCTGGCAGATACTTGAATGTGTCTCTGATTTCCAGATGTTTATCTTGAGACACAATAAAGCAATGTATTTGCTCAAACGTACGAGTGAATTTATGGCCAGGCTTACTTGAATTCAGATTTCCCAGTGCCTAGGAGGCTAAGGTCGCTGGCTTCTGGAGGGTTGCTGCAGTGGATGAGCTCCCCCTCACTGTCCCTGGAGCTTCTGAGCTTAGGCAGTTCTGTCTCTGACAGGTAGGCCAGGAAGGATGTCTGTACCATGCTCTTGGAAACACAAATTTCACTCATGGCACATCCACGCAGGGAAGAGCAGAATGGACCTGAACCCGAAGGTCTTGTGTGTACCAAGGCTGTGTGAGACGCTTCCGCCAGCCACCTTTATCCCAGGGGAGATCTCGTCTGTGTCAGCCCTCTAAGGACTCTGGGTCTCTGGTGTTTGCCAAAAAGGGCTTCCTTTCGGGGTGAATAAAGCACCGCATTGTCTCTGCTGATGCCGCCACATGCCGATGCATCCCTTCCTCATTCTTGCCGTAACCCCAACCTGGACACGTCGGAGGTGTGCAGTTCCAAATCTTAGACCGCCTTCTCCACATCCTCCATCTCCAACATTCCTCAACGCTCTGTCCCACCTTCTCCGACACCCAGCGACGCGTCCGAATGGGAAAGCGACCACCATCTGACCATCTCTCCCTGCTCTCGTTCTCGTTTGGCACCAGGGTCTGGCCTCCTGGAGTTGCTTCTTCAGGACAACACTGTTTTTTCCCTAAATTGAACCCTTTCCTCCAAGTTCTCAGCTCTTCATGGACACACCCTTCACCTCAGCTTTGGGGATTCATAATCTCCCATCCCCAGAGCCCCAAAGCTCTGCTCAATTCACGATAGGATGAAAAAAAAAGTTGGTGGAGACCTCAGGGCAACAGCCACTGACTCAGCATTCTCCTCCTTGCCTGTGGTTTTCAGAAGGAACTGTCTCAATTTGAGCAATTGCACCCTGCATTTTTCCTCTCATTTTCTAAATTATAAAATATACATAACAAAAATTTTATCATCTTGTGCACTTTTAAGCATATAGCTCCGTGGAACCAAGTACATTCATAACGTCCACAATTCCCCCAGAACCTTTTACATCTTGTAAAACAGACCCTCTACTCCCAGTGAACAGTGGGTCCCATCCCCTCCCCCTCAGTATCTCACAACCACGCTCTAACTTCTGTCCTCGTGACCTAACTCTCCCAAGTACCTCACATTACTGCAATCACACACACGGTATTGTCTTTGTTACTGACCTGTCTCATTTGCATAATTCCTCAAGGTTCATCCATGTTGCAGCACATCATCAAATTTCCTTTATTTTTAAGCTTGAATAAAATCTCACTGTATGTGCATATCACTTTTTGCTTATCCAATCTCAATGGACACTTCAGTTACTCTCACATTTTGGCTTTCACGAATAACCCTGCTGTGAACACGGTTTTAAGTTCTCCCTTTGAGACTCTGCTTTGAATTCTGTGGTGTATACGCAGAAAAGGAACTGCTGTATCAGAGATAATTCTATCTTTAATTTATCTTTAAACTTATTCTGTATTTAATTTATTGAGGTTGTTTCTCTAGCCACTCACCATTTCACGTTCCCACCAGCAGTGCGCAATCCCTCCGAGTCCTCTGCATCTTGACCAACATGTGCTTTTTTCCCCCAGAAGCTTCCTAATGAGAAGGAAGTGCATCTTGCATTTCTCTTCCCAGAAACCGTGTTGCAGTGTATAGCTTGAGCCGAGGTTGTCCGATGCTCCCAGGGGGCAAGCCTCAGCTCTTCCTTCCTAGGAAAGGGGTGCAGGGAGCCCGCACACCTCATGCTTCCATTGCAAGAGTTCAAGAGCAAGGTTCAAGCAGAGACAGAGTCCTGTGCGTGGTGGTGAGAGGAGCCGAGGGTCGACACAAGGAGGACTAGAGGAATGAGCACTGAAGCCACCAGCAGCATTGTGCATTTTAACAGAGGCCTGTTTGTATAACAAGGTTGTATTTAAAGAATTGTTTGCATTATTAGTTTACATACATTTTTATCCCAACTTCACAGACTCGTGACTAACACTTAGTTTCCCCTGCTACGCCCTCTGTGGCCGGGGGAGTTGACTCAGGAGTGTGCCTTGCAGGAGGAAACGGCTTATGTGGGACATTACACAGGAGTGTGGAGTGTCTGATATCCAATATGCACTCAACACGGCCGTCCCAGGGCTCCCAGCCACTAATGTACCTGGGAGGGGAAAACTTAGTTCAACTCTTGGGGGACCACTCCATTGTCTGCAGGGCTAATTACCCTGGAGCTTCGTGTGTCGCCATTGTGTGCTCAGCATTAAGATATCCACACGTGAGTGCTTTCCCTAATTATGTGCCAGGAGGTTTATGAAGAAAATAATGAATTGTCTGCTAATTTCAAGTGTGGCTGGCTTGACATAATAATTGCTGGTTTCTAAATTAGCTATCTATCTGCAGTGACTGGCTGATTCAGTTACTTCACCAGCTTCGTCCAGTTGCCCATGTCCGAGAGTGGCTCTAAGCTACAGAGCTGGGCTGGCCTATAGCACAGTGGCCAAGTGCTGTCCTGGAAGCCAGATCCCATGTGGCCCCAGGCCGTCCCCACCCTAGCCCCAGTGGCTTAAAAACACACCAGGCTCCTCTGCATGTGCGTCCAAAGTCCTGACAGGGCAGAGAAATGGAGGAAAAACGACAGCAGTATGACCACACCCGTTGTGGCCATACTCGCTCTCGCTCTTGCTCGCTCTCCCTCTATTTCTGTCTCTGGGAGCATACAGGCTGGAAAAAAAAGTCATTTTCCTCAAGTTCGCACCTGGACATGAAAAAAATTCTATCAGTCTTCCAGAAAGATTATGCATAGCATTATTCATAATGGCCTCACCACACCGCAGGGACAGAGAAAGCGATGACTGTAGGCTGAGGAGGGAACCTGCAGGGGCATGTGTAAAGATCAGTCTCTGACTGTGAGGCTTCTGGCATGGACGTCTTGGAACCTGGTCTACTGCCTATACATTATTCCCCATCGTGGGCAGCAGTGACAGTGTTGGGTGGGCTTTGAAAGAACTGGTGGCTTTTTAGAAGTCGACTTTGACTGCTGCATCTTGGGAAAGCCTCTCTGTGCCTCTGCCCACTTACAAAGTCAGCTTTAGATTTTAAAAGCACATTGTGCCCCTAAATTAGTTCAAAGAAAATTTTACCTATAAAATCATCGAATTAAATGGAAGAAATTACTTGGACATCTACTTTATTTGTATATCGAAATATTAATTCCTTGTATAATACCTAACCAAATAATTGTCCAAACAACCTCAAGCCCAAATTTTAGAATTTTCTTCTGTTTATTGAAATAAAGAATGTTTTCCTGAAGGCTCCATCTGCTAATAGTGTTTCTCATTTTATGGTGTAGCAGACCCATTTTAATTTCTCTTAAGCCATTTCATTCCTCTTGTACAGTGAGTGACATTTATCTTCTCTCATTTTTTTCTAAACCAGATGAAATATTTCCACTTCATTTTCACTATGTCATTCTCGACACGGTCCTCAAACTTTGCAAGCCCGTTCATTCGGCCCCTCCATGTTGTCTAAGAGCATCTCAAGCAGGTGGTGTGCTTTAGGGAGGTCGTAGGTAAGACCGTCTTCTCCCCCTCGCATACTGTGTGGCCTTTCCGATTTAAGTTTAGGATTGCTTCTCCTTTGTTCCTTTGTGAGCAGGTGTATTTGGAAAGGCGGGCTCTGCTTGCTTCGCAGGGGAGAAGCAGGAAAGAACTGTGTTTACAAACAGGACTTCCACACCACACCGAGTGGCACCCACAGCGCTGTAGTGGCCTTGGGCTGGGTGTC
Source organism: Tupaia belangeri chinensis (assembly GCF_000334495.1). NCBI lineage: Eukaryota > Metazoa > Chordata > Mammalia > Scandentia > Tupaiidae > Tupaia > Tupaia belangeri. The sequence goes on along the minus strand of NW_006160112.1, from coordinate 509,728 downwards.
CCTGATCGGATCTCTCACCCGGGCTTCCTTTCTCGCTTGTAAGTTGACCTCACATGTAGACTCACTGTGAGGATGAAACAAAGGACCGTGTGTGAACCAGGGGCGAAAAAGAGCTAAATTATAAAATTGTCAATATTTTGTTTTATAATAAAGTTAATTTATTATTACAATAACATGTTATTATTTCTCTTAAGTTATAATGACTTTTAGCAACATTTGTTAGCTTTAAAATTATCAGTAATATCAAGACTTTTCATAACAGCTATAATACCATGGTGATCAATAATTTTTAAAGAATTATTTTATTTTATTCATTGCCATTATTTTATTTTTTTTCGAAGTTGAACAGTGAGACAGAGAGAAGGAAAGTGAGAAAGCAAGCTGCCAGGTCCAGGACTCGAATGAGAGCCTGAGGGATTCAGCCGCCCTAACCTCCACACCACCTGCTAGCCCCAGTGTTGATCAATAATTACAGAACTTAAAATTTCTGTGTGCACTGATAAATGAATTAACCATATACCTGTGAATAAAACAACTTTGCTGGGAAACATAAAATAACGTTGAAGTATTTCTAGATAATATCTGAATATTTAAAATATTAGGAAAGGTGTCATTTATGTGTGATACACATTACCAAATGTTTATTTTTAACTCAACAGTTATAGACATAATTCTTAATTAAAAGGAAATATATTGTAGGAAAAGTAGTGATTGCATGTATAAAATAAATTTAAAAATAAAATATTAAAACCTTTAAAAATAAATACTTTCCTAAATTAGAAAAATAGTTTTGGGACAAACAGATGGTGTAATGGTTATGTTGCTGGACTCCCACATGGCTGACCACAGTTTGAGTCTCAAACCCCGCAGCTTGAAACTCACGCCAGGAGTGTGAGCATGCATGCCCAAAATCTCAAGAGAACTGAGGAGGAGGGACTGCAGCTTGGCCATCCCCCCAGGGAGTGATTTCTCGCTTTTTGTCTCTCATTCTCCCTGGCAAGTGCACTCACCCTATAGCAAAAATCTCTGCCTGAAAAATAGTGTTTTAATGTTTAAAATGAGAAACGAATAAAAGCATTATTGGTCCATTATAATATAAAATGTACAACGAATGACCCTAACTGGACATTCCATAGGTTATATCCCTACCCCAATGCATGATCAAAAATTAAGATGCTTATGGAAAATAACAGCCTTTTGTAAAGAGTAACCAAGTTACTTGGGTGGAGGTAGAGGGTGGTGAGGGGAGGATGGTCAAGTAGAAGAGAAGCATGGAACAGGCCTTGGAGAACTAAGTCCTTCTGGTGGGTCCTGGCTACGTAAGTTTAAGTCACTAATATTCCTGCAAACTCAGAACATGTATCACACCCCGGAGCTCACTCAGTCTGTGGTGCACTCTTCTCTGCGATCTGTCACTTCGGCCGTCGAGGAGACAGGGCTCCACCTCCTATCTTCTCGCCCCAGAAGAGAGAGATCTACCTCTTTGAAGACGAGGTTGAAAGTAGAGGGAATCTTCCCGACACCCATGCGTGCCATGATGGGTTCTGACAGGCGCAGCCACCCCCTGGTATGGCCGGCACGCTGACTGGTTCAGCACCCTCTGGCTCGCTCCCCTCAGGGGGGCAGGCACTGTGGTCTTGGCAGCCTTCCTTTCTCCCAGCCGTGGCTGATGCAGACAGAGTTCTGCTCTTTGTTTCTCCAGCTGTCAGGGAAAGTGCATACGTAAATCCACTTTGTGGACTTTTTATGCCAATCTCTGCAAACATCCAAATAATATGCAATCTCTTATCAAATAGGAACACTTTCTCCGAATGAGGCACTACTAGGAAGTCTATTACTGACGTTTTAGTTTTTTTTATATTAAAAATAGATTAAGTTTCTACTTGTTTCTTTTAGTAGAGTGAGATTCAGAGAGAAAGACAGGCACCCTCCACAGGGTCTCTGCCCATCCCTGCTCTTCCCAGCCAGCCAGGTGCCTGGTGTGTGCAGTGGGCCCGAGAACCAGACCCACATCCTCCTTAAGGAACCAGCACCATCTGAGCAGCTGCAACTCTGCACCACCGAGCAGATCCTTTTCTGAAAATTTAACCAGAGGAGAGAAGACCCTTATTATGGGAATTAACTGCAAAAGTAATTGAAAAAAAAAAAGCCAAGATACAGGATATACACAACCCAGTATGTAATGTCTATATAATTCTATGCCACACCCCAAGTGTAGGGTGCACGGAGGTTACAAGGCAAGACATAAACACCTAGCTCTGAGAGACAGTACTACAGATATTCAAAAAAATACTTTTAAATCTGTATTTTCTTTTGTAGAGTCTTTAAAAAAAAACTATATACATGAATAATGTTAGTTTAAAAAAAAAAAACTTACCACTTAAGGCAAACATCAGTAACAAACGTCAGCCTACCATGCCCGACTTTGCATTTGTGATACGTATCCACGTGTAAGAGGCTTGGGCACATAAGAGTTGCTAAATGCACATATTAAATGAATAAATGATTAAAAATTAAACAAAATAAGGTCATTTTAATTTGTACTCATTTATTTATCCATGCCTTTAATATCTTCTTTTAAACTAAAACATATAATTTACCTAAAATATTAATAAATTAGCTGTTCTTATGAGGCAGACTTTCATAAACTTAGATTATTTTTAATCTTGCTATGGTAAGATGGGGTTGAGAATTTTTTTTCCCAGCTCATCTTTTAACAATCAAACTAAGATAGTCTCTCAGATAAATTTACCAGTTCTTTTTTGTTGTTAAATTAACAGATTTACACTTAGAAAGGCTTTGATATAGCTTGCTTTAATTGAATGAATGAGTGAATTTGCAATAATTTATTTTTCACCGAGCCACATCATAGTCAGAGTGTGACCGTGAAATACACTGAGTAATAGAGCTGCTGGCCGCACTCGCTGGCCAGAATAGCCCTTCACTGATTGTCTGCTGGCTGGATTTCAGAAAAACACTTTTGTTTGATTCAATGTTTAGTTCAACATTATAGAAAGCTACCCTATGTTAATTTTTTTTAATTCACTTTTAAAAAGAATGTAAGAATGGCATCTATCCCATGTGTCTTATCAGCGTCATCCTCCTTGGGCAGATTTGAATCCCAGAGGGTGAATGTCATTGTTTACTGCCCTGATTGGCAAATTACAGAACATATCTGGGGAATAGAATCCTTGGAAGGGCAAGTTCTCCATGAAAACCAGCGTTCTTCAAAAAAGGAGCATGCTGAACTCAGCGTCAAACACCAGGTGAACATGGCAAGTTCCAGATCTCACGGTGAAAGCACAGTCCAGACGTGGTCTAGAGGAGGGCGGTGTAGACTCCCTCAGGGACAATGCAGGGGCCTGGGTGCTGGGAGGATGGACAGGTAGGGAGCTCACGGCTGTGGAAGCACACGTTCTTCTCGGGAGGAAAGCAATGTGGTGTATGTTTTAAAACATACAACCTAAAGCTCTTCATTCTAGGCTGTTGTGGTTGTGGATGTTATATTCGGAGCTTAAATTGATCTTAGTAAATTACTCCTCATTATCCAGGCAATTCTAGCCCCTGCAGGTGCTCTCTCTGTACGGAGACAGTGTGTGACCTTTACCTAAGCTGTCTACATCATGAAACTGTAATGACAGAAAAGGTGCACATATATTTTTTAACTCTTTAAAATGTTTAGACATGTTCTCACTGTCTGGTCCTCCAGCCTTGGCCTCCCAGCGGGACGGAGGTGTGCACCGTGCAGGTCTTTCTAGACAGCTGTCACTCTGCTCAGACCAGCCTTGCTCACAGCCCTCCTCCCTCGACTCATGGGATGACAAGCCGTGGCCGCTTTGTTAAGGTGTCATTTTCACTCAGTGTAACTGTTCATGGTCACATGAAGATAGTATTCTTAGTGATTTTGTTCAAGTTTGAGAGGAGAAACCACACAGCAGACACAGTGAAGCAGGACAGAGAAAGAGGAAAACAGCTGAGCAGTGGGGAAGTTGGTCCTGGGAGTCAGTGACCTGTGGTCACAACATTTCCTCCCTGATGAGGAACCGTCCACAGTGCACGTGTTTCCAGGGGAAGATGTGGCACCCTTCAGAAATGTCTCATTGGCTGCTTCACTGAGTAGGCCCCTGTGGACCTGGGGGACTGCAAGACCACTGCACAGTCTTGGTGAGCACCTGGCGCTTCTTCCAGGGAGTGGTGACCTAGGTGGTGAGCAGTGATCCGATTCTGGGTGTATTTTCAGATGGAGCCAGAAGATTTCTGACACAAGAGCCTAATTGAAGGTTTCTGCCTGAGCAGATAGGGCGGATGGCCACTGGCAGGCGGGGTTGCACCGGGAGCCTGGCTGCTAGGCCAGCAGTGCCCTGGGACAGCAGGGCAGGTGGAGCAGAGCTGCCTGCACAGGGCAGCATGCTGGGACCTGCAGCGCCCTGGAGGCTTGCGTTCCAGCTGGACACACGCGGTCAGGGCTGAGCCGAGGATGGAGTTTAAAGTCAAGAGAGCCTGAAACCCTGGAGGACAATAGGGCGGAGCCAGTGGAGCCCAGTCTTGAAGTTAGGGAGGTTAAAGAACGTGAAATGCCAGGGCTTAGCTGAACTCAGAGAGCAGGCATCCTGTCATCCTGGCGTCACACAACAGGAGTTAATCCACGGAGAGGGAGCAAGCATGCAACGGATCCCGATAATTAGGCATGCAGACGCAGACCGCAGAAGCCCGCGGGGCATCTGGACCTAGTCTCCTCCGGGTTGTCTTCTGCAAAGGGAGAGAAGCCCGGCCTTCCATGACCTCAGAACGGTGGCCCTTGCTGACTCAGGGACTACGGGAGCCCAAGGCATCTGGGTCCCCCGGGCAGGCGCGCCCCTGCACAAGGGGACAGCCTTGCAGGCGTCCCCTCCACCAGCCTGGAGGTGTGGACACACAGGGACGGAGGGCGGGGTGCCTAGGAGCCAGCGTGTGACCTGGCCCTGTCTGCTCAAGGAGTCCAGTTCCTGCAGAAGGAAGACCGAGAGGGAGGGAGTAGAGAGAGCGCAGCTGAGCAGAGCTTAGAGGAGGGAATGGAGGATGGCTGACTGCGCGGCGCGGAGAGTGCCCTTTACTGGCTGCGACTTGTCAATGGCCGCGTTTCTGTGTCCCACCGGGACTGCAGGGAGGCTCTTGGGCCGCCAGGATTTACCCGGAGCGCGCTGACGGTGTGCGGCTGGCTGCGGGGCTGAGCTCCAGCAGGTCTCATTGGCGAGAAGGGCGAAGGGCGCGGGCGGAGGAAGGTGTGTGATACCGACCAGCGCCGGTCTCGGTGAGCGCAGGGACACGCGGACATACGGGGATGCACAGGCAGCAAACAGTGACAAATGCTACTTGGAGGGAAGAGTGAACTTCCAAGGTGAAGCGGAAGGCATGCTACGTCTGTATCCTCTCTCGGGCAAAGCCTGTGATAAGAAAAGCAAAGCATTCACTTCTGTATGTACATGGTTTATTTTAAAGAATTATTTTATTAATTAATTTATTTATTTATTTATTTATTTATTTATTTATTTATT
>NW_006160112.1:503725-504031 GCF_000334495.1 Tupaia belangeri chinensis | reverse complement strand
TATTATGAAGAAATCATCGTGATCAATCATGTCCTTACACAGTGTGTGTGAGCGTGTGTAAGAACATGCAGACTCATTAACCGGGTCCTCCATTGCCTAGATCTCGACTATCAGAAAAGAAAAAGCCTCGCGACCTTGCAGCTCCTGTGCTGTGACTCTCCAGACCTTCTGCTCCCCACAGGCAATGGGGCACCGGAATGTGTCTGTCACTGAGTTCCGGCTGCTCGGGTTCCAGCGGCTCCGAGAGTGGCAGGCCCTGCTGTTCCTCCTCTTCCTGTCCGTCTACCTGCTCACTGTCACAGGGAA
>NW_006160112.1:465162-497698 GCF_000334495.1 Tupaia belangeri chinensis | reverse complement strand
CTCATGCAGCTCTCCTGCTCCAGCGTCTATGTCACCGAGATGGCCGTCTTCCTCCTGTCCATTGCTGTGCTCTGCATTTGTTTCTTTCTGACACTCACGTCCTATGTTTTCATCGTGTCCTCCATATTGGGCATCCCCTCAGCTTCTGGGCGGATGAAGACTTTCTCCACCTGTGGCTCCCATCTGGCTGTTGTCACCATCTACTATGGGACCATGATCTCCATGTATGTGCGTCCCAATGCCCACCTGTCACCTGAGATCAACAAGATCATTTCTGTCTTCTACACAGTGGTCACCCCACTGCTCCGTTATCTACAGCCTGAGGAACAAAGACTTCAAGGCGGCTGTTAGAAAAGTTATAGGAAGGAAGTGTGGCAGCTATGGAGAAAGAGTGAAAGGAAGCTTCTTTATCAGGTAGGGACTGTATGCAGACACACCGTGGGCCAGGGCCAGGGATGGGCAATGATTAATTCAGAACCTTCCAACCTGCAGCTGCACCGGGCTCTGTAGCCGTGATGAGAGCCCCCGGGTGGCCCCTTGCCAACAGCAGTCAGCAGGTGAATTGCCTCTATCAAACTGTTTTTAGACTCTTTTTTTTTTTCGTTTTTTCTTAGATACGTTCAGAGCATGGTGATAACGCATGCATTACTGTGAAATTCTACAGTCGGAATTCATGCTCATTTATATAGCTTTATGTTCAGAAAGTTCTGAGTATTTTAAGTACTGCTAGGAAAGTGATACTGTGGACCTAAAATCTGATGGCTTTTATTGATGTCTATTAAATTGCTATAGAAAAAAAAATGGGTGAAAAAATAAGATGTTTAAAATGCGCGTTGAGCTACATTATCTCCTAGTGACAAGAAAAAAAATAAATATGTTTGAAGTGCCAAATGTTTATATACAAACACTTAGAATTTCTTAATGATTTGTTTAATGAAATTGTAGAAACGAAGGAAGGTGTGAAGCACTGACTCAGAGCATTGCACCCCGCAAGACTTCGGGGTTGAAGGTCGGCCACCTTCATATCTTCTATCAGAGGCATTTAGAGAACCTCTACCAGGAGCAGTATGTGGTGATCATAGAGGAGGACTGCTCTTTCCTATTGGTGCTGGTCGTGGACAGTAAGGAGGGCATGTGGACAGCCTGTGAGCCCTGTTCTGAGTCCATCTTGGACCCAGCTCGTTCAAATGCTGGACGAAGGACAGTGACACGCGATGATCTGAGCTGGGGACAGGTGGAGAGAAAGCCTCATGAATGCAGGCTCTCTTCAGTACAATATCAGAAAACTTTCAAATATCTTAACATGAAACTATTCTCCATATACTATATTAACTGTGCTTTAGATTTAACTGGATTTAGTTATCTCACTAAAGACTTCTTTCTCCCTTTTCATTTTCTTTTATTTCCTTAATGAGAGACAGTACCCAAAAGCTAGAGAACAAGGGAGGGTCGGCCTGTTGGGGTTTCATCACACTGTTACCTCCTTCCCTGGCCCTTCAGTTCATTGGGATCTGGGGCAAACACAGCTCTGGCGAAATCTCCAGTCAGCCTGGAGTGCAGACCCACAGTCAGCCATGTGGCTTCCAGCCTTGCAGTTCAGTTTGCTACCTACTGCTCTACCAGAAGGGCCTGCAAGCTTCTAACATGTTAAACTAGGTAGATGTTGGACTCTTCAGATTATGAGAAAAATATTATTTAACCACATATAAGGACATTTAAGAAATGATGTCAAGTGAACATTTGGATGTGTGTATCTAGAACTCAGAGGAAGGTCCTTACCAACAGTTAAAAATGTGAGAGTTTTTAGGTAAAACACTTGAGTTTCTTATATATTCTAGATATCAGTCTCTTATCTGAGGCATAGTTTGAAAATATATTCTCCCATTCTGGAGTTGCTGGTTCACTCTATTGTTATTCTTTGCTGAGCTTTTTAACCTGATGTAATCCCACTTGTCTACTTTTGGGATTACTGCCTGAGCTTTAAGGTCTTATTTAAGAAGTTTTTCATGGGAGGTATAGAAACATGGAGAAAAGCTGCAGATATTGGTGATAGTGTGAGGGGTGGTGGGGAGTGTGAAAGGAAGGAAATCAAGGAGAGCAATAGTGAGGCAAGACATTTATGGGACAGAGAAATGAAGGATTGCCTGTCAATGATAATGTGTATGATAATATCTTTAACTGGGCTGGTATGCAGTATATTTTTGCTGAGAAAACTCATTTTACAAGCTGTGGTGATATACAATGAGTGAATGTATAAAATAAATTCTAAATTTTTTTAATAAATAAATAAGTGATTTTTTAAAATGTTTTTAACTGTTGGTAAGGACCTTCCTCTGAGTTCTAGATACACACATCCAAATGTTCACTTGACATCATTTCTTAAATTTTTTATTTCTTCTCTCTCTCTCTCTCTCTCTCTTTTTTTTTTAGAGAGATTTTTGCTATAGGGTACATGCGCTTGTCAGAGAGACAGAAAGTGAGAAATCATCCCCCAGAGGGGGATGATCATGCCACAGTCCCTTCTCCTCCATTCTCCTCTCAAGATTTTGGGCATGCATGCACACATACCCGGCATGACTTTTAATTTGCTGGGTCTGGAACTTGAACTTCGGTCAACTATGTGGGAGTCCAGCGACATAACCATTTCACCACCTAGATGATATTTAAAAACATGAGACTTGGTAAAATTTAGAGCATAAAATAATTTTAAAATATAAAATTTAATGAAAGGAATAGGAATCCAAAAAAGATACAGAAGGAACAACCCCAGAAGTGGGAGGGCATTTAAGAGGTGATTGTACAGGTTCCTCAAAGGGCTGAGAGTATTCTGAGAAGGAAGAGACTGAGAAATGAATTCAGTAGAGAGGTAAGATGCAAATCAACATACAGACATGAGTGATGTTCTTATACACCAATAAAGAACTAAGAAAGAAATCAAGATAACAATTCTATGAACAGTAACCACAAAGTAAGATAAAAGAAATTACTGAGAAATAAATGTAACCAAGAAGATGAAAGATTTACGTTTTTTTTTTTTAATAGGTTTTTGCCTTAGGGCATGTGGGCTCTCTGGAGAGAAAAGCAGTAAGAAGGAAGCAGGGGTGGCCATACCACCACCCTTTCTCCATCATTTTCCTCCCAGGATCTTGGGCATGCACACACATGTACCCAGAGTGATTTTGAAGCCACTGGGTCTGAAACGCAAACTGTGTTCAGACATGTGGGCATCCAGCAACGTAACCATTATGCCATCTGCTGATCCCCAAGGTGAAAGATTTCTATACTGAAACTATAAAATGATAATAGAAAAAACTGAAGAAGTACTAAAAAATAAATGGCAAAAAAATAGAAAGTTACCCCATACTTATGTGTTGGAAGAATCAATATTGCTAAAATATTCACACTATCCGAAATAATCTACAAATCCAATAAGATACCTATCAATATATTCATGGCATTTTCCCCAGACATAATAAAAACTATTCATAAAAATTGTTTGGAATCATTAAAGATCCAATTAGCCAAAACAATTATCTGGAAAAAATAACAAAGTTTGGAGGCATTGCCATCATACTACCTGTCTGCAAACTAGACTGCAAAGCCTAGTAAACAGTACTGCATGATACCAGCACAAAAGCAGACACAGAGACCGTTGGAACAGAATAGAGAAACAGGACTGACTCTATGAACATACAGCCAACTGGTTTTTCACAAAGTGTCAAGAATATTCAATCAGGGAAAGATAATCTCTTTGATAAGTGGTGTTGGTAAAATTGGATATCTATGTGCAGAAGAATGAAACCACTATCTTATCTCTTACCATATGCAAAAGTTAACTCAACATGAATTAAATAGTTAAGTATAAAAGCCCAAACCATAAAATTAGTGAAAGAAACATGGAGAAATGACTCAAGACATTGGTCTAGGCAAATACTTTTAAAGGCAAGAGATTTATTGGACACAGAAATAGATTGTTGTCTATTGATGATAATGTGTATAGTATCCTCAAGTGGACTAGTGTGAGGTGTATTTATGTTGAGTAAATTCACTTTACAAGTGAAGAGATGTGTTGTAATTGAATGTATAAAATAAATTTTTAAAATTAAAATAAAAAGTAAAACCTCAAAAGAATAGGCAAAAACACCAAAAAATAAATAAGTTGGTTTATATCAACTCAAAATGTATCTGTATAGCAAGAAAAACAGTCAACTGAGTGAACAGACAACCTACAGAGAAGGAGAAAATAAATTGACAAGTTACACATCTGACTAGGGATTAATACGAGTTTATATAAGAAATTCAAAGAGCTCACCAGCTAAAAAACTTAGTAGCCCAATTTAAAAATGGGCGATCACAAATCCAGGTCCTTCTGAGATGGCTACTAAACTTGAGCTGTGAAATACTGGTTTCAGGGACTAAAATAAAGATTTTTCTGCTGATCCTTCACCCTCCAGATTCATTTCTAGAGTGGTTTGGCAACCTACATCTTTGATACACAGAGAGTGAAAAACAGAATGGAAGAGAGATTGCAGATCACCTCCTTCTGCATGCCTCTGAACACTCAGATTGAATTTCAGGAATTAGGAAGAAATGTACAACCCATCAGATGACCAGAAATCACTACAGGGGCACAAGAAATATAAGAAAGCAAGAAAAGGAGACCAGCAGTTAGCATAATGGCTATGTCACTGGACTCCCATGTAGTCAACTGCAGTTTGAGTCCCGGACCCAGCGGCTTAAACTCACACCAGGCGCATGTGCATGCATGCCCAAGATCCCGAGAGGAAAATGGAGGAGAAGGAAATGCAGCTTGGCCATCCCCCTTGGGGGGTGATATTACAGGCAGTACAATGGAACTCATGGAAATGTCAGATTAAAGAATTTAGAATATTCATATTGACAAACTTAACAGACATACAAGAGAAGAGAAACAATGAACTCCAGAAGATGTAGGAGAAAAGAGCCGATGATTTCTGGGAGGTGAGGAAGTTCTTGCATGATCTGAAAGAGGAAATACACACCATAAAAAATAATGAAATGAAACTATTAGAGATGAAGGCTATAATACAGGAAATCAAAATCTCCCTTGAAAGTATTAAAAGCAGACTAGATCATACAAAAGATCAAATCTCAGATGTAGAAGACAGAATCACTGGTCTAGAATAATCCACTATGGAGACTAAGAAAATACCTCCCAAAAATGAGAATAATTTATGAGAAGTACTAGATACCATTAAATGTCCAAACATCTGGATAATCAATATCCTAGAAGGTGAAGAGACTAATAATGGCATTGATAATCTATTCTATGAAATCCTAGAAGAAAATTGTCCGAACCTAAAGAGGCATTCAAAGATCCAGTCCCAAGAAATACAAAGGACCCCAAATAGAATCAACCCAAGAAGATCTTCTCCAAGACACAGTATAGCCAGATTGACCAAAACCACAGACAAAGACAAGATACTAAGCCTGGCAAGAGAGAAACGTCAAGTTACCTACAAAGGATATCCCATCAGGCTAACAACAGACCTCTCATCAGAAACAACGTGAGAGAGGAAAGAATGGGAAAATACATTCAAAGTGTTAAGGGAAAAACAACTTCAACCAAGAATACTGTACCCAGCAAGATTATCCTTCATATGGGAAGAAAAGACAAGAACATTCTCAGATAAACAAAACCTGAAAGAATTTGCCAACACTAGACCAGCTCTCCAAGAAGTTCTGCAGGGAGTGCTATACCAGGAAAACTAAATACAGACACACAGAAATAGGAGTTAAAAACAACTAAGAAAATGGCCCGCTTAATGGTAGGAACAAGTCTGGAGTTGAATGTCATCTTTCAGAATTTAAATAGGGAGATTGGACCACAACAGATGATAGATTAAATACATGAGACCGGACTGGTGAAATAGCATCTTATGACTTTTGACTAAAACATTATGGATTTTCTTCTATGTTTTATTTTCCAAATTTAAGGATTTGTGTCTTATCTTGAGCTGCTGATAGGCTCGTGTACTTACTATTTGAACAGAATCCTAACCTGTTTCCTGGCTTTAAGTTTTAAGCAAAGCTCTCTTAGAATTTTTTAAATTTTGATTTATTAAAGCTAAAACGGATTTTCTTTGAATTAAAAAATATTTAAAAATACCTCTTTAATGACTGCAGTAAGCTATATAGTATCGGCTAGGTGTTACTTTATAGTGTATTCATTATACACAGAGTTTCACGCCTAAAGTCAGACAAGTGTTCACAGATAAGTATATATCAGCTAAACTTACTATTGGAAGTAGTTAGAGTCATTAAGATATTTGTGAATCAATAGAATGTGAGGGGAAAAATGAAGGAATGGAAAACACCTTTAGACACGAGAGACAGTGTGGGTGAAGGGTGGGAAATGGCAGAGGATGAGAAATAGAAATGGAAAATTATTTGTCAATGATAATGTGTATGATTAAGCCACTATGCAGTGTATTCTGGATGGGAAATTACATTTTATATACTGTAATGATGCTCAGTGAATGAATGTAAAATAAATAAATTAATTCATTTTTAAAAATGGGCAATCAATTTGAACAGACTTTTTTTTTCTTCTTGCCATAGGGTGCATGCACTCACTGGAAGGAGACAGAAAGAGACAGTGAGAAGGAAAGTGAGAAATCACCCCTTGAGGGGGATGGCCATGCCATGGTCCTTCTCCCTTCTCCTCCTGGGATTTTGGACATGCATTCACACATGCCTGGTGTGATTTTAAAGCCTTCAGCTCCAGTACTTAAATTGCAGTCGGCCACATGGGAGTAGAGTCTAGCACTTTAATCACCATGCCACCTGCTGGCCTCTTGAACAGACATATTTTTAAAGGAAGACTACAAATGCCCATAAGCATATGAACAATTTTCAACATAACTAATCATAAGGGAAATGCAAATCTAAACCACAATGTAGTATCTCAGTTAGGATGGCTATTATAAAAATAAACAGAGATAGGACCAGCAGGTGGCATGGAGATTAAGGAGCTAGCTCCCATGTGGCTGACTGCATGATCTGAGTCCTCAACTCAGTGGCTTGGCAATCACGCCAGGTGCATGTGTATCTGTGCCAAAGGTCCTGAGAGGAGAACGGAGGAGAATGGACCGTAGTGTGGCTATCCACCCTGGGGACTGATTTCTCATTCCCCTCCAGTGAGCATGTGTACCCTACAGAAAGAGAGAGCGAGACTGAGGAGAAAGGGTATCATTGTGAACATCAATCATTACAGCTGCTATGGAAGACTGCATGGAGCCTTCTTAGGGGCTACCTTATGGCCTAGTAACCTGACTACTGGAGATACACCCAAAGGAAAGAAAGAAAAAGAGTATGTCAAAGAGATGCTTGCATGTCCATGTTTGTGGAAGCACAATTTATAATAGCCAATATATGGAATCAACCTAAATGCCCATAAGTAATGAATGGATAAAGAAAATGTTTGTGTGAGTGTATACACACATGTACACACACAGACACATATACACAGTGAAATACTATTCAGCCATAAATTTATATCATTTGAGGCAAAATGGACAAGCCTAGAGAAAATAATGCTAAGTGAAATAAGCCAGACAGCAAAAGTCAAATATTATGTTTTTGCTAATTAGCAGAGGCTGGAAGATTAGATTGCATCTCAGTAGAGTAAGCAATGGTGGACACCGGAGTGGTAAAAGAAGAGGACAGAGAGCTGGGGGCTTGGATGACAGACACAGGAGAGCAGGTGAGTAAGTGGGATGGGTGTTCTATGACCTACAGTAAGGAAAGCTGTGATCATTCAATAGACATTCCAAAACAACCAGAAGAGCAGATTTTGAATGTGGGGAATACAGAATAATGATACATGCTGAAGGTGGTGGGATGGTAGCTTGTCCTGATTCAATCATTTCAGATCTCACGCAGGTTTTGAAAGCTACATTGTACCCAAGAATGATGCGGAGCTGAAGCAGGCCAGCTTGAGGGTGAGCAGGACTGCAGCCATCTTGAAATTAAGAAAGGCCTCCAAGGAGAACAACCTGGCCACGTGCTGAGCCAAGCGAGGTCTGTTTGAGGATGGTCAGATGAGAACCCAGCAGTGGGAGTTTAAATAAAAGCAGGAATTGGGGTAATTACTCAGAAGAAAGTAATTGACTTGCAGCGACCAAAGTCCCGTGTGCTGCTTTTGTTTTCTTGTGTCTTTCTATGACTCTTCACACGGCCCCCTTCACTTCCTTGTTCCTCAGGCTGTGAATGAAAGGACCGAGCACTGGAATCAGGACTGCATAGAACAAGGCCATCAGCTTGTCCCCCTCTGCCGAGTACAGGGACTTGGGCTGCATGTACCTGATCAACCCTGCCCCATAGTACAGGGTCACCATGGTCAGGTGGGAGGCACATGTTGAGAAGGCTCTTACTCGGCCTTGGACTGAGTCTATTCTCATCACAGCGGTCAGGATTCGCAGGTAGGAGGCCATGATGAGGAGGAAGGGGACTAACACTGTGCCGACCCCTCCCACGTGCATCATGACCTCCAGCAGGGACGTGTCAGCACAGAACAGGTGCAGAAGGACGGGCACTTCACAGAAAATGTAGTCAACGACGTACGGACCACAGAGAGGGAGGATTGCAGAGTGGAGGGGCACCACTGAAGCAAGAAAGCCAGTGGCCCAGGTGCCTCCAGCCAGAGTCACACACACAGGCCAGCTCATGAGGAGCCGGTACCTCAGTGGGCAGCAAACGGTCACATAGCGCTCCAGAGTCATCGCCGTGAGAAGGAAGCACTCGGTGACCCCCAGAAACAAGGTGAGGTAGGTCTGAGCCAGGCAGCGCTCGTAGGAGATGACTTTCCTGCTGGAGAGGAGGTTGAAGAGCATCTTGGGGACCACAACTGTGCTAAAAAAGATGTTGAGAAAGGCCAGATGACAGAGGAAGAAGTACATGGGGTCTGCAGTGAGGCATCCAGAGCCACCAAGGTGATGACAGTGGTGTTTCCGAAGCAATTTGCTAAGTAGACCAAAGAGAACAGGAAGAAGAGGGGAATCTCGGTTGGGGGATGATTGGAAAATCCCGCGAGGGCCAGCTCAGTGACGGTGCTGGAATTCCCATACACCGTTTAGGTCATTTCTGTTCAAATAAGTGGAAGGAGAAAACAAAAACAATTGTATATAAAGATTCTGAATATTTCAATTCACTTGCACATCAACTTTAATGCTACTGATAAGTGTGTCTTAAATCAGAATAACAATTATTTGTGAAATCTCATTAGACATAAGCAAAAGCTCCAAATCACAGTCTTCATCATATAACGACCTATTTTTGATAAATTGCACAAGAGGTTTGGTTTCAAATGAGAATCCCGCCCACCTCTGGTCATCACGTTACCTATTATTCCTGGATAATTAAATATTACTATTTTAAAAAGTAAGCTTTAGCGTCAGTAGAATAAAAGGATTTTCCAACATCACAAGTACAAAATTTGAAGCTTTAAGGTAATCCATTGTCTTCCCACTGCTTTAAAATGAAAAATGTTTTCGTTTACATTTATCAACATAAGTATTATTTTTTTTCATTTCTGACTCCTAAGGAAAACAAATTATTATCTCATGTAACTGGAATAATATACCTAATGTAATTATTTTGATTATTTTAACCACCCCAATATTAGTAAAAATAATACAATCAGTCCTCAAAATATTGAACTTCCAAATTTCTAGCAGTGATCTTAAAGTAGGTAATATGCTGATTGGGGGCCGCCCACCTCTCTTTCTAACTCCAGCTTCCAGGGCCTCCTGTGTCCCGGCCTTCACAGTCCTCCTCTTTTTGTCACTTCCTTGATGGATTTTTTTTTTTAAGTTTACTTATATTCGTTTTCTTCCATGAGAGAGAAGCAGGCAGACAGGCGCATGGCCCTCAGCTCCGGTCCTTGCAGCCGGATGCACGGGCGCCGCGGCTCAGCGAGGCCAGGCCCTGCCTCCCTCCCGGCCCGGTGTCCCGCAGGATGGCCGAGACCTCGCCGCTGTGGGGTCCGTGCAGCGTCCACGCCCCGGGCCGCGGGGAAGGCGGGGACCTGGCCGGACAGACGGACGCCGGATCGGCGAGCAGGGAGTCGCGCGGGAGGTCGGGAACCGAGGAGCCCCCGCGCTGCGCGGGGCCCTGGGGCGCTGGAGTCCTGGCTTCGCTCCGTCGGCCCCAGCGACTGCTAAACGGTGCTCTCCTCGTTCGGGGAAGACGCGGCGGGGATCACGACCCCGGACAGCCACTTATGGTCACCTGGCTGGGGCTGGCGAGGACAGACGGTGGCACGCCGTCGCGATGTCGCCCCGTCCTGGGCTCCTGCCCTTTCTCAGGCCCGCTCTGCGTTACATCTAGGGGACTGAACTGGGAGGATAGTGAGTCGCAGTTGTCTAGACACTGAATCTCCATCGGAGGCCGCACTGAGCTGAGATCCAGCACGGTTCTGAGTTGGATCCCAAAGGGGACTATTACTAGTTAACTTCAAGTAAGAAAGGAAAACAAAATAATTTATGTTCCACTTGCAGCTAAGGGCAGACAGTTCATTAATGCAATTTGTAATTTTTTTGATTTATTGTGAAACCCGTTCACTCCATTACCTCTTTGAGAGAAACGTATCACATAGCCCGGGTGAGGTGACAGCCAAGTTCAGGATCAGATATGAAGGGAATAATCCAGTCATTTCTCCCATGTTGCTCGCTAACAAGCAAAGCCCCTGGCCCCAGCCCACACCTTCCTCGGAACATGTACCACCTCCAGCTAAGAGGCGTCTGCTGTGCGAGCCAGGACCCCACACCCACATGCAGGGGCTCAGGGGGTCAGACATGTCAGGTGGTCACTTCCACAGCTGCCCTGCCCTGCCGGAACCTCATTTACGAATTTGGTTTCTGAAATAGACTGAAAGACGCAGGAGAGAAAGACTCCGGAATGGATAGGATTAGGGACAGTTTAACTGACAAAAGCAACACTTTTTTTTTTTCCTAGAAAATGGTTTTCCAAAGACTGAGAATCTCCCTTGCATGGCCATTTCTCTGTGCTCAGTGGGCGGCTCTTACTGTGCTGAGCTCACACTTCCTGTCTGTCCACGCTCTGGACTAAGAACGGTAGGGCTGGGATGTGCCGTCCTCAGGGGTTCTAAGAACGGCAGGGCAGGGGTGTGCCGTACCAGTGGGAAGGGCCTTGCCTGACCCTCTCAGTAAACAACGTTGCTGTCTCTCTCAGGAAGCTGAGCCAGGAGTGCCTAGGAAGCAGCTGTGTCTTACAAGCACAATTACAAACATTTCATTTTATTTTCAAAAGATGCCAAACTCAGCAGTAAACTAAATGCTCACCTCATCTGTCACACGAAGGTTAAGCGAAACAATAGGCATGTGAGCTATCACCATCCTGTGAATGTGGAGGACCTGATTTTATGTGAGGAAGGTGGGAGAGGGCCACACCGGCCAGAGAGAGAAGGCTAAGGCCCGGGTTGGGGTGAACGCTCAGGCACCTGAGACCCAGGGCCCGCCCGGTCATGCGCCAGGGCCTCACCGGTCAGGAGGAGTTTGAAGGTGGGAATTACACTTGGGCAGGGGAGCAAGAGTCTCACAGCAGTGACCGTAAGTCCTGTGACCAGGCGGGGTGCCCTCACCCACCTGGAGAGGCCTGGCTGACCCTCAGGCAGTGTGGGACAGTGAGTTGGCAGGCAGAGGACATCCGTAAGAAATGCCCAGTGAGCCCAGGGAGGCTCCCATGCTATCTCAAGCACGCATTCCTGAGAATCCGCGAGCGTGCATCTCTTCACTGCCCTGCAGTGTGGACTCGCAGACTGGAATCACTGTCTGAGATCTGTGGGCTTCCTAAGACTTTATTTGAAGATGTGGCATTTTAGCTCCTGTGATACCATTTGGGTCTGGCCAGTCCTTAGTTCGACACAATGGCCTCCTATAATTTTTGTTTAGCACAATTAAGACTTATTTTTGAGTGTTCATCTGTTTTA
The DNA here is from genome assembly GCF_000334495.1 of Tupaia belangeri chinensis. Classification (NCBI taxonomy): domain Eukaryota; kingdom Metazoa; phylum Chordata; class Mammalia; order Scandentia; family Tupaiidae; genus Tupaia; species Tupaia belangeri. Next base: position 485,709 of record NW_006160112.1, on the reverse strand, counting down.
TTCTTTGTGAGTAAATAGATGAGACTTAGTTCTTCTTGAAGGACACCAATACTTGTCTTAGCACGAAAATGCTGCATTTGACCAGACCTTCGAAAGTCACGTGACTGGAGCCCGCCCGCCACACTGCAGCTGTGACACTTCAGACCTGCACGGAGTCGTCCTCTCTACCAGTCAGTGTGGGCACAAAACAGGAACCACTCTCACTTCCTATGTGGCGCAAAGTCAGCATGCCACGTTCTGAAGAAAGTCTCACGTAAAGAGAAAACAGAGGGGGACCAGCAGTTGACGTAATGGCTATGTCGCTAGACTCCCATGTAGTCGACCATGGTTCTAGTCCCGGACCCGGTGGCTTAAACTCATGCTGGGCACGTGTGCGTGCATGCCCAAGATCCTGAGAGGAGAATGGAGGAGAAGGGATTGTGGCGTGGCCATCCCTCCTGGGGGTGATTTCTCACTTTCTGTCTCTCTCTCTCTTTCTGGCAAGTGCACAGACCCTATAGCAAAAACCTCTCAAAAAATAAAAAAAGAGAGAAGAGAAAACAGAGACGAAAGCTAGATCTAGGCACCATTTTTAAAATTCACCTTTAGGTTCTTATATAATAATAGTTTAAAGACAGTATGAGAAAGTATTTGGTGTAAGGAGCAGTGAGGCCTGGTTGCTTCTGGGTGTCTCTCCCAGCCTGTGAGCAGTGAATTTCATAGCACCGACATCTGCCATTGGCAGTTTTCCTTCCCAACTGGAGGCAGATGAGGGCTTCCCACATCAGACAACGTAGAAAATGTAGAAAATATCACACCAACCATGAGTCACATGTTCAATTTTGCTAGAAACAAATGAATCATTCACACAGATTCTTCTAAGCTTCATGATTTATTGAGTAACTCATCTTATTTCCATTATGACTCTTCTTACAGGAAAAAGAGACATCAACTGTGGAAAGCAGGACCTGGACTTTGGTGGCAGAACTTGCCCTTGTGGGGATACCAGCCACCAGCGCCCTCTGGTGCTTTTCTTTTAACGAACATCAAAGAAAAATGCACAGGGTTAAAAAAAAAAAACTATGAAAAAGGTTAATACATGAGTTTAAGTAAAAATGAATTAGGGAAAAAAACCTATGATTTTAAAGTAAGTTAACACAAGGTTAGAGTTGAAGTTTAAGTACCTAGAAAATGATGCTTTAATTATGTGTGTGTGTGCATTTGTGCGTGTGTGTGCACACATGGAGCGTCTCTGCATTGCTGTGTCCTCTAACCGAGTGCCGCACTTGATGGGGGTTGCCCTCCCGCTTGCTGCTGCCTTGAAGGCCCACTGCCCCACCCCGTCGCTCCCACAGGACGGATGGCAAGCACCCCCGTGCGCACTACCACGATGCTCTGATAGATATGTATCTAGTTATCTGAAGAAGTGGGTTGCACATGTGTACAGCTCACGAGAACTTGTGTGTACAGGATGTGAAGACACGACACAGCCAGCCTTCCTCGCTCACAGCGTCAGTGTCTTCACTCTCTCTCTACGAGACTGAGGATGCTCAAATGTGGGAAAGAGACTCAGTCATTCCATCTTTTGGACCTCATCTCCTTGAGCAAGTTCTGTCCCCTGGCCAAGGCGTCCTTCAGTGCGTCTTTCATGGTTTCATTCCGAAGGCTGAAGATGAAGGGGTTCTGCAGGGGAGTGAGGAGCTGGAGAGGATGAAGAGGGTCTTGTTGAGGTGCAGGCTGCTCTTCTGGGAGGGCACGCATACACAAAGATGGAGATCCCGAAGCCCATGGAGACCACGGTGAAGTGCGAGGCGCAGGTGGCAAAGGCCTTGCGGCGACCTTGGCGCGAGGTGATCTTCAGGATGGTGGAGACGATGTAGACGTAGGAGACCACCGTGAGCGAGAGGGAGCTGAGCAGCAGGACCAGGGAGCTGAGGAAGTCCAGGAGCGCGATGGCGCGGACGTCGGCGCAGGCCAGGTGCAGGAGGGGGCCGCTGTCACAGAAGAAGTGGTCGATGACGTTGGGGCCGCAGTAGGGCAGGCCTGCCTTCAGGACCGTGGACGGGAGGATGAGGAGAAAGCCACCTGCCCAGGAGAGGACCACGAGACGGACGCAGAGGGAGCCGGTCATGATGGCGGGGTACTGCAGCGGGCTGCAGATGGCCACGTAGCGGTCGTAGGACATGACGGCAAAGAGGACGAACTCGGTGCACCCAGACAGGAAGTAGAAATAGGACTGGGCGGAGCACCCCCCCAGTGAGACCCTGCTCCTCCCCCGCAGGAAGCCCCCCAGCAGCGTGGGGGCGGCACAGGTTGTGGTCACCATCTCGCTGAAGGAGAGGTTGCTGAGGAAGAAGTACATGGGCGACTGGAGCCTGCCGTCTGTGAGGATCAGCACGATGATGAGGGCGTTTCCGAGGACCGTCACCAAGTAGGCCGCCAGGAAGACCGAGAAGAGCAGGCCGCCGAGGGCTCTGGTGGTCGGGATCCCTGTAAGAATGACCTCCGTCACCATGGTCCAGTTCTGCCGCTCCATCCTGCATGGGACTCTCTTCACTGAGCTGGGCGAGGAGGAAGCAGGGCATCTCTCATCGAAGCGTCCGTTCTAACATCCACGGAGAGCGCTGCTTCGCTACGCTACGCCCTCTCTTAGGAAGAATAAATTATTTGATTGAAAATAAGATTAGTTTCAATTTTTCTTATAACTTTGAGACCTCAATGTAGAAAAATCAGTGGTCCTAAGTAGGACATATACAAATCAACGTCCTAACACAGGTTTTTCTTCTTTTTAAAATTTTCCCAAATATAGTCATTTTTAACCCGTATATTTCTATTTTATAACCTGGATAATGAAAAGGCAATAACCACAATGTACTTTCATCCTGTCTACAGAAGGGTCTTCAAAATTTTATGGAAAAATAGAATAAGTACCAAGTTTATTTTGGTACTGAAAATTGAAATCCATGCATTTTTTCATATTGAATGAATATGAACATTTTTCATATTCATTTTCTATGAATTTTTTCAAGGTCCTCTCACATATGTCATTATGACTGTTTGTTAAATGTAAGCAAGACATAGATCTATCTTTGATAATTGAGTACAATTTAGCCTCGTAATTGATTGCTGCTTCCGGAAGACCCAGCTTATGCCCCTGATCTGAGAGATTTCCCAGAGCACCAGGCCTCTCAGTCTGAGGACACTGACAACCCGGCGCTGCATCTGGTCTTCCTGCCTCACTCTGGAGACCGGGTGTGCCCTCTGCCAGCACTGGTCCCAGGAACATAAAAATAAGGGTGAATTTTCATTCTTTTGATACTGAGTGTAGTCAACTTTACATAATTTAAGCTTTCATTAATGTCTGATTTGACTTTATTGTAGTCATTAGGATTTAATTCATAAAGGAAGATTTTATAAATGATAAATAAGTAAATATGTGGAGGAAACAAAATTGCTACATAATTTAAAAGCTGTTAAAAATTTGCTAGAGGGCCCAGGTGCTTTCTAGAGAGAGGTGGGATGGGGGAGGGGTGGGGAAGAGTGGGGAGGGCCCCCAGGGGCGGCCCGGCTCAATCCCTTCTGCTCCACTTCTCCCTCCAGGATTCTGGGCATGCACGCCCGTCCGCCAGACCTCTGAGTCTACAATGCAAACCGCATAGTTGGCCATGTGGTTTGCAGCTGCCTGTACCTCCACACCATTGGCTGGCCCAAGAGTTAAATTTTAGAAATAATTTTCAGAATAACATTTTAAAGCAAATGAGTCAAATTTTGATAATATTTTATCAACTCTGTGTAAATGTGCAGTTGGAGATGTCTGTGCTGACCCTTCCGCACAGGACTCCACGCCAGACCATCTCGCCTGGATAATTAAGATAACCGGGCACAGTGAGAGGCAGAGAAAAGCCCCACTTTAAACAGAGCCTTCAAACGTTCATGTATGATTGACTATGTGATTTTAACAGAACAGAAAATTATCAAAGTAGATTCTCATGTCAAAGAAAATAGAAAAATGAATAACCAAAATTCTGAAAAATAAAGTGAAAATAAGAAAAGAACAAAGAAACATTTCAAATGACAATGAATCAGACAAAGGAAAGTTAACATGTCAATTGTATCAAAATATGAAAGAATTTTTAGTCACTATTAGTATCTGAGATAAAAATAACTTGGGGGGGAGGTTTTTGTTTGTTTGTTTGTCTTTGCTATAGGGCACATGCACTCGCCAGAAAGACAGAGAGAGACAGAGAGACAGAAAGCGAGAAATCATGCCCCAGGGCGGATGGCCAGGCCGCAATCCCTTCTCCTCCATTCTCTTCTCCGGATCTTGGGCATGCACGCACATGCGCCTGGCGTTAGTTTAAGCCATCAGGTCCAGGACTAGAACCATGGTCGACTACATGGGAGTCCAGCAACATAGCCATTATGCTAACTGCTGGTCCCAAAATAAATTTAATAATATTTACAAGAAATGCACATGCATAAAATTGATCAAAATTTAGAATATATCAAGAAATGAAAATAATAAGAATAAAGGGGCCAGCAGGTGGCATGGTGGCGAAGGTGCTGGACTCCCATATAGCCAACCGTGGTTCGAGTCTTGGAAGTGGCAGCTTGAAAATCATACAGGGCACATGTGCATGTGCACCAAAAATCTGGAGAGAAAAACGGAGGATAATGGACTGTGGCATGGTCAACCCCCTGGGGGGTGATTTCCCACTTTCCCTCTTACTGTCTCTGACTCTTTCTAGTGAGCACATGCACCCTATGGAAAAAAAAAGAAAAAAAAAGTTAAAATCAGGAATTACAATACAAATAGTAGACAAATTAGAATTCAAGAGAATAAATAAATTTTCCGTCATAAGACAAAGAAGATACTTGATGTAGAATAAAACACTCCAGTGAAATTTATGAATTTATGAGACAAATGAGATTACATGACTGTCAAGGTAAATGTGAAAAATACACGAAGTAATAGAAAGTATTGGAGTAGTAATTAGAAATTTTTAACACTCTCTATAAATCACAGGCTAGAAAATGAACAGTATTAATGGGGTCAAGCACTTAAGCTATAAATATATGCCCAATATTGTGGATGAACATGTATGAACTGAATTGATGTAAAGAAAGACTCTATTCTTTGGCTTGGAATCAATACTGAAAAATCTGTTAGTATGTACATTGTAGTTCCAATCAAATACCAGAAACATTTTTTTTTAATTGGCGAAAATAAACTAAATGCAGTCTTGCAGATTAACTAATATAGTTTAAACATCTACCAGCTAAGATGACATACCATTAAACTATAGCAATTTAGAATGAATATGCATAATTCGTGAAGACAACTTCAATTGATTTTATTGTATTCGTGGTGCAAAGTGAACAAAGAAAAAGTTAAACTCACATAAAACAAAGTTCCAGCTGAGCGTGTCTTGTCAGGCGTCAACTGTCATAAGAAGTGGAGGTTAGGACCATGCGCTTGGAGACCGTGTAAGCAGAAGTAGCGCAGAAAGCAGACAGGGTCTCAGACAGCTCCCATGCTATTGCGTCCATGTCCTTTGTAACACTACTGGGTTGCTGTATTGGAGGCGCTGAGACAGACAGAGACAGGGAGATGGAGAGAGACAAAGAGCCTGCTCTTGATTCTGAGATGTGGAAAATGAAGGCTGGGGTCGCTATCTCATGATGAAGCATGACCACGGCTGAGAGCAGGAGTGGTCGTGAAGAGCTAATAAATCACTATTAGCATTTTCTTTTGGATTATTTACACCAAATGGTCAAATGAATGTGTCAGACTTTCAAGATTTCGCAGCATTTCTAGTGTCAGCCATCAGGGGATCCAGAGTCGTCTAACATGCCTGGGGCCGCCTCCTCTTCTGGACTAAGGTCTTATAATAACGGAAACATTACAAATGTCCCAGTCTCTTTTTCTAATACATTCATTTTTTTTAACAATTCGTAATCTTACTTGATAAAACGTTTCCCCTGACCAGTGGGAATTTTTTAGCTTAGGAAAAAGGAAGAAGATGGCCTGATTTTGATTCATTTTTCTTCCTTTTGGAAATGGGCGTCAGAGCCCAGAGGATAGGGTTTCCATAGGAACTGCAGAGCCAGATTCCTTCTGAGGTTGGCTCCTTCTGAATCCACGGGCAGGCGCACAGAACTCACCCAGAGGACGTCTCAGAAAATAACGAGGTTTAAATCAGCGCAGCTCCCCTGGGAAAATATAGTGCACAGGAAAAATAACCTAGAATCTCCTCACTGGGTAAACTTTGCCCGAAAACTCATTAATGAGTTTATCCTATAGAGACCAACAAGTTTAGAAAACTTTATTTTCCCAGGAGAATTTATAAAGGCAAAAGCAAATTATTTCAAATGGTGTGAATGACACTTTTTCTGAACTATCTGTATAGACATAGAAAAAACATATATGTGGTGTGTATGTATACAGGTTTACATGTATGACTCTACCCACACGTCTGTCTTTGACGTTCCTGGATAACGTACGACCACGCCGGAACTTGCAGTTGCGTGATCTGTTCTTCATTGCTGGGACACTGCTCCTTCAGTAGGTAACACTAGCGACTGTGAAGAGCTACAGACAGACGTCCGTGGGGGTCGGACCCTGAGGCCTACCACACTCACGGTGCAGGACGAGCTCTCAGGACCAGCACTCACGCCACCTCTGAGCCGGTCGGTTAACGCCTCCAAGTTAGGGCACTAGAGCCTCTTGGTAGAACATTTCTTCAAAAGGATATTTTTAAAGATTTCTATCACAAAGGACATATTTTTTAAATTTTCATAAAACTTCTTATATACTGTCCGTATTCCTGCCTAACAGATGTAAAAAATTGTTTTTTAAAAAAACTTTTCTTCAAACTTTACTTTTAGCAGTAGCCTACCACACGTTACAATATTAATTCACCTATAAAAACCTCACGACCTACACGTGGCTTCTCCTACTTTCTTGTGTGTCTTATTCTTCCCATGTTCTTCATCCACTCTTCTTTTTCAGGGCTCAATATTCAAACTTGCTTTTTTAATTTCCTCTGATTCCAACTATAGTTGTTCTTTCTCAAAATTCCTTTGGTTATTTGAGGCCTTTTGTGGTTCCATGTGAATTTTAAGATTTGTTCTCTTCTGTGTCTATGAACTATGCCACTAGAACTTTGATAGGGGTTATAGTGAGTCTCTAATTGGTGTAGGTAGAATGGACATTTTGCAACATTGATTCTTCTAATCCTTGAGCACAGCATAACTTTCTAATTGTATCTTCCTTAATTTCTTTCATCAGTATCTTACAGTTCTCAATTTAAAGATCTTTCACCTCCTTGGCCAAATTTAATTCCTAGATATTTTATTCTTTTTGATGCTATTATAAATGGACATGCGTTTTTAATTTCTTTTTTGTACAGTATATTGTTAGTATGTAGGAATGCAAATGGGACCAGCCAGGGTGTGGTGGTAAAGGCAGCTAGATCCCACATAGCCGTCTGCCCCATTCCAGTCGCAGACCCAGAGCCTTGAAAAACACACTGGACACGTGTGCATGGGCCCAAACATCTGAAAGGAGGAGAGGGAATTGTGGCATGACCGTCTCCCATCGAAGGAGGGTGCTTTCTCACTTTCTCTCTTTCTCTCTCTCTCTGTCCTTCTCTGGTGAACACACATGCTTTCTGACCAATTAAAATTAAAATTAAAAAGAAATGCAAATGATTTTTGTATGTTGACTTTGTATACTGAAAATTTAATGTTTTTTAAATTAGTTGTACTGGTCTTTTTGTGGGTTTTTAGAGCTTTTAATATATAAGATCAAACAGATACAAATAGGTAATTTACCTTCTTCCTTTACAGCTTAGAGGCCTTTTATTTGTATACGTTTGTTCTTGTCTGATTGCTCTGGCCAGAACTTCCAGAACCATGTTAACTAGAAGTAACAAGAGTAGGCACACTATACATGTTACTTAATTTGATTAGGAAAACCATTTCAGAAAATACAGGTATATAAAGTCATCACATTGTTCACTTTGAATATTTTTAATTTTTATAAGTCAATTATAAATTAATAAAGCTGGAAAAGTAAATAGTGAAACATAATATATCTAGAAAGAGGTTAGTGGGGTGAAATAAGTGAAGCTAATTATGATATCAATGGTATATAGTCACATAAAACCAATATTCTGAAAAAATAAAGCAAAATGGCAATAATAAAATAAAATTTTTCTTATCATTGTCTTTTTTAATAGAATTATTTATTATTATTTATTATTATTTATTATTTATTTTTACTATGATTATTATAAAAGTGAGAAAGTAAGCTGCCAGGTCCAGGAACTGAACCTCAGTCAGCCAGGTGGGAGTCCAGTGCCCTATCATGCCACCTGTCAGTCATCATTGTCTTTTTTTTTTTTTGAGAGATTTTCACTGTAGGGCGCGTGCGCTCGCCAGACAGACAGAGAGAGACATAGAGACAGAAAGCGAGAAATCACCCCCCAGGGGGGATGGTCACGCCGCAATCCCTTCTCCTCCATTCTCCTCTCGGGATCTTGGGCACGCACGCACACGCGCCCGGCGTGAGTTTTAAGCCACCGGGTCTGGGACACGAACCGCGGTCGACTACGTGGGAGTCCAGCGACATAGCCATTACGCTAACTGCTGGTTCCCAGTCATCATTGTCTTTTAAAAGCAAATACAATTACGTTGACCAGTTGTCCTGGCTCACTAGGTGGGCTACTCTGTACTCATCTCTCACGTGTAGATGCCTGTGGTCTCCCTGCTCCTCGCCGAGGTTGTCCTGTCGTCTCCCTGCACTTCACTGAGGTTGCCCTGTCATCTCCTTGCTCTTTGCTGAGGTTGCCCCATCGCCTCCCTGCTCCTCGCCGAGGTTGCACAGTGGCATAGCGTGTGCCGATTTTCCAATATTCCCTCGGTGCCCACTTACGCATGCCTGTCGGTCGTTATGTTGGTCTCAAATCATGGACTCTAATTCCATTTGAAGAAGTTCTTCATACTTAGTAGACACGATATGGTGAAACATTTTTGGATTTGCACCAGGGTCATCCATTGAAAATAAATGCATGCTTATATATTGCTTTATCATATGACAGCCAGATTATTTATTAATAAATAAATTATTAAATGAAGTTTTAGCCAAATTATACAGAAAAAGTATTAATCATGTTATTGAAAACTTTTTATCCATTTTGTTCTTAAAACCTCTCCTGGGAAAGCAAAGTTCTCTGCATTTATTGGAGTCTCGGAGGAGTAATTCATTAAAGAGTTTTGCAGACACTTTCATAGTAGGTAAGAACATAACTTTTCTCAGCTAGCCAGCTCCCTGTGGATGTGTACCCAAAGTGTCTGCTTTTAAAGGTTTGTCCTGTGGAAGTCTTTCTTCTGAGAGCACTTAGTCCTGTCAGGTGTCCCAGCGTGAACCGTCCACCACTGCAAGGCCTGGGACAGCCGCTCAGTAGAAGCCCATCTCCGGGCTGGTGTCTGAGCACAGAGGAATGTGGGCCCAGACTGAGACGTCTTCTGTTTCTCTCCATCTGACCTATTTTCCCTGGGCTAGGGTCGCTCCATGCCAGATAAGGCTCTGTGGTAACAGAAGGAACGTGTCTGTGCTCAGAGCCAGTGTGAAGGCTCACTAGTGGCATTTCACGTGTGATAGCGTGTCCACTAGGGAGAACACACTTGCCCATGGCAGATGCTTCTGGCTTATCAGAAGAGAAGATGCCAGGGAAGGTAAAACGATGTGGAATCGGGTGTTAATTTAAATTTTTTGTCTTCAGCAAGTAAGAATTGGTTTTTCTAAATAACTACACTTGAGTATTAAATGTTAACTAAACTTGTCACACATCTTTCTTTGGGACTTCAGACATGGCTTAACCTCTGCAATGTTCACTTTTCCTCATTACTTTCCTTAATTCCCACCAATGGACCCAATGTCCAGTTTGAATTCAAACCACATTCACCCACAGTTCTTCAGTTTTGTACTAACGCATTTCTCTGTATTCTGAAGGAGCTTTTCTTTCTCTATTCCTGTCCCTCCACCCCTTTTTCTTCTTTTCTCTTTCTCTGTCTCTGTCTCTCTTTCTGGTGTGGTTGTGTTGCCAGAAATTAGGTTATCAAGACTACACCTCAGCTTCCTACTAGTAGCAGTGTTATGTGCTTATTTAATAGGTTGGGTCTTCTGTCTGGTTAATATCATCTTGTAATGCTTCTGTTCCATGTCTTCTGACCTCATTTGCTTGTTGGTTGGTTTGTTTGCTAGAAGGCATGTGTATTCACCGGAGAGAGACCGAGAGAGAAAATGAGAAATTGCTCCCCAGTGGGGATGGCCTTGGTTGGTTTCTTTGCTAGAAGGCATTCTTCTCAGGATATTGGGCATGCACACATGTGCCCAAAAGAGTTGTCAAGCTGCTGGGCCTGGGACTCGAACCGTGCAGTCAACCCTGTGGGGTCGGCTCCCTTAACCTCCACACCACGTGCTGGCCTGTGACCACCAAATTCTTAAAAGAAATTTAAGGTTTAAAAATAGAGTATGTCTCACTTGAATATTCTTTTAAGACAGCTAAATTTCTCTGACTGCTTTTCCAAACATTAAATAAAAATGGTTGAATGTGCATTTGTAAACTTTTCACATTTATTAAAAATAGTTTTATTGCAGATAAGTTATAATAACTAATAGTGTAAAATATTCATTTTTCTATTTAAAGTATACACTAATTAGAATCATAACATTTTATTTTGGGCCAGCGATGGTGTGATGGTTAAGGTGATGGTCAACTGTTAGTTCTGGATCCAGTGACCTGAAAAATACGGCAGGCACGTGTGCCCAAAATCCTGACAGGAGAAAAGGAGAGGTGATTGTAGTATGATCGTCCCTCTGGGGGTGGTGCTTTCTTAGTTTCCCTCTCTCTCCAGCAAGTGCACACACACTCTCTGACCAAAAAAAAAAAAAAAAAAGGTGTTTTTTAAAAAATTATATTTATAGGGTCAGCAGGTGGCATAGTGGTTAAGGCACTGGACTCTCACATGGCCAACTAAGGTTTGAGACCTGGCCACTTACAAATCACACTGGGCACGTGTGCATGGGTGCCCAAAATCCTGAGAGGAGAATGGAGGAGAAGGGTTTGCAGGGTGGCCATCCCCCTGGGGGATGATTTCCCACTTTCCCTCTCACTGTGTTGCTTCCAAAGAATTCATGCACCCTATGGCAAAAAAATTTATATATACACACACACACACACACACACACACACACACACACACATAGCCACACCGCAATCTTTCCTCTTCCATTCTCCTCTTGGGATTTTGGACATGCATACACAGGTACCCAGCATGAGTTTTAAGCCCCTGGGTCTGGGATTTGAACCATAGTCCACCACACGGACTTCAGCAATGTAACCTGTAACTGTTACACCATCTGCTGGTCCCGCTGCTCATATTTCTAAAAATCGCCTGCCATAAATATGACGCGATCTCTTACACCATATTGTTGCCGAGTTTGTATTTTTTCTTTTTCAGACAGAGCCTCCTGTGTCCCAGTGTGCCTTCCAGGTCTCTGGGACCACAGGTGCATGCCCTGAGTCCAGCCTGCAGGTGGGCCAGGAGTGGCACCCAGACACACATGGCCCAGCTGGACCTTGGGCGGCCAGGCCTGCTAGCTTTATCTGCTGACATGACCTTCTTATCATTCACTTGTTTTCATCAAGGACACTTCTATAAAATAATTTTTAAGATGTGAACACTTTCGGAAACATTTACACTTCATTTACGTAATCCTTTTCCATTGATTACAGCTATCGGGATGAGATTAACCTGTGAACTTCCACATAATACAAAGAAAAGGCAGAAGATCAGAAAGGAAGGGCGTGTTTAAACCCACAGGGACACGAGTTCTCAGTGGTGGAGGAGGGTGGGCTAACTTCCGGCTCTCTGGCACTGGCAGAGGCAGGGGAAGGTGGAAGTCTCTCTGTGCCCATGGCCAGGTGACGGTGGGGACGTGGCTGTCCCTTCCTTCCGCGCTCTCAGAATTCCAGGCAGCCTCGGTCCCGCCAGGCAGACTTCACACGGCTACTACATTTCCAACGCTAAATGCGTATTTTATTAAAATACCTGCCACACTATGAAAATATATTTTTAGGCCGATAAAATATGTCTAGCAGTGTTCCTGTACACCTCAGAAATTAGAAAATGGTACATATATAAAAAAAAAGACCAAGAGAAGTTAATTTTCGTATATCCTAGTCTGGATTTTTGTAGAAAATATTACATTCAACCATAACATGAATCACATTTCTCAATTTTACTGGAAACAAATGAATGACTAACATAATCTCTTCTAAATTTCATAATCTAATGAGTGAATCATGTTATTTCTTTCCTAACTTTTAACAGGAAAAAGAGAGAGAAAACATGGAGCGGCAGAACTGGACCATGGTGACGGAGGTCATTCTTACAGGGATCCCGACCACCAGAGCCCTCGGCGGCCTGCTCTTCTCGGTCTTCCTGGCGGCCTACTTGGTGACGGTCCTCGGAAACGCCCTCATCATCGTGCTGATCCTCACAGACGGCAGGCTCCAGTCGCCCATGTACTTCTTCCTCAGCAACCTCTCCTTCAGCGAGATGGTGACCACAACCTGTGCCGCCCCCACGCTGCTGGGGGGCTTCCTGCGGGGGAGGAGCAGGGTCTCACTGGGGGGGTGCTCCGCCCAGTCCTATTTCTACTTCCTGTCTGGGTGCACCGAGTTCGTCCTCTTTGCCGTCATGTCCTACGACCGCTACGTGGCCATCTGCAGCCCGCTCCAGTACCCCGCCATCATGACCGGCTCCCTCTGCGTCCGTCTCGTGGTCCTCTCCTGGGCAGGTGGCTTTCTCCTCATCCTCCCGTCCACGGTCCTGAAGGCAGGCCTGCCCTACTGCGGCCCCAACGTCATCGACCACTTCTTCTGTGACAGCGGCCCCCTCCTGCACCTGGCCTGCGCCGACGTCCGCGCCATCGAGCTCCTGGACTTCCTCAGCTCCCTGGTCCTGCTGCTCAGCTCCCTCTCGCTCACGGTGGTCTCCTACGTCTACATCGTCTCCACCATCCTGAAGATCCCCTCGCGCCAAGGTCGCCGCAAGGCCTTTGCCACCTGCGCCTCGCACTTCACCGTGGTCTCCATGGGCTTCGGGATCTCCATCTTCGTGTATGTGCGCCCCTCCCAGAAGAGCAGCCTGCACCTCAACAAGACCCTCTTCATCCTCTCCAGCTCCTCATTCCCCTGCAGAACCCCTTCATCTTCAGCCTTCGGAACGAAACCATGAAAGACGCACTGAAGGACGCCTTGGCCAGGGGACAGAACTTGCTCAAGGAGATGAGGTCCAAGTAACAGTTTTGTTACTTATTTATTTAATTTTCTCAATCTTGAGTCTCTTTTACCTTACTAATAATGATTTCAGAAAAGTCGTGATATTTACAAGTGAATAAATGGTCTAAGTTATGAAAAATCTCCCACATTGCTACAGCCATACTGGGTCCATATGCAATTTAATTTGTAAACTATGTTACATTAATAAGCATTCTTATCATAGGTTAGAGAAAGTGATGGGAATGGGGATGATTGAAGTAATAAGAGACTGGGTTAAAAGTATCATTGAATATGTCACTTATTTGGAAACATACAAATTCATCTCAGGGATATATAGAAAGGAACATCTTCAGAGCACCTCACTAACAATGCACACAAACAAGTCAAAAATTCTGCCGTGGAACATAATCTGAGAAGTTTTATTATGGGCTCGAAAGCCATCTTCTTTCTAACAACACGGAGATCGTCAATATTGGCTCATTCTTCATTTTAGTACAGTTTTACTTATTACATTTGCTATTTAGTTTGAAGGCTGCTTAAAAAGTACATTTTAAGTACTTAAAATATTTCTGTAGATGAGACCAGCAGATGACATAATAGTTACATCACTGGACTTCCACGTAGTCGACCGCAGTTAGACTCTTGGACCCGGTGGCTTAAAACTCACTTTGGGCACTTCTGTGTGCGTGACCAAAATCCCAAGAGGAGAATGGAAGAGAAGAGATTGCAGCTTGGCTATCCCCACTGGGGTATAATTTCTTGCTTTCTGTCTCTCTGTCTCTCCAGTGAGCACACATGCCTTATATCAAAAATCTATTTTAAAAATTACTACAGATTGATTTGTGTCCTGTCTTCAATGATTTCCTCAAGTGTCAGTATTTTATAATGTAGCTACTCGAGAGTATTACATAACTGGGAAAGAGGACACAGGATTTCACATTGTGTAACTATATACAACAGAGCCCCACACTTCTTAAAGCAAAAGCCACTTAAACTATAATATAAACACATCAATGTACATGCATAGAGACTTTAACATCTTTTCTCAGTAACTGATAATTACTAAATAATTGTCAGTAAAGTAAGAGTAAGGACATAGAAATTTTTTTTTAAAGTTTTGTCAGTAACTAATGATATACAGTGAATGAGTATATTTTTTAAAAAATTAAAAAGTAAAAAACAAACAAAATCCTTATCAACCTAAAATTGCGTATCTGGCAAAATTATCCTTTTAAGGACAAAATAAATTTTTGGATAACTAATAAAATAAAAAATTTGCAGAGGCTGTGTTGTGTGTACTTGGGGGGGAAGACAAAGCACCCCATGGGGGACGGTCACACTGCCATCCCTTCCAGCCTTTCAAGATTCTGTACACACACGCACACACACAACACATGCACACATACACACACGTTGCACGCACACACCCAGCATGTTTTTTAAACCCTCAAGTCTGGGACTTAAGCGACAGTCGGCCCTGTGGGATCCAGCTGCCTTAACCACCACACCACTAGGTGGCAAGGATGTAGAATTTCTAAACAGTATTAATCAGCTTCACCTCTGAACATTTAAACACTCGTCAGAATACATACTCTGATCTACTTTTTAAAAATAATTACTTTATTTAACTTTATTTATTTATTTTAATTTGACCAGAGAGAGAGAGAAAGCAAGGGGCCAGGTGGGCCATGTGGGAGTCCCGGACCTGGTGGCTTAATCTCACGCCGGGCGCATGCACGTGCATGCCCAAGATCCCAAGAGGAGAATGTAGGAGAAGGGATTGCAGCATGGCTATCCCCCTGGGGGGTAATTTCTCGCTTTCTGTCTCTCTGTCTCTGTCTGTCTGTCTGGCCAGCACACACGCCCTATAGCAAAAAAAAAAAAAAAAGAAAGAAAGAAAGAAAAGTCCATATGCAAAGCTCATGGAAGTGGTCAGAGGGTGGCCATGAAATGACTCTCAGTGTAGTTCAAAAGAAAGAAATTATACACAGCATTGTCTTTTGACCACAATACAGTAAAATTCAACGAAAAAGTAATATTTATCTAAGACTTCCAATAATTGGGAATTGAGAATTCATACCTGTAAAACCTTAAGTGTAGGAGAAATCAGTACAAAATTAGGAAAGAACTTAGATATACGTTATTAGCCAAAGTGGAGGCCAGACTTGTGGTCGGTGTAGCGTCCCCAGTTCCCCAGCCAGGACTCACGGGGATGACCGCGGACCCAGGCTCGCCTGGTCCGGCTGCACCCAGTGGGCAATGAGCCACGGCCAGAGCCCCAGAAGAAGGTGGGAGGCTTCCGGGAAAACCCGGAGAACAGGGGCGGCTGTCAGCTGGCCCTGCACCCGGGAAGAGCTCCAGAACCTGGCGTCGCGGGAGGGCGATCGGAAATTTTCAGCACCAGACCGAGCTCAGGCGGGGTGGTGCCGATGCCCAGCTGGGCAGGGAGGGACAGGGTGCCAACGCAGCAGAGCGGGGTGGGGCGGCCGGACCCACGACCCGGCAGGTGGAAAGCGGTGGGGTACGTGCGCGCCGGTGCCCAGAACCCGGAAGGCCAAGGGGAAGGGCTGCGGTGTGGCCACCGCCATGGGCTGCCCGCTCCTTTCCCCACCCTCTCCCATGAGCTCGAGCACCCTCTGGCGAATGGGAAGAAAAATAAAAAGCGGTGGTTTTAGGACCGAGAGAGCGCCTCCACCCTGGGCTCCACCCTCCAGGGTCAGAGCAGGGAAGGCTGGAAAAGGAAGCTCCCTGCATGGCCCTGGGAGGGGTTTACGGAGCTTGCTCCAGCACCTCCCGTCCAGTGTGACCAGTACCACCAGGGTTCCAGGTTCCGGTTCGAGGGCGGAGACCGCCTCGCCCTCTGGGCTCTCAGAAGCTAATTAGCACTTCCTGTGCGGTTTCCAGTGATAACTCCAGGCCCATTCATCACTCACAGGAGACGTTTTCTACCCATTACACCCGACCTCATAGCTTCGGGCCCTAAGCCTCCTGGCCCCGAGAGCGAGGCAGAGGCAGGTCTCCCTAGATCACAAGCGGAGAGGCAGTTTCAGGTGGGCCTGCAAGGTCCAGGGCTTTTGTTTTTATTTATTTATTTCGCTTATTTTAGAGGGACAAAGCGGGATGGGGAGTGGTGAGAAAACAAGCCACCAGGTCCGGGACTCGAACTGCATTCTGCCCTGTGGGAGTCCAGCGCCCTTAACCACCATGCCACCTGCCGGCCCCCAGACCTGGGCCTTGAACCGCAGTCCGCCTTATGGAAATCCAGCACCTTGACCGCCAGGGCTGTGTCCGTGTCCGTGGAGAGCTGGGATGGGCCCTGTGGCCCTCCGGGTTCTAATACCCGCAGCAGGAGCTGAGACTGCCAGTGGCCTGGGAAGCCGGCGGGCTCCGCAGTTCCTGGCTCACGCTCTGCCCAGCTCGGGTCAGTGCGCGTTGACCTGCCCTCCCCCGGAGGAGACCCGGCGCTGGGCACGGCATGCAGGCCCCAGCCTCTCGGCTCGCAGGCAGTACGGAGCTCTGGGCCTCAGCGCAGCTCCGCTATTCCCAGTGTGCCCAGAGAGCAGGAGACCGGTGAGTGTCCTCTCCCAGCTGGTGCAGAGAAGGGGAGCGAAACCCCAGTCGGCCTCGCTGACAACAGAGGAGCCTGGAGGAACACCTGCCACCACGCCATTCCTAGGCCTGTCCTGCGGGGCTGGGTCTAGCCTGTTTTTCTTGGGGCACTGACTGGGCACAGAGTATTCTGATGTCCTGGGGGTCACCGAAATCAGGGAATACCATTTGGACAAACACGAAAATTTGGGAGGCACCTTAAAAATCTCTGGTCAAATAAATGGGTGAGATCCTTTTCCTCCACCAGGTCGGTCTAACGTGATGGGGGATTTAAGGGTCTTAATGTGCAAAAGCCAAAACGGAGTCAAAGTAAATGGAGACAAACAGAGGCGCACGAGCAATACCAGAAGCCCAAGTGACCAGAGAGGAGTTCACCTGACAAGAACTTCAAAGCAGTGGCTGGTGGGGATGCCCCCGGAGGGTCAGGCCATGCAGTCCGCAGCTTCCGGCCCGGAGACCAACAGTGTGAACAGAACAGTCTGTGCTCCTCCCCTTTGTGCTCTGTTTCCTTCTCTTTCAGCTCTTCGTTCTCTTGTCATTTCTTTTCTTTCTTTCTTTTTTATTTTCCTCCTAAATTCCTCATTTGGGCATTTATTATTTTCCCGAAAAGGTCTTTTTTTATTTCCTGATTTTCCTGTATTTTCTTGAAATTTGCTTAGCTTCCTTAAAACAATTATTTAGAATTATTTTCAAGAAGGTTGTGTATCTCTATTTTGGGGGAGTCAATTACTGGGAGATTACTGGGTTTTTGCTTGTTCGTTTGTTGTGTTATTTTTCTGTTTTGTTTTGTTTGTTTGTGTTTCTCGTTGCTTTATTCTGACATCTGGACATTTGAAGCAGGGACTTACTTTGGTCCTCATAGACTGAGAGCCCTTTACCAGTAAGTCTGAGCAGATTCTGGGAAATGCAGCAGATATGAGGTGGCTTCTGCAGAGTCCTGGGGAGCTGGCCTTGAGCTGGGTCAGCAGGGCGTGATCTGCTTCCTGGGCTCACGTGCTGGGCCTGGGGCTCTTGGCATTGGCCTGGAATTCACACCCAAAACTGGTCTGCCACTGTGACTGCTAGAGCCCACCGGGCCTGGGTCTGCCAGAGCAGGCCTGGACTCTGGATCTTCTGGAGCCTAGGCCCAGAACCTAGTCTGGAATTGGAAAAGTCAGAAGGCTATTTAAATGGGTCTGGCCAGAGGGCTAGGTCTCCAGGTACCAAGATTTTGTCGGAAACCATGGCTGTAGACCTGGGATTGAGGCAGGTCAGGAGGCTGGGTCTGCACGTCTGGACCAAAGCACCCAGCTACAGGCCCGGCAGGTGCGGCCCAAAACCTGAGGTCGTGTGGGCTGGCCTTGCTCGGGGCTGGCTGGAGCCAGAATCTCCAGGGACCCGTGTGATTGGGGTCACACAGGGTAACCTGTGCTGGCTGGCCCTGAGACCAGGACCCACGAGGGCCGATCTGAGGCTTAGTCTCCATGTGGCAACCCCCGCCTGAGACCACAGGGCAAGCCTAGAGCTGGCATCAGCAGGTATCCGTCTTATGCTGGGTGGCCCCAAAGCTGGGCTGCAGGGGAGGCCTGGGCAGTCGGGAGTGCGCTGCTGTGCTCCTCAGGCTAGTAATTTGTGTTGTTTCTGAATAATTGTGAAATTTCTGTAATAAACTTAGACTTGGTTATGTAACTGAGGAAGAATTCAACATGGTAAAAATTAATATTCCATAACAACATTAAACTATATAATAAGACAATACTTTTTTGTTACATACATTTTTTTGTCTAGGTAAGGTGTCTGAGCTTCAATTTAAAGTTTATTATTCTTTTCTCTCTCTTTTTCTTTTTTTTTTTTTTACACAATTTAAACTTACCCTTTAATTTTGAGGGTTTTTTGTTTCAGTTTTCAGATTTTTTTAAAGGTTTTTGCTACAGGATGTATATGATCTTCAGAGAGAAGTAGAGAGAGAGGGAAAGTGAGAAACTCCCTCCCTGGGGGGATGGTCACTCCACGATCCCTTTTCCTCCGTTCCCCACTGGGGCTTTTGGGAACACATGCACAGGTACCTAGTGTACTTTTCTTTTTTCTTTTTTTAAGAATTATTTTATTTAACTGTATGTATTTATTTAATTTTCCCAGAGAAGGACAGTGAGAGAAGGTGAGAAAACCAGCCGCCAGAACCACGGTTAGCCACGTGGGAGCCCAGCACCCTTAACCACCACAGCACCTGCCAGGCCACCCAGTGTATTTTTCAAGCTTCTGGGTTTGGGACTTGAGCTGCGGTCAGCCATGTGTGATTCAGTACCTTAACCAGCACTCCACCTACTGGCTTGCAAAAATTTTGCTAAGGAAAATTTAATATTAAAAAAAGAAAACAGGGCCAGCAGGTGGCAAGGGGCGTAAGGTGCTGAGGTCCCACATGGCTGACGGTGCACTCAAGTCCTGAACCCGCCAGCTCGGAAAGCTTGCTGAGCTCGTGTGGGTGTGCGCCCAAAATCCGGAGAGGAGAACAGAGGAGAAGGGATCGTGGCGTGGCTATCTGCGGGGGTGGGGGGTGAGTTCTCACTTTCTCTCTCACTCACTGTCTCTCTTTCTCTCTCTCCTCTTTCTAGCAAGCATATGCGCCCTATAGGAAAAATTGAAAACATAAAATAAAACAGAAGAGAAAATAAACTAAGGGGAATTGCTTAGTGAAGCCAAGCTGGAGCGGGGATACCTGGTAGGAGGTATGCCTGAGTTAACCCTAGGTAGGAGGAGGTCTGGGTTTTCCAAGACCAAAGGCACCGGAAAGTGGCCCAACAGAGACACACGCACTTCTGCTCATCCAGCTGTCAGTGTGTGCGTGCAGTGTGTGCTGTGAACACATGCACACATGTCTGTGTCTGCTGTCAGTATGTGCGTGCGGTGTATGCTGTGAGCACATACATACACACATGTCTGTGTCTGCTGTCAGTGTGCGTGCAGTGTATGCTGTGAACACACGTGCACGTCTGTGTCTGCTGTCAATGTGTATGTGTATGTTGTGAACACACGCACACGTCTGTGTTTGCTTAAGTTTATTCTTTCTTGAGAGAGAAGGGAGAGAAAGGCCCAGCTCCAGGTCTCCCCCACACTCCCCCCCACGCTCCCCCACGGCCTTCCCGGCCAGCCAGATCCTGGGTCGGGACCGGCCCCTGCTGGCCAGAGGAGGAGTGACCCGCAGCCTTCCCGGTGGCCCTGAGCTGCCAAGCACCGTCCTGGCTGCACTGGCGGCAGCCTGCTCCTGAGTTCAGATCTCCGTGGTCTGTGCAGAACCTGTGAACCTCTGAAAGTGAGCCCAGACAGGGGCTAGGGAACAATGGAGGCTCTGAAGGCCCTCCCTTCTGAGAGAGCACTTGTACGTTCTCACGCAGGAAGGCGACTTTGCTGCCAGACTGAAGGTAACCTCCGTGAGGCTGTCACCGTCGCGATCGGAAGGTCAGCAGCACCCCTGCACACTGACCCACGGCTGCCCTGAGCGCGGCGTGGACCCTCTCGTTGCGGAGGCTGTATATGAACGGGTTCAGCGCCGGCGTCACGATGGTGTTCAGCACTGTGGCAAATGTATTAACCCTGTCACATTGCCCTTTTTGGGGCGGACATAGAT
>NW_006160112.1:461675-464988 GCF_000334495.1 Tupaia belangeri chinensis | reverse complement strand
GGAGCCGTTAGAATCGACGGTGCCAAAACGGCCAGGAAGGCGCCCAGGTAGGCCCCCAGCAGCAGCAGCGCGCAGGTGTGTTTGCTCATGATGGCCGCGTAGCGCAGCGGGTTGCAGATGGCGACGTAGCGGTCGAAGGACATGGCGGCCAGGATGAAGAACTCTGTGGACCCCAGGAGAAAGTAGAAGAAAGACTGTGTGAGACACCCCGCGAAGGAGATGGCTTTGCGGAGGGCGAAGGTGTTGGCCAGCATGGCGGGCACCACCGTGGAGGTGATGGCGACCTCGAGGAAGGCAAGGTTGGCTATGAAGAAGTACATGGGCGAGCGCAGGCGCGGGTCCCAGCACACCAGGACGATGATCGTGCTGTTGCCCACCAGCGACACCAGGTACATGAGCAGGAACACGGAGAAAAGCAGCATCTCTACTCCCTTCTCATTCTGAAATCCGAGCAGGACAAACTCTGTGACTCCAGTCCTGTTTCTGGGATCCATGAAGTCCCCGCTTCCCCTGGAACAACCGAGGGAGTTGAGTGTCACACTGCACTCTGGCACCTACCCCTGGCAGCCCCGGCAGTCACCTACGCTTGGCTTTCACGGTGGGATGGTGCCCAATGTTGTCGGTGTATAAACAGGTTCCGAGCTGAGCCTCAAGATCTGAGGGCTTAGGTGTGGGACTCACCCTTAAACGCCGAGCCAGTCTTGGAGGACGGTGACAACAACTGTCCTTATGGAGCCCTGTGAGTCCCTCTGGTTAGGAGACCTGGCGGGCGTAGCCTGCACGTGGGACAGACACCTCCTTGGCCCACACAGAGGAGAAGTGCTTGCTCACAGTGGGGGGCAGACACAGGGCCACAAGCCCGAGTCTGTATCATACATGTATGCAGAGTCTTTTCAAGCTATTTTATTATCATTGATGTGGAAAAATTTGAAAATTAAACAACGCACAGCTGTTAATCTCTGACCCACAAGCTGCTGCCTCCACGCTCTCACGCTGGTCACTAAGAAGCTAAAGCCAGCCCCCAGGAATCTCCACGAGGGTCACCTCTTAGTAAACGGGGTTTTCGCAGATTCTGAGAGTGAGGGACGAGTCTACCACCCTATGAGTCGCGGCCACCGTTGATAATCTTGGGATTCAGGCAGGGAGAGAAAATACTCAGCCAAAGGAGCAGAGATACCACACTTCTGCAGTTTGACTTTGCTGAGAGAAGCCCAAAAGCCTCATGTTCAGGTCATACCCGACATCAGAGGCCAGAAGACGAGAAAGCAGATCCCTGGTCACACGGAAGCTGGCCCCGGGGGAGTTCACAGCACACGCACCCCTAAGCGACGGAGGGAAGGGTTCAAAACCTGGATTACAGTACACATGAAACTTTGACACTGGCAGCTGTTGAAAGGGCTACTGTTAGGTAAGTGGGAATTTCTACCACTACTTTTCAGTGGATGTGTTCAGTAAGTGCAGTCGAAGCTAATTCGAACTTACACCATGGAGGGACAATGCTTGAAATAACACAGGATGTTATGTCTTTGATTTATGTTTTGCTGTGTTTTTTAATAGCCCAAATGTTTATGAGTTTAATCAAGAATTCATTTTTATAATTATATATTTACTGCATATTGAAAAAAATGTAAAAACATGAATTTCTGGCATGCATATTTTTCATTTCATGACATGAGGAAGATAAATCATTTGGATCCACATTAGAGTTAAGATACGTGATTTTTCACAATGACTTCCCTGAATACAATACACAAATTCAGCATTTTAATTATTACGAATGTGGTGAGATGGGGGGAGACTGCAACCCATGTCCGTGCCCACCCTCCTGTGGAGAGAGAGAGAGAGCCCTGCGCCATGGGGTGGAGCAGCGAGTGATCTTGGACCACGGCTGCTGGGGTCAGTGCCTTCTGTGGTCTGCGGCTGGCTGGCTTGAACATGAGCAGGACATGGCCGCAGGAGACCACACAGGGCCAGCAGAGCCACTTGCCAGATCCCAAAAGTTGGCATGAGACTCTCAGTAAAGAAAGGGAGAAGGGTACAGGACGGGGAGATCGAGGCTCGCAGTAAGGGAAGGGAGAAGGGTCAGGGACGGGAGATCACAGTGGTGGGAGGAAGGAAGGAAACACCACAAGAAAGCACTTCCGGGCCACCAGGAGGTGGCTTGGTAGGTAGGGTGCTGGATCCCACATGGCTGACCTTGGTTCAAGTCCTGGACCTGGTGGCTTGTTTTCTCACTTTTCCTTTCTCTTTCTCTCTCTAGTCAAATTAAAAAATAATAACAAATAAAATTAAATAATTGTTTTAAAAAAGAAAGAAAGCACTTTTAAGAAAAGAGTGCGGTGAGCTCCACTCCCCTGCCGCAGGGTGGTGAGAGCTTCTATAAATACTTAAGTGCATGGTTTCGCAGTATTCCCTGTACATGCATTCACCAGGTTTTTGCAAAGTTGAAATCACTTCTACAGGTTACGTCCGTCCTCTGACAGCTTCCAAGTTTTAGCAGATGCTGCAGTTGGGATGCAGCCGTATCTATAGGGGCAGATATGAGGACTCTGCCCGGCACGCCACGCCTTCCCAGGGTGCCTCACAGGATGGACGCTCAGAACAGAGTCCTGTGGCCACACCTGCACGTTCTGATGGAAACCTGGAGATAGGAGAGGCTGAGTTCATTATCACTGCTTCCCTGGAGGCAGGGCTTCAAGTGGGGCAGGATCTCCAGAGAACAGTGCATTGAAAAAAATTCTAATTAAAAGAACAGTGAAACATTTCAGATTGGAAAAACGAAGAGAACTAGTAAATGAAACTTAATAAGCAAAATTTTGGACCTTCAGCAAAATCAGAAGAGATGTTTTAGTAAGAATCAATCTACTGGGCTGGCAGGTGGCATGGTAGTTAAGGCATTGGACTCCCACATGACCAAACACAGTTCAAGTCCTGGACCTGTCAGCTTGCTTTCTCACTTTCCCTTTCTCTCTCTTTGTCCCTCTCTGGTTAAATTAAACATAATAACAAATAAAATAAATAATTCTTTAAAGGAAGAATCCACCCACCAATCGTGGTGACGGCATGCGTGCCCTCACTGTCAAGATCACCATCGTAGCGGGCCCTCCCGGGCTCAGCGCGTTCCCCCTGGGACCCGCTCCAAGGCGGCGGCGGGAGGCGGGCCCTGCGACCCCCGGGCCCCGCGCCATGGCTGCAACCGGCGGCGGGACTTGCGCGGGCCCTCCCGGGCTCAGCACGTCCCCCACCCCCACCCCGGACCCGCGCCAAGGCGGCGGCAGGTGCCGCCGGGGCGGCCCCCCCCCCCCCGCGCGGG
>NW_006160112.1:451235-460688 GCF_000334495.1 Tupaia belangeri chinensis | reverse complement strand
ACAGTGTATTTTGGATGGAAAATTTATTGGTGGGTTGTGATGGTGTATAGTGAATTAAGGTAGAAAAAAAAAATTAAAAAAAAAAAAAAGATCACCATCGTATATGGCTCGTTATTAAATTCTGAGTACTGGGCAATCTCCTGACAACAGTACAGGTACTTTTTAACCTTATAAAAACTTGAAGTAGATGGCGTTATTGCACTGACTTAGGACAGCTGTTTGACACAGTTGATAATAGAAAAATAATATTAAAATGTTAAAAACTATAAATGAATTTATGAATTTATCTCCTACCTAACACTGAGTATCTGGAATATTACTAGTATGTATGTACCCTCTCTACCATAAAAAGCATATAAATTAGTTAAGAGTGAAAAAGACGCAGGCCAGTAGGTGGTGTGGTGGCTAAGGCACCTGATCCCACATGGCCAACTTCCGGGTTCAGTCCCTGACTGCTGGCTTGAAAATCATGTGGGCACATGTGCGTGCACACCCATCCTGGGGGGAGAATGGAGAAGGGGTTACGACACGGCCATCCATCCCGGGCGGTGGTTCTCCCCCCTCTTTCTCTGTCTTTCTCCAGAAGGGCACATGCTCTATGGCAAAAATAAAATAATAGAGTAGAAAAGGCAAACATAAAATATTGCCTCAATAACAGGTACTGGTGAACACGTGGAGAAACTGGAACCCTTTTGCACTCCGATTGGGGCATAAATGGTGTGGCTGCTGGAAAACGGTGTAAGGTTTCCTCCAGAAATCAGCGACCGTGTGATGCATCAGCTACCCATCAGATACTTCCGGAAAAGAGATGCGGCCAGGGCCTCACTGTAGCATGTCCCCCAGCCGCAGCGGGAAGCAGCCAACACGCCCACCAACATGTGAATCCATGAATCAGCCATGCCACACCTGGACCGAGGACTATCACGCAGCCCTGAAGGGAAAGCCTGGCACATGCAGAAACACGGATGAACCTGGAGGCTAGTGTGCTAGTGAAGTGAGCCCGTCCAGGGTGCAACTGCGTGAGGGCGCCGGTGGGAGATGCCAGACAGACTCGTTTAAGAAGAAAGCTCTGGCGGCTGTAGGAGAGGAGAGAGGAAGCGCCGTCTGCCTCTCTGGGCTGCGAGGTCCCTGAGAAGGCTGCTCTGCTGTCCGGGTCCCTGAGAAATCTGCTGTCTGGGTCCCTGAGAAGTCTGCTGTCTGGGTCCCTGAGAAGTCTGCTGTCCGGGGGGAAGCTGCCCCGCTCTCCGGGCTGCGAGGTCCCTGAGAAGTCTGCTGTCCGGGTCCCTGAGAAATCTGCTGTCCGGGTCCCTGAGAAGTCTGCTGTCTGGATCCCTGAGAAGTCTGCTGTCCGGGGGAAGCACTGTCCCCTCTCGGGGCTGCGAGGTCCCTGAGAAGTCTGCTGTCCAGGGGAAGCTGTCCCGCTCTCCGGGCTGTGAGGTCCCTGAGAAGTCTGCTGTCTGGGTCCCTGAGAAGTCTGCTGTCCGGGGGAAGCACTGTCCCCTCTCGGGGCTGCGAGGTCCCTGAGAAGTCTGCTGTCCAGTAATAGGAACTCCTGCTGGTCATTTGCTCTGCTCCCTTGCTGCTCTCATGACTATCTCTGTCTTTGGACTTGAGAGTTTGGTCACAGTAGTGATAGACGTTTATTTTGGATTGAATCTTCTTGGTGACATTGACCTTCCTGTATCTGGATAACTGTATCTCCCTGCAGGTTTGGGAAGTCTCTGTTACTATTTATTCCCCTTCCTACACTTTGTCTTTGTTTTTTTAGATTTTTTGCCATAGGGCCTGTGTACTCTCTGGAGAGAGATGGAGGGAAGGAAAGTGAGGAATTACACCCTACAGGATGGCCTACCGCAATCTCTCCTCCGTTCTCCCAGATTTGGGGCACGCATGCTTACAGACCACCAGGTCCAGGGCTCGAACTGTGCAGTTGGCCATGTGGGTCCAGGTCCTAGCCTCCACCGTCTGCTGGCCCCCACCTTCTCATTGCCAGGACCACTTGATCAGCACTAAGATGTGGATTGCCTGTCGGTCCCTTCCGCTTTCTCTGTCCCTTCCCAGACCCCTTTCTCTCACTTGCTATGTGGTTTCGAGTCTTTCTTTGCGTCTGCCTCTCACCCTTCACCCCTCTGTTTGGAAGCTGCTATTCCACTGTCCATTTCACTTATTGTACTATTTCTACACCAAAACTTAATTTTCTTATTATTTTAATCTCTCTGTTAAATTTCTCTGAAATATTTTTAAATTGCTTCCCTGTTTTGGTTGAAGCTCACTGAATTCTATCAGACCGGCTGGTTCTAGCCCTGGCGTCTATCCCGTTCATCTGCGTGTGTTTACGGTCAGCGTTGGCGTCGGCCCTGACCACGTGGACGTCCCGGCTATTCCCCGGTCTGTGCACTAACAAGTCGTTTAGATCTTGCAGGCGGGGTTTATCTGTGGGCTGATTCATTTAGAAAGTCTGAGCGAGCTGGCTGTCTCATTTTATTCCTGTGCTGGAAGGTTCCCTGAGCCCAGGTGACACGTGAGTTTGGCGTGACTCATTTGGTGTGAGGCCTGGCTAGGCCCCTGGGAGGTCCGTGAGGTGCACCCGGCTGTGTGGGAGCTCCGTGCAGGGAGGAGCTCCTGGACAGCATCTCCAGTGCGAGCAGGGAGCAGCCCCATCCCTGGCCACTGCGCTCGCCCATCCCTCTTGGCCTCAGCCAGTTCAGCTCCTTGGGTCTGGGGTTCTCCCTAAGCCTGAGCGGGAGCTAGGATGGTGGGAGCCAAGCATCCATTCCCGGCCACTTTCCCACGGCTGAACGGGAGTGCGCGGACCTCTCCATGGGGAGCCATAATGAGGGGCATCACAGTTTTGAGAAGCGATCCTCACACGTGGCTGAGCCCTGGGCTTCCCGTCTCTGCCATCCAAGGTGTCCCCCACCTCGCCCCATCTCTGCTGTCCAACGTGTCTCCCTCCTGGCTCCGTCTCTGCCATCCAAGGTGTCTCCTGTCTCGCCCCGTCTCTGCCGTCCAAGGTGTCTCCTGTCTCGCCCTGTCTCTGCCGTCCAAGGTGTCCCCCACCTCGCCCTGTCTCTGCCGTCCAAGTTGTCCCCCACCTCGCCCTGTCTCTGTCGTCCAAGGTGTCTCCTGCCTCGCCCCGTCTCTGCCGTCCAAGGTGTCCCCTGCCTCACCCCGTCTCTGCCGTCCAAGGTGTCCTCCACCTCGCCCTGTCTCTGCCGTCCAAGGTGTCTCCCATCTCCCCCCGTCTCTGCCGTCCAAGGTGTCTCCCTCCTGGCTCCGTCTCTGCCGTCCAAGGTGTCCCCCACCTCACCCTATCTCTGCTGTCCAACGTGTCTCCCTCCTGGCTCCGTCTCTGCTGTCCAAGGTGTCTCCTGCCTTGCCAGGTCTCAGACTCCGTGGCTTTTGTGGAGGTGACTGTGCACGGGTGGGCATTCAAACCAGTTTCTTGCCCCCCCCCTTTTAAGATAGATTTTTGCTATTGGGCACACACACACGCCAGAGAGACAGAGAGACAGAAAGCAAGAAATCACCCCAGGGGGATGGCATGCTGTGGTCCCTTCTCCTCTGTTCTCTCTTGGGACCTGGGGCACGCACACATGCACAGTGTGAATTTCAAGCCTACCAGGCCTGGAGCTCGAACTGCAGTCAGCCATGTGGGAGTCCAGCGACGTAACCATTATACTGTCTATTGGCCCCAAACTGATGTCCCCGCAAGACGGTGACCTGGAGGGTTTCATGAGGGGACTCCTTCCACCCCTCTGCTCTTCCTGAAATTCCGAAGACAATTATTTTAATTTTCTGTCACGGAGCTTTTGTGTCTCCTTTTCTCTGGGGTCAGCTACACTGTCGCTCCCTGAGACGGGCGGGCCTTTGTACCCCCTGGGGCCTCACGTGAGGGACAGGTGCCGCTTCCAGACTTTCGGGACTGGTTTTGAAAAGGAGAACCTTGTCACAGTGGTTACGGTGCTGGACTCCCACATGGCCAAGTGTGGTTTGAGTCCTGGGTCCAGGGTAGGAATGGCAGGGTACGCAGGGCCACAGTGAGAGTGGGTGCAAGGCAGGATACTTGTGGAAACAGGCCCTGACACCCAAGACCCAGTTCTTTAGGTAGGGAGCAACAAGATGCCACTCAGGAATGAAGGACAGGACTCTCGTCACTCACAGCTCCAGTGGGGAGAAGGCTGCCGGGAGGCCACACGGAGTCGGCCGGGGACTGGACAGCAGGGGCTGAGGGAGAGAGTTACACATGGCTGGAAAGGGGGCTCCCCTGGGATTCTGGCTCCCTGGGGCTGCTCTGGTCATCTGCCCCCGGCTCCAGGCCAACTAGGGTGGGCGTGATGGCGGGAGTGAGAGTCAGACACGCCCACGGCTGGTGTGCACCTACAGGCGGAGGACGGCGACCGGCCTGCCTCTGTGAGGGCGCAAACTGGGTAAAACAACACCTTTATAAAGGCTTATTACATACAGAAAGCAAGAGTGAATACAGACAAATGGAAGTCCTTATATTTCTGAGCGATGTAGCCAAAGATTGGATATATTTATGGCATTCTTGACTGAGGGCAAGATGGAGCCAGCTATAGACTCCACGTTGTAAAAGACTCCGTCTTCATAAATGGCACAGGCAACATGTAGGGGTGAAGCCGACACCGTTCTGTCAAAGCTAGGATGCATCATTTGTGGGATGTATCATTATTTTATTTATCTCTAAGAAAAAATAACACTGTCATTAAAATGGAACAATTTAACATTGAATTGTTCATTTATAAATAGAAAATGACTTTGAGACTTCAATTTTTTTTGGGGGGGGGGCATATTTTTGCTATAGGGCATGTGTACTCGCCAGAGAGACAGAAAAAGGGAAATCATCCCCCAGGGGGATGGCCACACCGCAGTCCCTTCTCCTCCATTCTCCCCCTGGGGTCTCGGGCACGCACACATGCATGCCCAGTGTGATTTTGAAGCCACCAGGTCCGGGACTCGAACCATGGTCGGCCACGCAGAAGCCCAGCAATGTAACCACTACACCATCTGCTGGTCCTGTTGACCTCAATTTTTGCCATATACCGGTCTTGTGAAAACATGGAAGTCAGAGTGATACTAAAAAAATGGTAAAGATATTTCTATAACAATTACAACAATGTCACTTCAACCCATTCTGATTTCAGAAATGATAAAATATTCAAAACTAAACACCTGTTCCATCACATTGTTTACAAAATAGAACAGCTCTCTCACAACCACTGGCGCTCTGGGTGTGTCTCTGACGAGAGGCCCCTTCTCTCGACCCTGTAGGTACTTGTTCCTTTCGAGGTAGAGAAGCTGCCATGGACCAGCCGCTTCGAACTCCCTGTGAGTGCTCCACAGCACACGAGGCTGCTGTGGCTCTTCTGCTCTCAGCCGGGTTCCCTGCCGACGTGCAGCTGCCGAGTCACACTGCCTGCCCACCCGCCCCCACGCGGCCTGACCTCGTGTCCAGCTCAGGCGGACACGCCACCCGAGGCAGACACGCCACATCACACCAGGCAGACAGCAGCGGGGTCTGGCCAGGCTGTCTCTGTGTGCCATCCCCACCTCTCCAGCTGTGGACAAAACCTGCACGTGTGGGGACGTGGGACACAGCCCTCAAGTCTCGGGGTCCGAGTGCCACCTTGTCCCCTTCCTTCCGCTCCGTTGAACTGTCCAACTTCACTTGTCTCCAGAGGAGATGCCCGTGCCTGGTCTGCCCGTCAGGCAGTCCTGTCGTCTGGACGGCGGGAGGAGTTGGAGGACCTGGAGAGACCCAAGACCCTGGGCCAGCCAGGACCGTGGGCCACAGCGGCTCCCAGAATAAGGCACCAGGCAACGAGGAGAGGGGCCCATTACCTTCTCATCTGGAGTCCGCACAGTCCATCTCCGCAGCACGCAGTATGGTGTGGAGCACGTGTGTGGGATCTGTGTGCTGCGTGTGCTGCGTGTACTGTGTGTGGTCCACGTGGTGTGTGTGCTGTGTGTACTGTGTGGGGTCCGTGTGGTGTGTGTGGCCCATGTGGTGCATGTGGTGTGTGTGATCCGTGTGGTGCATGTGCTGCATGTGGTGTGTGTGCTGCGAGTGCTGCGTGTGGTGTGTGTGCTGCGTGTGGTGCATGTGGTGCGTGTGCTGTGAGTGCTGCGTGTGGTGTGTGTGCTGCATGTGGTGCGTGTGCTGCGTGTGCTGCGTGTGCTGCGTGTGGTGCGTGTGCTGCGTGTGCTGCGTGTGGTGCATGTGCTGCATGTGCTGCGTGTGCTGTGTGTGGTGCGTGTGCTGCGTGTGCTGCGTGTGGTGCCTGTGGTCCGTGACAGCCACCCAGGCTGCTGCCGGTATTGCCGTGGTTTCCACAGAGCTTCGCCTCTCTTTTCTGATGGCTGTCCTGGCCCTGACCCTCACCTGGTTTACACGCGGCTGGACCCGAAGGTTGCTATCCGTCCTATTCCCAGCTTAAAACACAGCCAGGACCACCCTGTAGCTAGTGGTCAAGGGAACCAGATCCCACGTGGCCGACTGCCGTTCAAATCCCACCCCCAGTGGCTTAGAAAACATGTTGGGCCCGTGTGCATGTGTGCCCCGAAGCCCGAAAGGTTGGGGAAGTGGAGCAGGGCTTGTGACCTGACCACACACCACTGGGGGTTGCTCCCCCTCCGTATCTCTGGTGAGCGCGTGTGCCCTGTGGCAATAAGGCACACACAGGTGCAAACTTCTGTGATGATGTTCGAGGCCGGTGGCGTCTGGACTCCGTCTGTTCTCACTCTCCCTCCAAGTCCTCGCCCTGGCACCCCGGCTTCCTCTCGAGCACGTTTGCACTCCCGCCCTCCGGCATGCTGTCCCATGCCAACATGGCTGTGTCCGCTCACAGGTCCCCTCCCCAGTGGGCCATGATCTCCTTTGGGAGGGCGCCCACTTTCTTTCCCTCCCTGCACCCACCACCCTGCCCTCCTTAGACGCTGAGTCTCCAGGCTTCCTGCTTCGAGGGACCCTGAACACACAGAGCAAGCCTGACCGCCGTCCTGAGCTCATGCCTGCTTCCCATTCACCCTCTTCCGCCTTCTCACCTCCAGGGCAGCACTGCCCAGACTGGGGTCCGGAGCCAAAGCTCTCACGCCCCCAGGCCCACACTCCCGTGGCTGATCACCCCAGTCCTGGTCTGTGTCCCACCCTGCACACTTGCACGGCCTACACCTTCGCCATCTCTCCACGTGGCCAGTCTGCCCTCGGGCTTCTGTGATCCCGTCTCCCACAGTCACCTGGGTTCAGGTGTGCCGCCTCACCCCTCGCTCGCCGTCGCGGCCCACCCATGACCACTGACCTCCCTGTCCTGCTGCCCCTCCGGCGGCCCCTGTGCTATGAACTGCCCTCTCCTGACATGGCCATGAAGCCCCTCCCAGGCGTGTCTCAGAACTCACTTCCCACTCAGTTCGGTTTGTTTTCTCTTTTGAGAAACAAACGTCTGTCTGGTGAGCCTCGCTCCTTCTCCACAATCCAGCCAGAACTCTAGAGATGAGGCCTGCCGCAGCGAGCAGTCTGCAAGCAGGTTCTCCCCGGTCACTGCGAGGCCTCGGGAGCGTCAGTGTCCCATGTACAGACTCAAAATAGAGTTCTCGGCTGTCAAAAGCACACAGGAGGTTAGAAGTGGAATAAAAATGCAATGGCACAGGCCCAAGTGTGAGGTCCTGCCCCAAGGAATGAGGGTTCACGGAAGGCAGAAGGGCCATTTTCAGGGGAGCTCACGGGAAGCGGCCACGAGCTAGCGAGCCCACGGCGACGGCCTGCTCGGAACCCCCAGCGTTACACGCCGTCCACTCCCGCCCGCCCCGCCATCCGCAGCGTGGATCCAGCCCAGCGCTGTCGTGCCCTCACGGTTTTCCCAGATGCGCTCTGGGCCCCCGTTCCTCTCACATGACTTGTGCGACCTGCTCGTCTGGTGGAGACACGAGCCTGTGGACCTGGACAGACACTGGCCGCGAGGGAAGCTGTGCTAGTCAACAGAACGCTCTGCCTCGTAGGAGTCTCAGCGCTGACATTGTTTAACCTGTCACACTGCGCTCCGGGTGGACAGCCCCACTTCCAAAGGTCTGTCGCTGGGACCCGGGTGTGTATCGGGCTTCTGTGGCCATTGTCTAAGGCAGGGGCTGGCGTTCCTGTGCGGAGGCCGATTTAGGGCCTTGTTACAGCGGTTACAGATGACTTTAGGGACAGAAGCCGCCAGCCCAACTAGCCCTTACAGTATAAGAGAACTATAGTCAATCCAGCAAAAAGCACGATTGAAAACAGTTACCTGGTTTCCCGTCACAGGCCTGAGGGAGTGTGCGACGTCAGGGAAACGCCGACTGGGAGATCACAGCAGAGCTCGACGGAGAGGAAAACAACCGGAAGGTGAGTCGCAGGAACAGTCCCTCCTGGGCCAGCAGGGGCAGAGGTTAAGGTGGCTGGATCCCGCATGGCCAACTGTGTGGCGCACGCAAGTCCCAGACCCAGCGGCTTAAACTCCCACTGTGGGTGTGCGCCCAAGGCCCTGAGAGGAGACTGGAGGAAGAGGGGATGGGCATGGCTGTCCCCCCAGGAGTGAGTTCTCGCCTTTCTTCTCCCGCTCTCTGGTGAGAGCATGCGCCCTGTAACAAACAAAACAAACACACAAACTGCTTTCCTTCTGAGATCCGATTGCTGGTTATTGCTGAATTTGACTGTATGTATGAAGCTGCAGACGAAATCTCTGCCATTAGGGAAGCAGCATTTTCGAAGGGTGCGTATGCCACAATCAGGAGCTGAGGAAGGCGCCCCAACACCTCAGCCCTTAGAGAGGGGCCTGAATGTCCCAGAGGGAAGAAACTGAGATAGAGGCTTCCACAGTTAGGGAGTCGGAAACCCTACATCCCCTTTACAGGAAACTTGCTCACCTTAGGACTTAACTCTGATATGTAGAAATAGCCATGGAGGTGGCCCAAGAGCAGGAACGGCCTTGCAGGTCACGGGGTGCAGCAGAGGGTGACCCAGCGTGCGTGTCGTACTTGGACACCTGGCTGTGTGTACGCGCAGCTCACTAAGTGCGAGCCTCCAGGACTGCACTAGGAAACCGAATCGTAAGTACTGTTGTCTCAAGGCCTGGCCTTCTGCCTGTGAGTCAGGGCCCATGTTTCTAAGAGTCTCTTTGAGGCTCTTCATGTCTTTGTCCCTCAGACTGTAGATGAGAGGGTTCAGCGCAGGGTTGATGACGGCGTAGAACAGTGAGATCACCTTATCGCCCTCCGCTGAGGACAGGGACTTGGGCCTCATGTACATGAACATGCCTGTGCCGTAGTAGACGGTCACCACAGTCAGGTGAGAGCTGCAGGTGGAGACGGCTTTTCTCCGGCCCTCGGCCGAGCGCATCCTCACCACTGCCACGAGGATGTGTGGGTAAGAGAGAGCGATGAGGAGGAAGGGCAGCAAGAGGGTACCCGCCG
>NW_006160112.1:442823-451174 GCF_000334495.1 Tupaia belangeri chinensis | reverse complement strand
GGGGCCAGCTGTGGGCACACGGACCGGTTCGTGATGAGGAGGTACCGCAGCGGGTGGCAGACAGCCACGTGGCGGCCCAGAGCCACGATTGCCAGAAGGATGCACTTGGCCGCCCCCATGAACAGGGAGATACAGGTCTGGGCCAGGCACAGGGTGTCGGAGATGACTTTCCTGGAGGCCAGGAGATCGAAGAGCATCTTGGGGACGACAGCCGTGGTGTAAAATATGTTGAGAAAGGCCAAATGACAGAGAAAAAAGTACATGGGTGTCTGGAGAGAAGACTCCATTACCACCCGAATGAAGACTGCTGTGCTTCCAGAGATTCACCAGGTCAGTCAGCGAGAAGAGGAGGAAGAAGGGGACCTCCGCCTGGGGGTGGTTGGAGAAGCCAAGAGCCAGCTCGGCGACGGCGCTGATGTTTTCCGGAATCATCGTCAAGTCAGCCTGAAAGCTCTTGGCACAGAGGAGGGGCTTTGGCCCACAGCGTGTCGTGGCCAAGAGACAGCAGCCCTGACCCTTTGTCGGGACAGTGGGTCAGCGAGTCACTGGGCCAGCCTGGCTCCTTTTTGATAACTACCGTCACATTGAAGTTTGAAGCGCTTTCGTAAATTATAGTGGAAAGCTTCTGTTTAGATCCTGGAAGGCTCCACACACACGGGGAGACACGTACCGGGAGACATGCACGGGGAGACACACCACGTGGGCAGGGCTGCCCACCTTGGGCTGCTCTATGAGGTCTTGCTAATGACACAGGGTGTGATTTTAAGGAGAGAAATTGACTTTTGTTCTCACAATGTGTTTTCCTATTTGAGGATAGGATCATATTACAGAACCTGTTGATGTCATGCTCAGCGACTGTAGCAACACGGCCATGTGCCCTCGTCTTCTGGGAGCAAATCTGGAGGGTCCTGGGGGCACCCCTTCAATGCTCCTCCAAGAAGACCCCTTGCTCATCCAGTAAAAACTTATTCTAACCAGGAAAGTCTCCCCGTCTTTCCATAGAAGCTCTGTTGAATCAAGACCCTGGAATAAGCTCACCACTGAAGATTTCAAATGCGGTGGGTGGCGAATGGAGCTTCAGAGTTGTAAAGATGTCTCTATTTGGGGAAAAAATGGCAATGGCACTTTCTGATATACCCAAAAAGCTCAAGTTATTTTGGGAACCTCAGAAAGAGAGGAATTCACTCGAATCACATAGGTACAATAGGCGTGGCTGAATAGTGAGACTTTCCTATCTTAGAGAGGTTTTTAAAATATAAGCTGTGCCCAGCTGCTGGAGTGTGGTTAGGGCGCTGGATTCCACACGGCTGACTGAGGGTTCAAGCCCCGGACTTTGAAAACACTCTGGTTGTGTGTGTGTGTGTGTGTGTGTGTGTGCCCAAATTCCTGAGAGGAGAACAGAGAGGGATTATGGCATGACCCCCCAGGGGTGCTTTCCAACTTTTCCTTTCTCTGTCTCTCTCCAGCAAGTGCAAATAAGAAAAACACCTCTAGCGAATAAAGAAAATCATACTGGACATGTGTGCATACATGCCCAAGATCCCAGGAGGAGAAGGGACTGCAGTGTGGCCATCCCTTCTGGGGTCGATTTCTCACTTTCCCTCTCACTGTGTTTCTCTCTCTCTCTCTTTCTCTCAATCTCCCCCCCTCACAAGTGCATATACCCTAAGACAAAATCCTCTTTAAAAAATAGAAGAGCTTCAGGAGGCAGGAGGTGGTGTGGTTGTTAAGGCCTTGGACTCTCACATGGCTGACCATGGTTTGACGACCAAACCTGGTGGCTTGAAAATCACAACGGGCATTCCCAGGAGAATGCAGAAGGGACTGCAGCATGGCCATCCCCCGTGGGTGATTTCTTACTTTCCCTCTGTGTCCACCAAGCACACACCTTATGGCACAAACCTTGAACGAGCAAACAGAAGGCTCAGAAGGCAGCCCCTCTGCCCTCCAGTTCCTGTCTCGATGGCCTGTGGTCCTCTTCTCTCCTGAATCGAAGAAACAGGCTTCGCTCTGATTTTCCTTGTTCTGCTGAAGGCAAGACCCATGTCAGAAGACAATGACCACTGAGACCATCCCAGGCGGTTCATTAACTAAGCGCACGTTGATGAAGGAAGAGGACTGTGGACACCCCACATGGGTTTTGTCATAGCTGTTGTCCTTGCCTCAGGTTTCGAGGAGAGTCATCACATCACTGTCACACTGGCTCACCCTTCACCCCGGAAATCATTTAGTCCCCTCCCTCTGTTTTTCTGCTGCCGAGCCCTTCTGATTTAAATGTTGTAAGTTTCCGATGTGCTATGTATATGCTAAATACATTTGTCTTGTCAGTTTATTTTCAGTGAATCTTCAGAGGGAGAAGAGCATTTCCTTGACTTTTACATAAACTTGCAAGTGACTGCACACGAAGAACGTCCAGAGCTCAGGAAACGTTTCTGAGGACGCTGGTGACTTGTGCTCCACCTTCCTTACTTCTGTCTGGCCTGTTCAGCCCAGACCGCCGGGTCATGTGTGGTTCATAAAGTCAGAGTGCTACAAGCACCGGGACCCTGGGGCGTCTCAAATCTCAAAGTAAAAGACAGAATTGTTTTTTATTTAGAGAAGGGCAAAGTTGAAGTGAAATTTAAAATAAGTGTTTTCATAGACTCAAAACAAAACAAGCAACTAGATAAAATTTCAACACCAAATTCAGATCCACATTAGACCTAAATGTTCTATTTCCATGGAAACTACAAAGCTTAGACAAGTGAGGAATTTTGTTAGCAAGACTCCTTAACTGAAGTTCTGTTGAAAAGTGAGATTGTTTATCTGTGTCAAAGAAAGGCCTGTATTCCTGGCAAACGGTAAATTTCATTCTCATCACTTAAAATAACAGTTTCTGACATGCAACCTTAAAGAGAGTTTTGGTCACTAAGAAATCAGTAATCACTCAAAGAGATTGTTCAAATCTTACAATGTAGCACTCACAGTTAAACCATCTGTAACTTGTTTTTCCTTTGCCTGCTATTTTATGAACAACACAAATTTTATTGCTAAGTCATGGTAAATGTTACTTGTGTTTTTACTTATGGTAATTTGTCTAATTTTATACTGCTTTGTTTCATATTTTAGAAAGTTAGAGGACTTTTAAAAAATAATTATTTGTATTTAATTTAACCTATTATTATTATATTTTAATTTGACCAATGAGAACTAGACAGAGAGAGAGAGTAAGTGAGAAAGCAAGCTGCCAGGTTCAGGACTTGAACCATGGTCAACCATGTGGGAGTCCAACACCTTAACTATGACCTCATCTGCCAGTTCTGCTTTATTTCTTTTTAAACATTTTCACAAATATGTTGGGCCCATTGAACAATTACCTTGCTAAAAGCTCTCATCAAGACAAAAGACCTAGATTAATATATCTAAAACCCAAAGGAAATCTCTTTTCTGTTCCACTAAATTTACAATTTATTCAATAGTTATTTAAATCAAATTATTGCAAGATTCTGAAGTCACTTATTTAGAAAGATTTAACAAAAGTTTGTGTCATTTTCAACTAGCCCTAAGTACCCAAGAGAAAACAAACAGTTAATCTTCTCCCAGAAGATTCATCCATCCATAACTAATTACTTACTTGCAAATTGTTTTCAGTAAAGACCTCTTTATGAGAAAGAATAAGGTGACAAAATGTAAGACATCGGAAGGAAAACACAAGGTAGCTAGGACAGGAGGAGATTAGAGTGAAAGGGTAAAAGGAGACAGGAAGAGATTGAGGTCAAGTTCAAAGCCCATGGGAGACTGAGTTAGAGTAATGAAGACTGAGAGAAAGAAATCTACCATAAACTAACACGATAGCCAAAGCAAACGGAGGTTGAATGATTGCAACCGAAGAGAGCATTTTCACATGAGTAAAATTCATGTCATAAAATAAAGTGGGAATAGGGTATATAGGATTTATATTTATGGCAGAAAGAATTACAACTGGGTAAGTGAGTAGAATTATTATTTATTCAACATGTTTTATCCAATACCCGATCAATGAGTAAATACGTAATCACAAATTTATGCCGAGGTAGCTCCATCATTGCTTTCAAGCAAATACCTCTAATCTGTGGTACAGAAACATTCAAAGTACAGTTACTTTTGACTAAAAATCTCATAGTTTATGAAAATAATTAGTTTATGTATTCAAAATTGAATACTTTCCCAAATGTAGAAAATTAATATAAATCTGGAAATCCCATTTCATACTCTGATAATGGATATCCTGTTTATTCTCTAAATTTTAGCCTTCAAAATGGCCCTTTGCTGTTGAAAATGAAAAATGATTGTTATTCATATGATTCATAAAAATTATGATAGAATTGGTCATGTAATTAATTTTCAAAGTAGCTATGACCAGTGATTTTTCTCTGAATAGAAAGGATAATATAATTTTTTTTTTTTTTTTTTGGAGAGGTTTCTTGCTATAGGGCGCATGCACTCGCCGGACAGACAGAGAGAGACAGAGAGACAGAATGCTGTGGACCTGGAGGCACGCCTCGTCTGGGTTTCGGTCTCCTCCTCTGAAAAGCCCACACTGAGCTCGTGGGCTTGGAGGCCCCGCTGGACGGTAGGCTGGTGACTGCCCAGGGAGCATTCTGCCGGCTGTGCAAGCTCACCTCTGCATGGC
Source organism: Tupaia belangeri chinensis (assembly GCF_000334495.1). Lineage (NCBI taxonomy): Eukaryota > Metazoa > Chordata > Mammalia > Scandentia > Tupaiidae > Tupaia > Tupaia belangeri. Next base: position 446,523 of record NW_006160112.1, on the reverse strand, counting down.
TGCTCCCACAGTAACTTTTTAAAAAATGATTTTACTTAACTTTATTGATTTTTTAAATTATTGACTTATTTTAATTTGACCAGAGAGGGACAGAGAGAAAGAAGGAAAGTGAGAAGGCAAGCTACCAGGTATGGGAATCAAACTGCCACCCCTGCCAACCCTACAGTAACTTTTTTCCAAAGAACGGCTCAGTCCTCGCTAGGGCAGCACATATGCTAAACAGAACCGCACCATACCAAGAGAGGTTAACAGCGGGCACCGGAGGTCCATGTAGAAAACAGCTGTTACATGTACTGGCTAGCCACGATGGATACGGGGATAAGGATACATTAACTAGGAATACATTAACTTTAGGAAATTTGTGAGAGCCATTATTTAACATGTATTGCCAAAAGTCTCTTTTCTTTGTATTCCTTTTTGCTCTATCTCATCTATTAATGTGTAAGATGTATCCCCCCCCCAGGGACAATCAATGAATATGAATAATCAAGATTTCTTTTTTTAATTTTGAGGAGGAAACTATACTTATCTTAGGTTCATTGGCTGGAACTCTGCAAATTAGACAAAGACAGACCAGTAAGAAAGACAGATGTCTACTAGCAACGTGAAGCACATGCAGGCAGTACTTGGCTAAGAACATGGTGGGCGGTTAGAACGCAGCTTTCGTAACAGCAGACAATTCATTTGTAGAGAAGTGACAAGACAAACGGAACGGACTTTGAACTTCTGAGGGCAGGGCATCCCGAGAAGGCGAATCTGTGACAAAGGAGAAGGTAAGGGTTGCATCATAAGGTCTGTTACGTGGTTTTCTCTAGCATTGTCTGGACTGCTGAGAGTCTAGTAAACTTTGACATCAAGGATCATTCTGTTCTTTGGTAGAGACTAGAAACCCAAGAGTTTTTCTCATGTCTAATTTTTTCTTTCATTATCAATTGCCTTCAGCTAAAACAATCCTTGTAAGAAAGTGGCATATCTGGGGATACTCTAAATCCTTCATTACCCAACCATGTCAACCTTGGGAAAGTTATGTCATCATCCCACTCTTTAGATTCTTTACCTTTAAAAAGAAGATCCTTACTCCTCAGAGTGTGTTTCCCGACCACGGACATCTGCAGGATCAGCCATGCGCAGTGTGCAGATGGGGCCCGCATCTGATGGTGCTTGCTGGTGATTCTCGTGCCCCCTGGAGCTTGAGAAGCACGCTTGGCTTAGGGCTTCATCCTGCCATAGCCAGGTAATCCCACTCGTGGACTCAACTACTTTGTAGACCCATCCATCTATTTTATAGTCTAAATTTGCCGTCAACACTGGATACATGTAATAATTTTGAGCTTTATGGAGGAAATGCCATTGGTGTTGGTGAGTGTAAGAGTACATCAGGATGAGTGGGGCCCTTCATCTCATAGGGAAATTCCTAGAGCAAAGACTCTGAGTCCACATGGTCTTTGTTCAAGCTATGCCCCCAAGGCAGGTCCTCGGTACCTGACTGACAGCAATGGCTTCCCTACTGATCTCCCAGCGGATAGGCTCCGACCTCAAAAGTAGTGTTCAAAAGTAGACTATAGAATTTATTTTTAGAAATAGTTTTAAAATAACCTTCTGCCCTTAGCCTGCTCTCAGTACACTCACTTCCAAATGAGTGTCAGGATTTCCTGGATGGGAAAGCAGTTGCCCCTGCTGCAGTATTCAGTATGAAGGTGCTTTTATTTGGTGTGTGTAGAATGTCTCACATTACTAAGTTTAAGCATGAAATGACCTAGATCGGAGAAGACAAATCATTTTACGATATCTCTTTTTTTAAAATTTTTATTTAGGATTATTATTATTTTAATTTGCTATAGGGCATACGTGCTCACCAGAGAGAGAGAGAGATAGTAAGCAAGCCGCCAGGTCCAGGACTTGAACCATGGTAGGCCATATGGAAGTCCAGTGCCCAACCATCACTCCACCTGCTGGCCTCAACAAATCATTTTAAAACTAAATATTTTTAAACTCTTATAGTTTACTTATAAACATTATTTTTAAAGATAGAACCTACATGCTGGAAGATCAAGTATTAAGCATGAGTGTGACTAGAACCTCGGTTTGGGAGGCAAATTCCAAACAGCACAAAAGTATGTGTTCCCCCAGCAGTTAGCGTAATGGCTATGTCACTGGACTCCCACGTAGTCGACCGCGGTTCGTGTCCCGGACCCGGTGGCTTAAAACTCACGCCGGGCGCGTGTGCGTGCGTGCCCAAGATCCCGAGAGGAGAATGGAGGAGAAGGGATTGCGGCGTGACCATCCCCCCTGGGGGGTGATTTCTCGCTTTCGGTCTCTATGTCTCTCTCTGTCTGTCTGGCGAGCGCACGCACCCTACAGTGAAAATCTCTCCAAAAAAAAAAAAAGTATGTGTTCCCATGCGAGGGCCATGCAGGGTCTGGAGGGAGAGTGAGTCGACTCGGGGTGAAAAGGCAGCCGTTCCTGGGTCCATGTGAAGCGTGACTAAACTGGGCATGACTAGGACAGGACAGTACTGTTTTCTCCACATCTAGGATTCGAATCTTCCATCTGAAGTGTAACTGTCAGTGTAATCTTTGAAAAGCCACTAGAATTCTTTGGACTTTGTTTTTTAAAGTACTAATGGGTTGTGATGAATAATAAGAGGGGGTTTCAAACAGCTCAGCATGTACTCATGCTTTAATTCATTCTCTGGCAGCTTTTGCAAGTCCCCTTAAACGTCTTGTATCACATTAACGTAACTATTAACTCTGCCTGGCTTGGCTCTGAGCAGGTGCTGGGCCATCCAGGCCTTCCCTGAGTGAGGTGTGCTGTTGCTTTCTTCTTTCTCTCCTTTCTTTCTTCCTTTTTCATTCTTTCTTCCTTTTCTTTCTTTCTTCTCTCTTTCTTTCTTTCTCTTTCTTTCTTCTTTCTTTCTTTCTTTCTTTCTTTCTTTCTTTCTTTCTTTCTTCTCTCTTTCTTTCTTTCTCTTTCTTTCTTCTTTCTTTCTTTCTTTCTTTCTTTCTTTCTTTCTTTCTTTCTTTCCTTTTTCTTTCTCCCTTCCTTTTTTCTTTTTCTTTCTTTCTTCTCTCTTTTTCTTTCTTTCCTTTTCCTTTTTAGGTTTTTGCCATAGAGCTTGCTAGCTTGAGAGACAGAGAGGGAAGTGAGAGATCAACCCCCGGGGAGGCCGCACTGTGATCCTTTCTCCTCCTGGATTCTGGGTGCCCATGCGCAGGCACCTGCGTGGATTTTCAAGGCAGGTACTGGATCTGGGACTCCAACCGGGCGGCCTTGTGAGCATCATTTTCAAGGCAGGTACTGGATCTGGGACTCCAACCCGGGCGGCCTTGTGAGAGTCCAGCGCCTTTACCATTGCGCCCCCTGCTGGTCCAGTTACCGTGTTCATCAACATTGTCTTTCCAGGACTCCGATCTGGTCCAAGGCCCCAGCTGCAGGTCTCTGCTTCTTTTGTTTCTTAAAGTACTAATGGGTTGTGATGAATAATAAAAGGGGATTTCAAGCAGCTCAACATGTCCTCATCCTTTAATTCATTTCTTTTGGAAGTCCCCTTAAACATCTTGTATCATATTAACATAACTATTAACTCTGCCTGGCTTGGCTCTGAGCAGGTGCTGGGCCAACCAGCCTTCCCTGAGTGAGGTGTGCTCTTGCTTGCTTGCTTACTTTCTTGCTCTTTCTTTCTTTCTTTCTTTCTTTCTTT
>NW_006160112.1:439404-442703 GCF_000334495.1 Tupaia belangeri chinensis | reverse complement strand
TTCTTTTTCTTTCTTCTCTCTTTTTCTTTCTTTCCTTTTTCTTTTTAGGTTTTTTCCGTAGAGCTTGCTAGCTTGAGAGACAGAGAGGGAAGTGAGAGGGAAGTGAGAGATCATCCCCCGGGGAGGCCGCACCGTGATCCTTTCTCCTCCTGGATTCTGGGCGCCCATGCACAGGCACCCGCGTGGATTTTCAAGGCAGGTACTGGATCTGGGACTCCAACCCGGGCGGTCTTGTGAGTCCAGCGCCTTCACCATCGCGCCCCCCTGCTGGCCAGTTACCGTGTTAGTCAACATTGTCTTTCCAGGACTCCGATCCGGTCCAAGGCCCCAGCTGCAGGTCTCTGCTTCCTGACTGAAGAGCCACAATGGACACAGACAACCGCACGCGGCCCGCAGACTTTGTCCTGCTGCGGCTTCCCGGGCCGCAGGCATTTCCGCTCGCCCTCTTCGCGCTTTTCCTGGGCATGTACATGCTCACGGTGGGCGGGAACGTGGCCATCCTGGTGCCGGTGGGTGCTGGTGAGCTGCTGCCGCCAGCTGCACACGCCCATGTACTTCTTCCTGAGCAACCTGTCTTTCCTGGAGATCTGGTATACCACCGCCGCGGTCCCCAAAGCCCTGGCCATCCTCCTGGGCGGGAGCTGGACCCTCGCCTACGCGAGCTGCCTGGCGCAGATGTACCTGGTGTTCTCGCTGGGCTGCACCGAGTACTTCCTGCTGGCCGCCATGGCCTACGACCGCTACCTCGCCGTCTGCTGGCCGCTGCGCTACCACGCCGTCATGAGCGGCCCGCTCTCCGCGCAGCTGGCGCTGGGCTCCTGGCTCGGCGGCTTCCTGGCCATCGCGGCGCCCACGCCCCTCGTCGGGCGGCTGTCCTTGTGCGGCCCCGTGGTGCTCATCTGGTTCAGGTCCACCATCTTCCTGCACATGGGCACCTCCATCCAGGACGCCCTGGACCTGACCAAAGCTGTCCACGTCCTCAACACTGTGGTGACCCCCGTCCTAAACCCCTTCATCTACACCCTGCTCAACAAAGAAGTGAGAGAAGCCCTGAGGAAGAATTGGGCGGAAACCTCCTCTCGTGAGCAGACACTCTGCAAGGAGCCGTGCGTCAGAGGTCCCGAGTGAGCCCCGCTGCTCCAGGTCAGCCTCACATGGATCAGAGAGAGAGGAGAGAGATGCACGGGGCTGCTGGCCCACGTGCTCCTTCCCGCAGGGATGGGCGCTAAGCACACAAAGCATGGTATAGAATGAGATTTCATCTTGACTTTCCTCTATAAGATCGGGCAAGAGTGTACAGCAGAGGAGCAATGAGCCCAGATGGGAAGCTTTTCAGAAATGAAGAATGGTATACCTGGGACTCATGTAAACGTTTACTGTAAGTTTTAAAATTTGAAGGAAAAATGATGTAAGATTTTGATTTATACACTAAGTCTTGGTCTGGACGAATGAAAGCACACCTTCACAGACTTTCCAAGGTAACAGCTGTTTAGAGGAAATGCACCTCTTCGAATACACACCAGAGGAGGGGCCAGCAGGTGGCTGCAGGGTAAGGCGCTGCGTCTTACAAGGTAGACAGCGCCGTTTCCGACAGGCACCTTGAAAATCTCGCTGGGTGTGTGTGTGCCTGCACACAGTCCCTGGAGGAGACTGAGAAGGGATTGCAGCTTCAGCGTGTTTCTGATACTCATTAAAAACATTTTTTCAACTTGTTTGCTTTAGTTTACTTTGAACTTGGGACCCTTATTCTCCTTAACAGATTTCATTCCATGTGTTTGATATTTTGGAATGTTAGCACGTTTCCAACAGTAGAAACTGTGGAAGAAAATATTCCCCAAGAACGGCTGTCCCTGCCACTCCATCCGGCTGCAGTGAGGAGCTGCTGATCCTGGGAGAGGGGGATTTACTCTGCTCTTATGTAAATCTAACTTTTGTTTTGTTTTCTAGTCTGTGCTTACTTTCTATCTCATGGGTTTATATCGTTATTTATATGTTAAATTTCAAATATTTTAACCCTTACAAGATGTTATTAATTTAATTCATATTCATTTAGACAACCACAACCATATAGGTGTTCTTTGTTTGTTTTATTTATTTTTTGCTTCTCTTTTATACATGGTTTTTTGAACTTTTATCTGGTATTATTTCCCATCTACTTGAAAATATATCTTATAGATATATCAAGATACACAGATACACAGTAAACTTAGCAAATATGATTGTTGTATAATACAATTTTTAACAAATGTTTATATGTCAAAATTCAACCACAGTGAAGGAAAAGAGCATGTTTCCCACTGTGCTCCTGTGTTTCCCTGCACAACCCAGCCCTCTGTCCCCATTCCCAAGGACAAGTGAGCCTCCTGTCATTGCAGTTCAGTTTGCTTTTCAAAATTGTACACAAGTGGAACCAAGTTGTGTATGCTCCTTTTGGTTTGCATCGTTCGCTTAAATTAATGAGGCATATGCATATCTTCCATATATGAGTAGATCACTTCTTAATTTTCACAGAGTAATATTCACCTTACAGGTATGTTTTCTTTATTGATTCACGTATAAAGCACGCTTTTGTTTTTGTTTGTTTATAGCAATTACAAAAACATTAGCTCTGAATATACATGAATAGCTCTTGGCGAGGACATAGCTTTTCACCTCTATGAGCCTCTGGGTCCCACTTTAAAACAAAGGAGCTCTTCATTTTTTTTTTTTTCACTTCGCAGTAATTACATTTTCTTTTTCTCATGAAGCATTCTATTACCTTCTGACCCTGTAGCTACTGCCCCAAAACTGCTTTCTCTGTGATGTGGGAGACAGTCTGGAAGATGTCTTGGGCAAGAAAGGATCCCTAGGGGCACACTGGGGCACCCAAAATGCGCACGTGTGCAAGGGGACCTCCAGAGTGTGTGGGGAAGGGAAGTGAAGTGTGAATGTATTGTGGTGCAAACACCTTTTAAATCCATACTTAGTGTCTTTGATAATACGTGGTTTTCATAAATATTTCTAAGACCCTGGATAGCTCCTCTTGGTGATGGTGATGGGGGTAGGAGGTTCTAGGTTCAAGTCTGGAGGCCTCCTTCCTGAGCACAACAGGCACACACGTACCCAGGATCTGATCGGGGCAGCTGGGGTGGGGGTGAGTCATGCGGTCACAACCCTGTTGGGGTGCTGTTTCTCTCTGTTTCTGTTGCTCACAGAAGAAGTAAATAAACTTTTTTAAATGATGCTGCATAGGACCAGCAGATGGTGTAATGGTTACATCACTGAACTCCCATGTAGTCCACTGTGGTTTGAGTCCCAGA
>NW_006160112.1:437346-439283 GCF_000334495.1 Tupaia belangeri chinensis | reverse complement strand
CGTGATTTCTCGCTTTCTGTCTCTATGTCTCTCTCTGTCTGGTGAGCGCACGCGCCCTATAGCGAAAAAAAAAAGAAAAAAAAGAAACAAGTCTATGAATCTTGATGAAGCAGAAAACAACACGAAATCGAAGGTATCAGCCTTTCAGACTGAAATAGTGGTGATGATAAGATTATCTCAGTGTCTTTTTTCCCCTTGAAGTGTGTGAATTAAAACTGAGTTCTATTTCCTATTGATATATTCCAGAATTCAAGTCTGCATGCACAAGGCAATAATCAGTGATAAAGACAGATTTTCTTTTCTTTTCTTTTGTTTTTTTTAGGGGTAAGAAGGTGCATGTGTTTGCAAGAAAAAGCAAGAGAGAGAGAAAGTGAGAGAAAATGAGAAAGCACCTCCCCACATGGGATGGCCATGCTGCAATCCCATCTCCTCCGTTTCCCCTTTGGGGGTTTTAGGCACGCACATACATATGTTGGGTATGTTCCTCAAGCCAACAAGTCTGGGACCTGAATTGTGCTGTTTGGGACCCGCTGCCTTAACCTCCACTCCCCCCAGCTGGCTGGTGGTGCTATTCATGATATTTTTCATGAAAACTCAGTGTAACAGTATTTCAAATGAACACAGGAATATAAATTTAATGTATAAAATATAAATTATTTCATTTATTCTAACAAATTTACTCCATAGGATAATACACAGACAGAATAAAGCCTCATGTTTAAAAAAGATTTCCTAAATTAAGATGCAGTTTAAACACTTACAAAGGTTCCCTTGCATATACTGACATCTCAGTAAAAATAGGTACGTAAATCCATCATCAAGTTTATAAAACAGCCTATATGTGAATATCCACTCTGAAATATTTGTCTCCTTTACATTTAATAAATTTTCAGGTTTATAATCAAAATGCAATTTTGTTCGATGCTGGACTGACTTTTTCTCCTTGGGAATTTTTAGTCTTTGATTCACATTTGAATTTGTGTTATATTATTACCCTATTTTATAAAGATCTCCATCAGCACAGATTCTGAAATTTAAGATAATTTGTTCTATGCATCCTGCCTAAAAATGTAATATTTTATTATTATTTTTGCCAAATTTGCCCTTCTGAGACTGCAAAAACAAGACAGTGGCATGAGAAAGAGGGAATGAGGCAAGAGTGCTTCCTTTGTGTGTCTCAGATTGGAGCTGGGCGTGTGCTCCCTGAGAGCTCGCTGGGAGCTGCCCGAGACCCACAGCCCCGTGCTCCTATAGCAAATCAAGGATTATACTTCAAAAACTAGGCACTCAGAAAGATATTTTTATTAAAGTTGGCATACATTACAGAAAATCACATATTGAAGTTTAAACCAAAGGAAATTTCAAGCATTGCATACAACAAATACTTTATTTTATTCTCTTGTCCTTTAAAACTTTAGTTACATAAAATAGAGCTTCTCAAGAGTTGATCAGTCACTTGCTGACCTTGTTCCAACACACAGTCTTCCCCAAGGTCAGGGGTGGGATTTGCTCTCCCAGGGGCTCTGTTGCTGGTGCATGACCACACTTGGAATTGCATTTAGGAGCCCACCCCAGGGAGAACACTGAGTCAACACCATTTCTGTGGGAGCTTATTCGTGGTTTTATATTATCTAGCGAAATCTTGGTTAATACTTTGCTAATAAAATTATATAGCTCTCTCTATATATATATTACACATATAGGAGAGCTTTTTGCTATAGGGCGCATGCACTTGCCAGAAAGACAGAGAGAGAGAGGCAGAAAATGAGGAATCACCCCCCAGGGGGATGGTCACGCTGCAATGCTGCAATCCCTCCTCCTCCATTCTCGTCTCAGGATCTTGGGCACACATGGGCACGTGCCTGGCATGAGTTTTAAGCCACGGGTCTAGGACGTGAACCGCGGTCGACTACGTGGGAGTCCAGCGACATAGCCAT
>NW_006160112.1:434834-437016 GCF_000334495.1 Tupaia belangeri chinensis | reverse complement strand
CTTAGCCATTATGCAACCTGCGGGTCCCAGTAGCCTCAGTTTTCTGAAACGGAAAGAGTATCAGGTTCGACTTAAAGCCTAGCGATACATCAGCCACCCCGGGTCAGCCGGCCTCAGAAACGTTGTCACAGGCGTTGCCTAGCCGCTCTCGCAGGGAAAGCTATAGACCGTGTGTTCTGCCAACTCACTGCAAGGCTGCTTCAGGCTTGAAATCTGCTCTTCTGCACCTCCCTGCAGCGGCAACCCCTGCTGCAGCTTCCAGGCATCAGAGCAGCGGCCAGGCCCGCTGTCTCGTGCACACTCCTGTGTGGGAGGACTCACGTTTCCTTCAAAGAGGGGTCACTAATACCTATTTATTCTGAACAGAAACTACCAATATTCTGAGACAATTTAGGTCCCTCTCTAACATGCTAAATAACGGCCAACTTATTTATAACCAGAAACCATGATTTCAAAAAATACGTATAAAATGTTCTGTACATATTAAAAGAGAAGAATTTGTTGTCCACACACCTGTGGATCTGAATTAAAAGCAGAGTTAGCCAGAGACAGGAAAATGGTCCTGTAGGGAAGACATGCAGGAGAAGGCAAAGACAGCGAACAGGAGACGTGAGGGCATGTGGGCAGGGACGGTGACTGAATGCCAACGGAAGTTACTGCTGGTGGAGTTTGAGAGACACACAACTCAATTACGTCATAAAGATAAGACGAAATCAGAGAGCAGGCCACGTTCTGCAGTTACAGCATCTCCGACAAGGTGGTGAGATGACCACTGGAGAAGACCAGGCCACCACGTTCCTCTCATTCTCAAGCATGAGTGCGCTGCTCAGTGTAAAATAGTGCAGCTGACAGCCATGCCATCACAAAGCATCATGCATGGACGGGGAGAGGGAGGGACTGAAACAGCCTAGAGACAGGACCTGGGGATGAAACAAATGCCAACTATTTCTCATTCTCAAGGTGTTATACTTTGAACTGATCTGTATTATTTTGATGTATTTATTCAAAGTGACATATTGACAACTTTACCACTAAGGACTAGACTTTGTTATTTATTAGAAATATGTTACAAAAATGGGGACCAACAGATGGGGTAATGGTTAGGTCACTGAACTTTCAAGTCATCAACTGTAGTTCAAGTCCAGGACCCACTGTGCATGCCTAAAAGCCATGGAGGAGGATGGAGCAGAAAGGATAGCAATGTGACCATCCCCCAGGAGTGGTTTCTCACTTTCTGTCTCTCTGCAAGCACACATGCCTGATAGCAAAAATCTACACAAAATAAAAGAAAAAAAAAAGGAAATATGTTACAAAAATGGAAAGTAATCTGTTGATAAGGGAATGGTAATATTCATGACTGGACGGATATATCATACACTGTATTCATGCTGGGAAAATTCATTTTGTATGCTGTAAAGATCTACAGTGATTAAACATAAAAACGTAAGAAAATAAAAGAAAGAAAGAGAAGGAATGTTACTAAAGCAAGGCCAGTCCTGTCCACTGGCTTAGTGACAACACTCTGAACAGAACCAGGCCCAGGGGTGCGGCCACTCAGGGCAGAGTACCGAGTCCCGGCCCAGGGCCTCGAAGAACGCGGCGGAGCCTGGTGTGTCGGTGCGTCCAGATCTCTTTGGGAAGCAGAAACAGAGGGAAAGGGATTCTGACACCATGCCCCAAGTGGGGTGGGGTGCTTTCTCTCTCTCTCTCTCTCTCTGTGATGAAAAAATAAAGGAATAAAGTAATACTTTGATGCACGGAGGGAACAGAGGATGCAGGCCAAGGCCCCCATCTCGTTAAGAAATATGTCACCACAGGGTGTTTGGTTGCTCCTCTGAGACCCCTCCAATGCAGCTACTACCAAACAGGCCCAAGATGCTGTCCCCTGGGGCCCTCAACCCAGAAACCGTGTTTCTGACTGACCTGAAATGTGAAGGGACCAGTACTTAAATAAGCGTGGAAAAGGTCTTTCCACGGCAGCTGACAAGGGCTTCTGTCTTGATCCTGTTTCCCCCCGAGATTTAAATTCAGGTGGCTTTTGAATATGACACTGCTCTGCCAAGAACCAAAGTGAGTATCTGTGGACAGAGCTGTCTACTGTCTGTGTTTCTGTGAAATCGGGGCCTGAGTCGGGTGTTTGAACCAAGAAACATATTTAATTCTTCTATAACCACAGCCCGAG
>NW_006160112.1:433334-434563 GCF_000334495.1 Tupaia belangeri chinensis | reverse complement strand
AATACACAGTAAAAAAGTAAAAAGAAAAAAAAAAAAAGAGAGCGAGAGAAGGCTATTTGATGATGCATGTTTTTCCTTAAAGTCTTTGTTTTCATTATTTATTGGGAGAGATAGAGAGATGTGGCCCTGACAGGGCCTCAGCCCACGGCAGGCACCCCGTCCCCGTCCTCATCCCAGGCACGGTGGATGAGCCCGCCTTCCCACAGGGCTCCAGTGCTTCTGGAGGGTCCTGCCCCGGCACACCTGGGCTGTCCTGACACCCCAGAACACATTGCCGGCCAGGGTCCTCAGATGTCTTCTTCCATGTCAGACACATTCAGACTGCAGTCCTGACAGGTCACTGCACTCATCTGGATATGCCGTCACCAATGCGACTCGAATGTTCAGTAGGTTTTGGGAAATTGTTTTAGAATGTCTGTTTTATTAGCATGAAGTTTTAATTAGCAAATTGGTTTAAAATGAGCTGTGAAAATGTCTCACTGTATCCGGGTGCTTTGAGAGATCGTCCATGTAAGGGTTTCAGCTGTTCAATGTTCTCACTACATTTAAAAAAGCATGTGTGGCAGACCAGAGAGCAGTGGCTTCTAAGGCGAATCTGAAGATTCTCTCTCTCTGGTTTCAAGACACAGCACTTTGGGATCTGCATGGCTGGGAGCAGCTTCGTGTGGGCCCAGCTGTCCCAGGTGCTGGGTCTGAGGGATCCCAGGACCTGGGCTTCAAGACCAGAACTTGCCCAGGCAGAGGCTGGTCCCCACACACCTCATGAGCCCCCGACAAAGGAGCCCTGGGTCCAGGAGCTACCCAGGGCAGGGCCTCCATCTGCAGAAGGCATGAACCCACCCTCCTTCCCCACCTGGTTCCTCGTTACACCGCGGCATTTACACACCAGCCTGGGCTGCTGCAGATGCTCGTAGCCCAGAGTGGAAGACCGAAAGTCTCCCTAGGGACGTCCTCCTCCCTGCCCTCCCTGTGCTGTGAGACTGGGGCCCTCTGTAGGCTACTCCCTCCCTCAGGACCTTTGACCAGAATTACTCAGCTAATCCCAGCAGAGCCTCCATTGTCACACCTCAATAGCAGGATGTCCCTATGTGTGCAGAGTTGCAGCCCCTCCCAGAACCACCTGCCCACAGGGGTACACTTTGTCCCTCACCCTTAGTCTGCATGTCGCTGAGTTTTCTCAGAATTCATTTCCTCTCTTCTCTTCCCTGTCCCTTCACATTCCTCAAAAA
>NW_006160112.1:431586-432191 GCF_000334495.1 Tupaia belangeri chinensis | reverse complement strand
CGTGAGCAGATTACACTTAGATTGCAGATTATCAGTTGAGGCTAGAGGGGCTGAAGGAGCAATCCCATGTATGTTCATGGACCCACACTCAGAATTAATTTTTACTTATGCCTCTTCAGATATCGGAGACACAATGTAATCTCTGATAAGTTAAAGAATATATGGGGACCGGCAGACGTAGTAATGGTCTTGGTACTGGACTCCCATGTAGTTGACCACCGTTTGAGTTCTGGACCCAGCAGCTAAAAACTCACACCGGCTCATGTGTGTGGATGCCCCAAATCCCAGAGGAGAATGGAGGAGAAGAGATTGCAGTATGGTCGTCCCCTCGGGGGGCTGTAAATTCCTGCCTTGTCTCTCTATGTACATGTATGTGTGTGTCTCACATGATCACATGTGCCCTATAGCAAATATCTCTCTCCTAAAATAAAGTAAGAAAAGAAAGAAATAAGGTATTTGAAATGTGTGGAGATGAAATTAGCCCATTTGCAATCATAATTAAATGAATACACAATAAAATCATACTGTTTAAAATCCAATATTCTTTTTAATGAATTATTTCATTTATTTTGATTGTTATTATTATTTAATTCAACAAGAGACAG
>NW_006160112.1:423163-431569 GCF_000334495.1 Tupaia belangeri chinensis | reverse complement strand
TGAATCTCACTCGGCCATGTGGGAGTCCAGCATCTTAACCACCATGCCACGTGCTGGACCCAAATTCAGTATTCTTACTATACATGAAAACAAAGCAGATGGGAACTCCAGACCGAGGAAGTTCAATTTCAATTTACTTCTTACATTTATAAAAGAACAGTGGAATGTTGTGTATCTCAAAATAAAATACAAGGAGTACTTTAATAATATTTGGCTAAAAAAAATTCAAACTCTGGCCCAGCTTCTGTGGGCTGGCTGGTAGTACACTGAACTGATGGGCTAGAGGGCTGGGGTGGGGTAGCAGTTAACCAGACCCTGCACAGGGCTCCTTTCTGTCTCTCTCAACCCTTTCTCTTGTTTAATATAAATTAATACATAAATAAGTAAAACAAAGCAAATAATTATTTCATTCTATTTTAGCAACGCACTCATCAAATTATAGAAAGATCTAAGTGCAGTCATTGACTAAAATGTTGTGTATCTGTACTACGATTTATCAGTCGGTGAATACACAGCTCCACAATGTTAGTGTGAGCATCTCCCCCCTTCAAATGCTTCTGCTACATTTAGTCCTGTCAGCTTCTATTGTCCCAAATATTATTAGTCAGATATGGCTCAATGAAGACACCCAAAAATACCATGCAATTAACTGAGTGATTAAGATTCTAATTATTCATATCTATGTCCATTGGATACGTGTGTTGTGTATGTAGAGAGAGAAGGAACCTATACCCAGGCAATTTTCAAGTCAAGAGATAATATTAACATATTGATGGAATTCCTTTTGCCTATACTTTCCTTCCTGATCTCTGGCATAGTTTCCCCGTGATGGCTGTGGAAGAACACCAGCCTGAGAATGGGATCGTTCTGGACAGAGGATACTGCCTGGAAGAAAGAACTGCATCCTGAGGGATCCATGCTGCGAAGCAGTAAAAAAGCGATAGTGAAGTCCCCGAGTACACACACACACACACACACACACACACACTCCGTGCTGTCTCTTATCCGCACACCGACCCATTTAGCTCTCAGCTGTCCCTTCTGCCCAGGCCTGTCATTCAGTCCCTAAGCAGGTTGAACCACAGCGTGGTGACCGAGTTCATAATTCTGGGCCTGGCCAGAACGCCGGAACTCCGCAGGCTGCTCTTCCTGATCTTCCTCTTGGTCTACCTTGTGGCTTTCCTTGGCAACATGCTCATTGTCGTCGCCATCGCCTGCAACACCACCCTGCACACCCCATGTACGTCCTCCTCCTGGCACTGGCCATCGTCGACATCGTCTGCACAACGAGCATCATGCCCAAGATGCTGGGGACCATGCTGGCCCCCAACAAGACCATCTCCTAGGGGGCCTGCATGTCTCAGCTCTTCTTCACGTGGTCCCTGGGGGCCGGGATGGTTCTCTTCACCGCCATGGCCTATGACCGCTGCGTGGCCATCTGCTTTCCCCTCCGGTACAGCACTATCATGAGCCACTGCACGTGCGTGGCCTTGCTCGGCCCCGTCATGGCCATCGCAGTAACCAACTCCTGGGTGCACACAGGTCTCACCCTGAGGCTGACTTTCTGTGGCCCAAACGCCATCGACCACTTCTTCTGCGAGATCCCGCCGCTGCTGGCTCTGTCCTGCAGCCCCGTGAGGGTCAACGAAGTGATGGTGTACGTCGCGGATATCACCCTGGCCGTGGGGGACTTCGCGCTCACCTGCATCTCCTACGGCTTTGTCGTCGCCGCCATTCTCCGCATCCGCACGGTGCGAGGCCGCAGGAAGGCCTTCTCCACCTGCTCCTCCCACCTCACGGTGGTGTGCCTGTACTACTCCCCGGTGATCTACACATACATCCGCCCTGCATCCAGCTACAGCTTTGACAGAGACAAGGTAGTAGCCGCACTCTACACCCTCGTGACCCCCACACTGAACCCCGTGGTGTACAGCTTCCGCAACAAGGAGATGCAGGCTGGGATCAGGAAGGTATTTGCGTCTTTGAAACATAATGGTTTGGAGAGGTAACATCACCTCTCTATAAACATCTCCTAGGACAGTTTGACATTTGCTGATCTTTTATACTTAACTCTTCCAAGTTTTCTTTGCTCTCTCATTCCTACCCTATTTCTGGCATCCTGGCTGTCTCCACAATTCATATTCTTCGTGTAAAAAATGCTTTTAATTCTCTGCATGGAACATGCACACATCATAATCCATATCCCAACCAATGTTACAGTCAAAGTTCTGCTGCAGAATTTTTTTAATCTGTAAAGATATTTTCTCATTCTTCTTAAAATAATTTCTTCCATGTTATTATTACTTGTTATATAATTTTTGTTCCATGAATACAAGAACGGCATATTATTATCAAAATGTCTTTACATAACATTTAGTGTATGTGTGCATGCCTCCCCAAAATCCCAGGAGGAGAGTGGAGAAGGGACTGTGCCCTGGTCATTCTCCCTGCAGAGTGATAATTCAATTTCCCTCTCTCTCTCTCACTCTATAGCAATCGCACACACCTTATGGCAAAAACTTAAAAAATATATTATCTGTTGATGATAATGTGTTTTGTATCTGCAACTGAACTGGTATGAAGTGTATTCATGTTGGGTCATTTCATTTTACAAGCTAAGTGATGTATAATGATTGAATGTTTATGATTTTATAATCCTAAGGAAATAAGTAAAAAGGAGAAGTGACTACATGGTAATGGATAAAGTCACAGGATAAACTGTGGGCAGCAGCTACTCCCCAGCTCTTCTACACGATGGCCAAAGGTAGATGTTTTGCACCATTTAAACTAGGGTCACATATGACACAGTAAAATACTTTCATTTATGCTTTGTTAATTCAGTCATAATAACACAAATATTTTCTGTACATTTTTTTAGGGTGGTATACTTGCTATAGAGCATGTGTTCTCACCAGAGAGACAGAGAGACAGAAAGCAAGAAATCATTCCCCAGGACAAATGGCCACTCCACATTCCCTGCTCCACCGTTCTCCTCTTGGGCTTTTGGACATGCACACAAACGTGCCTGGCTTGAGGTTCAGGCTGCCAACTCTGCCACTCAAACAGCCATTGGCCATGTGGGACTAAAGTGACGTAACCATTACACCATCTGCTGGCTCCTTTCTGTACAATTTGTAGCAGAGATAATACCTATTACATTATAGATTATACTCATCATTCTAGTTTTTTCCTCCAGCTTTATTAAGGTACATTTGGTTGTATATACTCAGTAGACAATGTGGTGCTTTGACTTAGATATGCACTGTGAAATTATTAAATGAAACATATTAACATAATGGTCATCTCACATACACATACTTAACGTTTCCTTTTTCTTTTTTTTCTTTGAAATATTTTTTAGTTAATTAATTTACATTCATTCCCTAAGCATCATCACAGCATACAAAATGTGATTTCCCCTCCAGGATACACTGCATAGTGGCTTAATCATACATGTTATCATTTTAACCCTATTTCTGATCCTCTACCATTTCCTACCTTCCTCCTACACTATCTCTTGTATCTACAGTTGTTTTCCATTTCTTCCTCCCCCCACATTTTATTGATTCACAAAATTTCTTAAATAATCTACTACTTTCAATAGCAAGTTCAGCTGGTATGTACATATCTGTGAATACATGTCTGACTTTAGGCATGAAACTCTGTGCAGAATGAATGTACTATAAGGTAGCACTTAGCTGATGATATATGGCTTACTATGGTCATTAAATCGGTATTTTTAAATATACTTTTTTTTTTTTGGAGAGGTTTTTGCTACAGGGCGCATGTGCTCGCCAGACAGACAGAGAGAGACATAGAGACAGAAAGTGAGAAATCAGCCCCCAGGAGGGATGGCCACACCGCAATCCTTTCTCCTCCATTCTCCTCTCGGGATCTTGGGAGACTGCTTAAAACTTAAATCCAGGAAACAGGTTAGGATTCTGTTCAAATAGTAGGTACATGAACATGAGCTATTGACAGCTCAAGACGGGACAAAAATCCTTAAAACTGGAAAAAAAAACCTAGAAAAAAAAATCAACAATGTTTTAGTCAAAAGTAATAAAAAAATCAGCAATGTTTTAGTCAAAAGTAATAAAATGTTATTTCACCAGTTCAGTCTCATATACTTACTCTATCTTCTGCTGTGGTTTGATCTTCCCTATTAAATTCTGGGATATAATAATCAACTCCAGTCTTGTCCCTATGATTAAGTTGGACATATTCTTAGTTTTTGAACTCTTATTTCTGTGTATTTGTATTTAATTTTCCTGGCATAGTACTCCCTTGAGAACTTCTTGGAGATCTGGTCTGGTGTTGGTAAATTCTTTCAGGTTTTGTTTATCTGAAAATGTTCTTATCTTTCCATATGAAGGATAATCTTGCCAGGTACAGTATTCTTATTTGAAATTGCTTTTCCCTTAGCTCTTTGAATATATTTATCCATTTTTTTCCTCAATTGCATTGTTTCTGATGAGAGGTCTGCTGTTACCCTGATGTGATATCCTTTGTAGGTAACTTGCCGTTTTTCTCTTGCCAATCTTAGTATCTTGTCTTTGTGGTTTTGGTCAATCTGGCTATAATGTGTCTTGGAGAAGATCTTCTTGGGTTGATTCTATTTGGGGTCCTTTGTATTTCTTGGGACTGGATCTTTGAATGCCTCTCTATGTTTGCTAAGTTTTCTTGCAGGATTTTATGGAAGAGATTATCAATGCACTTTTGAGTCTCTTCACATTCTGGATGTTTGGACATTTGACGATATCTAATATTTCTCATATATACTCATTTTTTTGGGAAATTTTCTCAGTCTTCGCGGTGGATTTTTCTAGGCCAGGGAATCTATCTTCTACAGCTGAGACTTGATTTTCTGTGTGATCTAGTCTGCTTTTAATATTGTCAAGGGAGATTTTGACTTCCCGTACTATAGCCTTTATCTCTAACAGTCCATTTGACTCTTTCTCTCTTTCCTCTTTTAGATCTTGCAAGAATTTCCTCCCTCCTGGAACTCGTCAGCTCCTTTCTCCTGCCTCTTCTGCAGTTCATAGTCTCTCTCCCCTTCCATCTCTACTAGCTTTGTC
The DNA here is from genome assembly GCF_000334495.1 of Tupaia belangeri chinensis. NCBI lineage: Eukaryota > Metazoa > Chordata > Mammalia > Scandentia > Tupaiidae > Tupaia > Tupaia belangeri. Next base: position 426,494 of record NW_006160112.1, on the reverse strand, counting down.
GCTATTAATATTGTAATTTTTTAACAGACATTTACATGAGTTTCATTGTACTGTCTGAGGATGAAGAAGAGTTATTCTTTTCCCTCATACTTACTTTTACTGATGAGTACATTTAAGATCTACTCCATTAGCAACTCTATAAAGAATTAGGGAAAGGAAAGGAAGACTCTATACTTGGATGACTAGGTACATATTTACAAATAGATACACATAATAAATAAGATACAGATAATAAATAAACCATAAGATTCACATGCTACAGGCACAAACATGGACATGGGTGGGGGAGGTGCCCTGAGGCCAGGCTTCCATCCAACACCATCAGTGTACATCTCACCTGGTGGAAGGACGCATGGTTCTCTGTGAACTCTCAACGACTTCTGGATAACAAGTCTAGTTCTGTGTGGATAGACAGACACGTACAGAGGAGTATAGTCAAAATTGTCTGTGCCATTGCGTGTCTGTGGATTCATATCATACACAGGAACATACTCTACACACTGACAGGACATTAGTGTAACCTCGAATTCTTCCTATGAATTCAGAGGATCACAGAGTCATTCTGCTCTAAAATCGTGCTGTTTGTAAATGTGTTCCATGACATACAACTCGTCGGAGCGCTCTCTTCACGTCGGAGTTTCTCAGGCTGTAGATCACGGGGTTTAACATTGGGGTAACCACCCCATACAGCAGGGACACAACTCTTTCTCTGGCAGGGGAGTGCTGGCTAGAGGAGGGGCGGATGTAGGTAGATATGGTTGAGCCATAGAACTGGCAGACCATCAGCAGGTGGGACGCACAGGTGAAGAAGGCTTTGTGCTTCCCTTCGGCAGACTGGATCTTCAGGATGGTGGAGATGATGTACATGTATGAGACCAAGGTGGCCATGAAGGCGCTGGTCCCCAGGGTTCCCCCCATGACTAACACAAGCATTTCAGCAACGTCTGTAGGTGAACACTTGAGGGATGTCACAGTAGTACTGGTCAACCCGACGGGACTTGCAGAAAGACAAGTGGAAAGTGGTCACTGTGTGGACAAGAGAGTTGAGAAACCCTGCAGCCCAGGTCCCGGACGTTAGCTGAGCACAGCGAGCCCTGGTCATGAGGAGAGGGTAACGGAGAGGAAAGCAGATGGCCACATAGCGGTCATAAGCCATGACAGCAAGGAGGAAGACTTCTGTCCCTGCCAGGGCCACCAGGAAGTAAAGCTGCAAAGCACACCCGATAAAGGAAATGCTTTGCTCCTCGGTCAGGAGGTTCTGGAGCATTTTGGGGACTGTAGCCGAGGGACAGAATATGTCTATGAGGGACAGATTTGCCAACAAGAAATACATGGGGGCGTGCAGCTTCTTCTCAGTCCCGATGGCCAAGAGGATGGACCCATTTCCCACCAGGGTTATCTGATAGATGATGGCAAAGACCACACACAGGGGGTAGCGCACCACGGGGAGGTCAGCGAGCCCCAGGAGGAGGAATCCCGACACCACCGTGTCATTGTGGACCTCCATCTCCCCTGCCAGTGAGGCTGTCTCTGGACAAAATGAAAACCATTAAATAAAAACACGGGTTAGGGTCACAAAGCAATGAGCTCAGTGATGAAACGTTCTTGGAAAATAATTTGTATGTGACCAATGATGAATTGTGCTAGTCCTTTTTCAACCAGAGATTTCAACTGTTGGGAGTATTGTTAACAGCATACGCATACACAGTATTTCCTAAAATATCCACCTTCAGTTTCTTAACAAGAGAATGCATCTGAATAACTAAAAGACATTTAAAATTCACTTTCTCAGTAACCGCTGTTTAGTGTCGACTCGCTCCATTCTTCGGGACCCTAACGTCGGCGCCTGGCACTCCACTGCCCGCCCTGTGCTCTCTCGTGCAGGTCTGAGCTGACTGTGCTCTCAGAGCCTTGGTGTTGTGATACATAAACTTGACAAGGATTAGAAATTGTGCTAGTCCTTTTTCAACCAGAGATTTCAACTGTTGGGAGTATTGTTAACAGCATACGCATACACAGTATTTCCTAAAATATCCACCTTCAGTTTCTTAACAAGAGAATGCATCTGAATAACTAAAAGACATTTAAAATTCACTTTCTCAGTAACCGCTGTTTAGTGTCGACTCGCTCCATTCTTCGGGACCCTAACGTCGGCGCCTGGCACTCCACTGCCCGCCCTGTGCTCTCTCGTGCAGGTCTGAGCTGACTGTGCTCTCAGAGCCTTGGTGTTGTGATACATAAACTTGACAAGGATTAGAAATGAGCAGACACACTGGAGAAGGCAGATAAACAATGGCATAAGAGAATTAATGAATTGTGTGTTATCTGCTCAGACAAATTGTACTGGGTCGACGTAACCATGGGATACTTGTGTCATTTCAAAACCATAATTGTTACAGTATGAATGTAAGAATTCGTTTCCACAAAAAACATACTTAAATTAAAATTGTTATTTAAGATATGGATAACCTGATTAATAACATCCTACTGTCACCCAAATAAAATCCAAATATATCCACAAACGATCTTTTCACTTTAAAATTTACATATTTGGGGTCAAGAGATGGCGTGGTGGTTAAGGCACTGGATTCCCACATGACCGACCATGGTTTGAGTCCCAGATCTAGTGGCTTGAAAATTACTCTGGGCATGTATGTGTTTGTGCCAAAAATCCTGAGAGGAGAATGGACTGTGGTGTGATTATCCCTCGTGAGGGCGATTTCTCACTCTTCCTCTCTCTGCCTCTCTTCAGCAAGTGCACACACCCTATGGCAAAACAAACAAACAAACAAACAAACAAAAACACCTAAAAAATTATACATTTGAGTTTATGTCCAAGAAAACGTACAAAAATACGTATTTTCAAAAATCATATTTGCCAGAAGACATTCTTCTTAGTTACTCTTGTTTAGTTTTCTAATTTCCTTTGCGTGTATCTTACTGGCCCACATAATCAGCATTTGCAAGAAAGGTTTTAATTTATAATACAGAATCAAGAGGTCAGTGAATTTTGTATGTAGCTATGAAAACGAATTGTTAGGCCATTTTCATGTGATAAAATAATTTTTTTTAAAAAGATGATTAAGAAATAAACTGCAAAATTACTTTCAATGGCCCACCTTCCTATTTATATAATTTTTATAATATTTTTGCCTGGTAAAAATTATTAATAATTTCATTACTGAAATGACATGCATAGCACAGAAAATAAAAATTATGCACAATGAATTCTATATTCAAATGGAATGAAGTCATTTCCCATCACCTTTTTTTCCAATAAGAAATAGAATAATCTAGAGAACTCAGGAGATGTTATTATTCTTCCCTTGGG
>NW_006160112.1:416441-423063 GCF_000334495.1 Tupaia belangeri chinensis | reverse complement strand
TGAAAAAGATTGAAACAGAATTATTTCCCTTGTCATTTCTCAAGTTCTCAAGTATTCAAGATTCTAAAACACTATTCAATTTGTCAGTCTATATCTTTTCTAATTTTCAATTGTCAATTTTTATTTATATTTCATCATTGTATATCTTTACAGCTTGCAGCATGGCTTTTCCCGGCACATGTGCGGCGTGCGCCAGTCAAGGTGGAGATTCTACCAGAGGCCGCATTAGCAACAGGAGACTCCATTTTCGTGTCTGTTAACATTTTTGTTATTCCTGAGTCCCTCCCTCTCGCCGCACTGTGTGCCTCTTCCACACAGTCTCTGGTGTCTACACTTGCCCTCCTGCTCTCATACCTTCCTTAGATACCTTTAAATGTCAGTACCTTGAAAGTGCAGATGGTCTCAGGTTATTGTGGTTCAATCTTTGATTCAATCTTGTTTTCTTGTTGTCTTTTCTTACTTTAGGGTACACATTCAGTAGACAGCACGCTCCAAATTTCGAATCGTGATTCGTCCCTGGAGTAGCAAGACATGAAATGACATTATCTGTGTAGGGCAGAGGCAGCCGCACGGCTGTGACCAGCCCTTCGGCAGGGGAACAGCTGCTGTCATGGTGCCACTGGAGGTGATCTGCAGCCCGGGCTAGCGTGGACCAGGCCGAGCGGGTGTAAAGCGAGCCAGGTCACTCTGTGAGCACCTTGTAGTACAGCCTAGTGGCTCACAATGCTTTCAGTGAATAGATTTATCAGGATGGAACCCCATCCAGGTAGAGGGTCATTGTCTAGCAGCATTTTCAAGAAATTAAATAAGGCATTTTTAGTTACAGGAAAATTTTTGATTAAGCTAAGACACAAAAATACACATTTTTTCCTTGAGATAGTAAATATGTTTTACATTTTTTTTTTTGAGAGGTTTTTACTATAGGGAGTGGACACTTGTCAGAAAGACAGGGACATAGAGACAGAAAGCGAGAAATCACCCCCCAGGAGAGATGGCTCTGCCGCAATCCCTTCTCCTCCATTCTCCTCTCAGGATCTTGGGCATGCATGCACACACACCGTGTGAATTTAAGCCACCGGGTCCTGGACTCGAACCATGGCCGACTACGTGGGAGTCCAGTGACATAGCCACTATGCCAACTGCTGATCCCCTACATGTTCTATATTGAATATTAATTTACTTTCATGCCCACATTTATAAATTTGACTCATTTAAAAAAAAAACAGAAAAAAATATAAGAAAAAGTCAATAACATCGTAATGAAAATGTATAGCCTGCTCTTCTCAGGTTTGTAGACCCATATACAAGCACATAATTAATGTGTATCCTCCAGAAAGTGATCGCCGATTTTCCCTAAATTTTGCACTTTTTTAGTTTGTAAAATTAAGCTTGTAGCGTTAACCTAGAATGCAGAATGTGTTTTTATGGCTGAGGTAATTTATATTTATATTAATAATCTACTCCTTTTATACAGTCATTAAATCCTAGATATTTGCCATATGATTAGAAAAATAAGTCAACTTTGTGTTAATAGTATGTTACCGAGGAAGGTGTTTTGTAATATTCGTCATTAACCAAAGGGATCAACAATTCAGAGAATCAACATACCAGAGAATCAGAGATGTTCTTAGAAGTGCAGTTTTCTCCCTGCTTTAGCGATTTCCTGGTGGAGTCACTGTGAGAACAGGACACACGTGACAGTCCACCTGAACAGCCGTGTCGAGTTCACGGGGGCAGGCCAAGGCCTCCTGAGCTCTCCGACAGACCCTCGGCACACGAAACGCACGGCTCCTGGAGCTTCCTCAGCAATCATTTCCAGTTCATACCACGTCAGGAAAGAGAAGAAAAAAATCAGCCAAGTAAACGTGGTCACAGATAGGTGTTAGAGCTTAAGCCAATTGATGATTTCTCATTTATTTAATACATCAATATGATAAACAATGAATTTAAATGTTCTTAAAGAAATAGGAGGATGGTTTTCTTTAAAGTTACATTGCTCAGGAAGTGATCAGATGATCTTACTTCTAAACTAGTCGATTGATAACTAGTAACTAGGGGAGTTTAAGAAGCCCTCCACAGTTCGACCTCGCCCTGACTTTGGGCGTACTCATTGACCACACACTCTCACGGGCCCCATTTTCCAGGAGTCAAAAATTCAGGCCCTGGTCAGAAACAGTCACTAGATACAGCAGTGATGTACATGGATTTGGTACACACTTATGGAGGCATGCACATTAGTTAGGGCTGAAGTTAAACGATTTTTAAACGTTTATTTAGACAGCCATTTTATAATATTTAAAAATTCTCTTCATCTTACCCATTTAGGATTCAGTTTTAACAGTTTCCTACATGTTTACATTCCCACATCATTTTTATGTCTCTACACATGCAAGTATTTATGTTAGCTGAAAAGAGAGAATTACACATAAGACAATCTTGACTTTTATGTTGTGGGGTTTTATTACCAATAGAAAGTCCTAATGAAGAGAAAGTAAGATGGTCACCCAACAAAAGGCATCAACGAATAAAAGAAAAACCCCACTCACAGTCTGCTCACACTGTGAGCAAGCTTTATTATGCCCACTGTTTCCTTAGAGGACACCAATAATATGACATCTGGAGGGAATATTCTTCTCTTCATTGTGAATCTAAATTATTTTCATTCTAATAATGGGCACTCATAGTTAATTAATTTAAAGTAGGTGAAGAAAGAAATCTATGTTATAGAGGAGTGACAATTTTGATTTTTGTGAATGCCTACGGTAAGATAAAACCAGCATTTTGAAGCCCCCTGTATACATATTTGAATATGTATGTGGTCTATATACGTATAGCCATAGGTATATGTATACATGTGTATTCACCCATGTGTACACACACGCGGATGATCCCTGACTGACAATGGTTCAATTTACAGTTTTTGACCTTACAAAGGTGCAACAGGGATACACATTCAATAAAAATTCTACTTCAACATCTGAATTTGTGTGTTTTTTCCCCAGGGTAGTGACACACAGGGTAGTGCTCAATTGTGATGTTAGGGAAGAACAGGAAGCCCAAGTCTGGCCACATGGGCAGTCGTGGAGTGAGCAAACAGTGATTAATGACACGCTGTGTCATGGCACTTGATGAACATTGCTTCTGTGTCTCACATCCCGTGTCTGTAAATGTGCACCCGTGTACAATCTTCAAGACTGTACCGCATATTCACTCTGTGTTAGATGATTTTGCTCAGCTCACGGGGAATGCAAAGTACCTTGAGCACACCTAAGGTAGGCTAGACTAGGCTATGTTATTCAGCAGTTCAGCAAAATGCATTTTGATCTTTAATATTTGTAAGTTTATATCCCAATCTGAAGCCAATGAGTTTCTGTTTTTAATGCTATTTTTGATTAAATATCACTGACCCTTATCAGCACATAATCTGAAGTTCTTGCAAGCCACGAGGTTTACAAAATACATTCCAGCCTCCTCTCGCCCAGGAATTCACCTGTTAATTTGGCAAATGATGAACTGTCCTCTGTTCTATTCCTCCTCCCATCCCTCCTCTATTTCTGTTGCTCTGCTTCCACTTCTGCTGCTGTTTCTTCTCCTGGCAGGAGTGGTAGTGAAGATATAGAACTCCACACTTGGTCCACAAATACGCACTACAGGCTGATGGCTAAGTCTTCTCTTCCCTTTTAGGTGGGTGAAGCACTGTGATAGTAGCAGATGGATCGTGAGCTTGTCCCAGGGCATAACCGTGAAGAAGGGAAGCATTGATACATCCCTTCCTGTCTCACCCAGGAGCAACCAGAGCCTGCACTGTTGGTCCACAAACCAAGGTCACAGGCATAGTCTATCTTATGGCAGATTCCTGTAGCGACTAGCACATTCAGAACATTTAACGGTTTCCCCAATAAATTTAAATACTTCTTTTTAATCAGACTCTGTCTCATCCACTAAGCCCTGACAAGCCATCATTGGAGTCTTGCCATCTAAATAGAATAGTACAATATGTGTCTTTCAAGACCAGCTTCTTGTGCTCAACATAATTTCTCACATCCCGGTTGTTTCATATATTCATGGCTTGACTTCTATTTTACTGCTGAGTGGTATGCAACTATACTTTATGGATATAACACTTATTTTTTGTCCATTCTTCATTGACAGGCACGTGAGTCACAGAAGTACTTGGTGGAAGAAAGGCTGGCCGGAAACTCCCAGTGCATCTGCCCTGGACAGGACTGTGGCCTGTGTGTTCTGGAACAGGACGGATGCCTCATTTAACTCTCCTCTGGAATAGCAGAAAATTGGAGGAAATTACTAAATACCTTTATTTTACACAATGAAATGCCATCAAGTCACTTTGCCTAAGAGGTATTTACAACCATCAGCATTTGCACAAATGAACCTTTTGGGCAAAAAGTCAAATTAAAAAAAAAAGACAAAGCACTTTTACACACATTTTAAAGTGTAAGTGTTTATAATAGAAAGAGGAAGGAGAGTTAAAGATTGGCTTGAACAAAATGAAAGGTGCTGCGGCTCTGTGTGGAGGTCACTGGGTGTGAGTGAGCTCTGGTCTTGTTCCCTGCATAGGTGGTGGTTATAGCCAAGTTTGTTTTAAATCTGTGAATAATAATTACACTCACTTTCTTGCATGTATGTTAAAGTGTGAATTAGCCTAATTTGAATTTTTAAAATAATTATTCTATTTTATTATCATTATTATTACTAATTTGCTGTAGGGCACATATTCTCACCACAGAGAGACAGGGAGAGACAGTGAGATCCAGGACTGAAACTGCACTAGACCACGTGGGAACCTAGTGCCTGAACCACCCGACCACCTGTCAGCCCCCCTAATTTAAAATGTAAGTATGGGGCCAGTAGATAGCGTAATGGCTAGTGGCCAGGCTCCCACGGAGTTGACCATGGTCGAGTACCTGACTCCGCTGCTTCAAACTCACTCGCGCTCCTGAGCATTCTTGCCTAAGATCCCAGAGGGGAACGCAGAAGGGATTGCTTGGCCATCCTCCCTGGGGGCGATTTCTTGCTTTCTCTCTGTCTCTCTTTGTCTCCCTGGTGAGTGCACGTGCCCTATAGCAAGAATGTCTCTTAAACAAATAAATAATAAAATTCAAGCATCAAAAAATGAGCCTCACTGTCACTGAACACCACCCGCAGGGGATTCCTGGAGGCTGGCCAGCGGCGGCCCTCGGCTCTTTCGCACTGGACGTGGGAGAGGAACCTGTGGCCGCGGGGTCCCTGCTCAGAGCAGGCAGGTGGAGCACAAGGCTCCGCTCGGGGACAGGGGTTGCCCTCCAGCCTGCAGCTACTGGGTCCCCGGCGTCCACGGCCAGCGTGGCAGCCCACAACGGCGAAGTCCGAGATTAGAACCCAGAAAGCCCGGCAGTGCGATCACGGACGTACTGACCTCACGGAGGAAGGGTCACCAGGGGAAGAACCATCCAGAACGAAGCTAAGGAGCTGCAAAGGCCGGGCTCCTGAAAGCCGCCTCCGGGACCGCGGCTGCTCCGGAATCCGGGCAGGACAGCGCGGCCGGGGCAGCCCTGGTCTGAGGCCCCGGCCCAGGGAACCCTCGCACCGGAGGCCTCCAGCGAGGAAGCCTCGGAGCCTGCGTCCACGTGCCCCGAGGTCTTGGCGCGCTGGAGCTCAGACCCCTTCCCCTCCTGCTGCTGGCGCTCACCGACAGACCCGCGTCCAGACCACGGACGCCACACGTGGCACAGGATCGCATCCTGTCCCAGGAGGAACCCAGGACTGCAGGGAGGGGACCAGGTCAGCGGGGGCCCGAATTCCATTCTTACAGGATCCAAAACCAGCAAAGGAGTACTAGGAGACGCGGGCTGTGGAAGTGACCCGGGAAAGTGACACGGTGACGTCCACGTGCGCAGGGTCTGCGCTCTGGGTTCAGGCACTGCAGACCTCAGGCTCCCCGCGGGCGGTGTCAGAGGCCAGTCTCCGCGTTTTTTTGTGTCAGAGGCAGGTCTCCGCGACAGGCAGCCGGCGCCGTCTCCGTCTCCGCACGTCCCACAGGCGGACCTCGGAGGGCAAGGGCAGGTCCAGGGGGCCCGAGCGAGCCCGGTGCGAAGCAAGGTTGTGGGGGCCTTCCAGCCCCGTCGGAGGGCGCCTGTACAAGGGAGTGGCGCTGTTCTCGCGTTTCCCAAGTTTCATTTTATACTGACAATTGCGTGTATTTGTGGGGTACCCTGTGATATTTTGATACGTGTCTACACTGTGGAATGATGAAATCAAATTATTTTACAAATTCTACCAATTCACGTAACTCTTTTTATGGAAACGTTTCGAATTTATCCTTTTACCAATGTTGAAATACACAAGCTATTATTATTTATTATAGTCACCGGTCGGTGTAGCGCATAAAGCTTAGTCCCCTACAGAGACACGAGCAACTCGCCAAGTCTTCCAACCCTGGAAAACGCCGTTCCCCTGCCCCCGTGAAGCTGGGTGCTTCAGGATCCCCATGTGCACGTGTCCTCCAGGTTTGCTCATGTTGTCACAACTGACTGTATTTTTTTTATTTATTTATTTATTTATTTATTTATTTATTTATTTATTTATTTAAGGACCAGAGAGGAAGACTGAGAAACAGAAAGCA
>NW_006160112.1:388168-416429 GCF_000334495.1 Tupaia belangeri chinensis | reverse complement strand
AGGACGAATCGCCGGGGTGACCCGGGGCAGAGCCTGGAGGGAGCCCTGGGAACCCGCTCGAGAGGCTGGTATGGAGCAAAGGGAAGGGAGACGGTTAGTTACTCGTCAAGGGTTCATATCGGTCCGTTTTAAATGACACAGGCCGCTAAGTGACTGTACGTTCTTATTCTTCGCATTATGAACTTGAGAGCAGCTCTCTGAAGACAGCGTGGGACCCACCGAAATGCACAGCCTCTCAAGAGAGAGAGAGATTCACACAGTTATGTCTGAGGTTAAGAAAAATAGTCCCTGGGCCAGGTAGTGAGCAGCTGTCACAAACCGGAGCCCGCAGGAATCTGGGTCCTCTCCCCACTTCCAGGCGCTCTCAAACACAGGGATTGAGGATGGCCGAGGCCAATGGCTGGTCACAGCTAGAAAACTGATAGGGGTTTCTCTCTCTCGCTAATGAAAGAAAGTAGTTTTTTAAAAAGGAAAAATAGCTCCAAACTACCATGGTAATAAGAATTTGTTGCTGATAGAATTTATATAGTGAATAAGAGATATTTTACAAGGCACGCACACACAAACACACACTTTAAAAATTAAACAGAAGTGGGACCAGCAGTTAGTGTAATGGCTATGTCACTAGACTCCCACGTAGTCGACCGCGGTTCAAGTCCTGGACCTGGTACCTTAACTCACACCGGGCGCGTGTGCCCAAGATTGCAAGAGGAGAATGGAGGAGAAGGAATTGCGGCGTGGCCATCCTCCCTGGGGGGTGATTTCTCGCTTTCTGTCTCTCTGTCTCTCTCTGCCTGTCTGGTGAGCGCTATAGCAAAAACCTCTCAAAAAAAATTAAACAGAAGTATAACTTCTATTCAGAAGAACAAGAAATTATGAAACACGTTAGGAAGAGGGAAAGACAAGTGGATGCAAAATAAAGCAAAAATTTTGGAAATGTAAAATGAAATAAGAAGGAATGGAACGCATTGCATGTGGGTAGCAGGGGAGTCAAATAGTTACAGATTTTGAAATTTTCAACTTTTTGTTTATTTCGTTCATGTGCTCTCTGTCATGAGCACGTGAGAGGAACACTCTCAGCAGTGTCTTTCACATGGAGCCCCTTCCTCAGTCCTAAGTCATCAGGTTCTGCACGTGGCTTGCGGGTGGACCTGGGGCTGAACCACGGTGGCACTGCAGCTCAGTTTGCTACAGGCAGGGCCTGTAATCTTTGGTAAGAAACACAAAGTCTAAATGTGACAGAATTGCTAGAAAATTTCAAAATTTTCTAAATTACAATGAACTAAATATTTAAATTATTAACACCTGTTACATTTGATATAATAATCATAATAGAGTAATGTCCTAAGTGTTTAGGTGTGGGGCCAGCAGATGGTGTGGTGGTTAAGGCACTGAACTCCCGCATGACTATGGTTGGAGTCCCAGACCTGGCAGCTTGCCTTCTCACTTTTTTCTCTCTCACATGCCATGTAGCAAATTTTAAAAATACATAATAATAATGAATAAAACTAAATAAATAATTTTTTTGAAAATTTTATGTGATTGAATACCCTTAAATTGGCACAGAAAAAAAATTGACTCAAGAAATTGTGGAGGCTTAAAACATGTTTCGGTCCAAAAGATCAAGTGGAGAAGGCAGAACTTAAGTAGGAAATTATATAAATACTCTGGGTGGAGGATGTGCATTAAAGTAGCAGTAAGAGCGAGAACTGGTGCCTTGTCTGGACCTCATTCTAGACATGCTCTAGGATCATCAAAATTTTTCCTCACTTAAAGGCTAAAGTTAAGACACTTTAAAATTATTTAATCTGTTCTAGGATTTTTGTATTTTTCACTGACTCTACCAAGTATTCTACCAAATTGAGAATTTTTCTAAGATCCCAGCCTCAGTTCTTGGCAAACTAAATCATCGGGTAGCCTCCTGTGAGGTGGCCGGGCTGATGGGGTGTGCACTCACAGGAGTGTCTCGGAGCAGTGGTGCTCCTCCTGCAAAGGCTGAGGTATAGCACGCACTAACAAGAGAGCTAAACTATAAATCTGGGATTCTATAATCCAGATACCGAAACCAGCAGTAACGTCAGAAGCGAGCCCATCCTTAGAGTGACTAATTTCTTTCTGTAGTCAATATTCAGGTGCAAAAGGGCCTCATGGAATATGAACACCTGTCAGAGTAAATGAACGCATGTCATGAGCCTGCAGCCACCACGGAGAGCCTGTGCTGCTCTCTCAAATCAAGGTGCTCACTGTTATCCTCCTGTTCCTGGTGCTGGCAGATATACAATGTATTTCATAAGGAACAGATTGTGCATTGTGTATGAGAATTGCAACTGGTCTCAAGAGAAACCTAAAACTTTTTATCAGTTTTTTTATTTTTTTTTTTTATTATTTTTTTTATTCCCATTTCCAATTCCCTTAAGTAAAAGTAGAGCTTCATTACTGTCCAAAATACGAGGAGCTCTGCATTAAAACTCAAGGGATGTTTTAACAAGTTCTTCTCCCCCTGGGATCCAAACTGCAGATGCCAGTGCTGATAATTGCCTCTATTCACTTTCCACTTACACTGTTACATTGTAGCACAGCTAACAAGTCCCCTGGCAAGCTCCAGGGCAGAGTAGCTGGCAGGATCCCAGCTCCCGAAGTTACTGAGTAAAGACTACTGACTTGTTTTCAAGCCCCATCTCCCTCCTCCCTCCTTTCCTGTTCTTTAAGAGAAACTTTATGTCTTGCTCAGTCCTTATGCTTTTCAAATACCCCTATTTAATAATAATAATTTTAAAAAATCATTAGAATGCCAAGTGACTGCCAAGTTATAGAAACCAAGCTATTCACGGGATGTTTGTGAAGTGTGCTCTTCAGAACAGTCATCACACTTTGAATTAAAAGTGTGATTTTCTTTGTTCCCTCTAAAAACTTCTTTGCTTTTGTGATTGTTATTTTTGCATGTACCCTAACTCATCTTTGTGAAACAGAACAGAACAGCAGAGACCTCACTTGTTAGACAGGTGCAGGAGAACGGGAAACACATTACCAGTGTGGCCGCTAGGAGCTGGCTTGTGTTTTGTACCCAAGTGAAAGTCTCACCCTCCACTCCCTGCGATTCCTCAGCCACTCTCAGACACAGACAGGTTCCAGGCTCAGATGCAGACTGAAATCTGAGAGTAACTGATCCGTGGTTGTATCAGACAGCACGGGGTTGCCAGCTCAGGAGCAGTGAGTCTGGGGGAGCTACATGACAGGCCCCACGCGCGCCTGCGTCCCTCATCTGAGGTCTAAGTTTCCACTCTTCCTATGGAGCCCTAATCTCTGTTTTGCCTTAAAATACTTGTTTTGAGAATGGTATAAATTATTAGCAATCTTTTTTTTTTTTAAGAAACATGCACACAGACACACAGACACACAGGCACACATATCAGAAGTGAAATCATTCCATATTTTATCATATGATTGTATATATAATGTGTAATTATATAAATGTTCATAATCAGAAGTGGAAGGGACCAGCAGTTAGCGTAATGGCTATGTCGCTGGACTCCCACGTAGTTGACCGCAGTTCATGTCCTGGAGCTTAAACTCACGCCGGGCGCTTATGCATGCGTGCCCAAGATCCAGAGAGGAGAATGGAGGAAAAGGGATTGTGGCGTGGCCATCCCCCTTGGGGGGTGATTTCTTGCTTTCTATCTCTTTGTCTCTCTCTGTCTGTCTGGCAAGCGCATGCACCCTATAGCAATAACCTCTCAAAAAAAAAAAAAAAAAAAGAAAGAAAAGAAAAGAAGTGGAAGTCTTCGACCCTGGGATAGCTTTACTGGGAGTGTGCAGTATTCCAACCGCTGTGTATACAATATGTAATTATGATTGTGTATATATAATATGTTATTATGATTGTATATATAATATGTAATTATATAGGAATATATAAATGTTCATAATCAGAAATGGAAGTCTTCCATCCTGGGATAGCTTTACTGGGAGAATTCCAACTGCACTTCCTACTTCACACTCCACCTTTACCCCAGCCACAGTCTGCACCAGCAGCTCGGAGCAGCATATGCCTTTCTTCTGTTAGTGACAAATGTGACACTGTCGCCCAGTCATGCTGGCTGCTTGTCTCTGCCTGGTCTATCACGTTCCACGGAGCATGGCTTACATGAGGTCTTACTTCAGAGATTAAAAGCGCATGTTTAAAATAGCCATTAGGAAGGGAGGTATGAAAGTTGAAGGGCATTTGTCACCTCATATCCTTCAAAATTATTTAGGGAAGTGCAGAAATGTAGGTTTAGATCCATATTTGTGATCTATAACATGTATGTACAACTTCATGCATATGAAGGTATGTATGGATCTATGATATCTGTGTATATACGATGTGTTTAAGTTTATATTCAGAATTCAGGGGCGTGACTCCAGGCGAAGCGGGGATCAGAGGCGTATGTGGTGACAGGTCTGCTCCATCCTGGCCTGATCTCGCTGGAGTCCCAGAGGCCACGTCGTCTGGCCGAGTGTGTGTGAGCCATGGAGAAGGGCCTGGTACCAGGGGAAATGGCAAGAGGGTGTTATGGTGTGACTACTGTGCTCGTGATTTTAATTTATTATTTCTCCCATTAGCAAGAGAGACAATGAGAGCACTTCTGCCAAAGTCTCCATGCTGTGCTCCATGTCCAGCCCAGGCATGTGGCTCTGACGCTCAGGAATCAGAGTGAGCCCTGCAGCCCCAGCCCCTGCCTGCCGTCTTCTCTCTCTACACACAAACACACACACACACACACACACACACACATACACACAGTTAATTACTGCAGCCCCAGTCCCTGCCCACCATCTTCTCTCTCTCTCCACACACACACACACACACACACACACACACACACACAGTAATCACTGCAGCCCCAGCCCCTGCCCACCATCCTTTCTCTCTCTCTCTCTCTCCACACACACACACACACACACACACACACACAGTTAATCACGGACATCTTTAGAGCATAGAAAACGGGTTTCCCAGCGTGAACCCAGTGGGTATCGTCAAGTCATAGATGTTACCATGCACGTCCACCCACCGGGGACTTTCCGTTCTCATGCCTGTTAAATGTGTCCCCACCCCACACTGTCTCTAGGATCCTCAGTCGCTCTTCTGCTGCTGCACCTCCCAGTCCTCTTCTTTCTGACAAAGGCCTTTCTATCGACAACCAGCGTGAGGTCACATCCCACTGTGATTTGGGCTGCACTTTCTGGATAATTTGTTTGTTCAATGATTTGTTTTGCGTATTATTGCCATTGGCATGTCTCCTTTTGGGAAATGTCTATTCATATTTATCACTATTTATCTATTTATTTTTATCACAGGCCGTGTGCACTTACCAGAAAAAGACAGACATAGAGACAGAGAGTAGAAAAGAAAGAAATCACTCCCCACGGGGCATGCTCATGCTCTCTCTTCTCCTCCACCCCTGACTTCTTTTGGGATTTTAGGCACCCACAAACATATGCTTGGTATATTTTTCAAGCTGCCAGGCCCAGGGCTGCACTTGCTCAGCCATGTGGGATCCAACTGCCTTAACCACCATGCCACCAGCGGGCCCTAGTTTGTTTATATTTTAATCAGATTATTTTTTACAGCTGAGTTTTTTTTTTATATTTTGGATATTAATCCCTTGTTAAGTAAGTAGATAGTTTACAAATATTTTCTTTCATCCCATAGGTTGCCTCTTTTCTGTGTTCATTCTTCCTTTTCTGCACATAAACATTTGTCTGGATTTTGTTGTCTGTCATTTTGGGATCTTACTCAAAAATAATAATAATAACTGCCCTTATCAGTGCTCTGAAGTGTCCTCTTGCATTTTCTCCCAGTAGTTTCACAGTTTGGGGTCTTACATTTAAGTTTTTGATCCATTTTTGAGTTTATATTTGTTTGTGTTGAGCAATAGGAATCCAGTTTCACTTTTCTTCTCATAGATAACCACTTTTCTAGAGAACATTTAGATTTTTCAATATTCATTACAATTTACATATCAAGGAATAAAAAACAAACACAGGAATAAACATATAGGAACACCTCTAAAAAGCAAGCATAGGAATAAACATATAGGAACACCTCTAAAAAACAAACACAAGAATAAACATATAGGAACACCTCTAAAAGACAAACACAGGAGTAAACATATAGGAACACCTCTGTAACTTAAACATTCAATTTTCAAGAGAAAGTAAGAGTCAACACGTTTGCATTACTCAAAAGGAAGTGCCCAGTTCACACTGCACACTGCCTGCCCAGGAAGCTGAGTGCAGCACCCCGTGCAACCACACCACCACAGCCTGTGCTCTGCCAGGTGCTGCAGTCCGGCACTGTCTTCCCAGGGACATGCCCCAGGCTGTGCACCCGCAGAGCTGCCAGGCTGCCTTGCACACCACAACCTGAGGAAACATCTCAGTGACTGCCTCCGTCTGCACCATGTATCTTCAACTACTGGTCTGTCCTCACCCACCAAAACCCACCCTGCTTGTCTGAGCACTGGGCCCCAGCCACCAGGCCAGCCCCACAGACTGCTGAAGCCCAGGACAACGAGTAATGGCAGTTGTGGTAGCAGCAACAGTGGGAAAAGTGCACAGAAATCACACTGCCATGCCTGCTGCACCAGAGCCAGCCCCACCCAGGACCTGTGGCCAAGAGAAGGCTTTTCACAAAAGCCACACTATAAAACTGGGGGAGCAGCAGTTCCACCAGACACACAGATAGCAGTGCAGGGAGACATGAAGCTTTGAAAACGAAGGTAACATGCCTACAAGTGAGCATGGTGATTCCCCAGTGACAGGCCCCAGACCCCAAATAAAGGAAATCTATTTCACGCCAAAAAAATTAATCAAAATAACAACCATGGGTCAGCCTGTGGTCTGGTGGGTCTGGTAGCTGGATCTCACATGACCGACCACAAGTTTCGAGTTCCAGACCTGGTGGCTTGAGAAACACAGTGGGTGGATGTGTATACATGCCAAAATCCCAAAGGGAGAAAGAAGTGGAGAAGGAATTACAGCGGAAGCATGCCCCACAAGGTGCTTTATTGATTTCCCTCTCTCCAGTGAGAACATGCATCTTTTGGCAAATAAAAAAATAAAATAACAACCACAATGAAATTAAGTGAGCTACAAAAGAATACAGGTGGATAATGTAATGAATCAGGAAAACAATTCAGGTATGAATGAGAAATTCAACAAAGTGATAGACATCATAAAAAAAGAACTAAACAAATCCTAAGCTAAATGATTTGATAAATAATATAATGTAATATTTTATAATATGATTAAAAGATTCTACAAAGACTTGATCAGGCAAAAGAATTTGAGAATTTGAAAGCAGGTATTTTAAAATAACTCAGTGAAAAGAACAAAGAAAGAAAAAGAAGGAAAGGAAGCTGCCATGCCCCGGGTGGCCCTTCTGTCTTTTCTTTAGTGGATCAATTTTCTCCTTCCTCTCAGAAGGAATAAAACTGTCATCCATCCCTCCTGGGGCTGCTCCATGTATGGAGTGGTCTACTCTCTACACTTCCTTTCATAAACCTGTTTCATTCTAGAAAAAGAAGAACAAAAAAAATTTTTAAAAAGTCTACAGAACCTATGACACAATATTAACCAAACCAATATTTGCATTATGGGAGTTTCGAAGGAGAAAAGATGGGAAAAATTGTAGAGCACCTACTTAATAAAATAATGACTGAAAACTTCCCAAGTTCTGAGAGCTGTGTGGACATCAGATGCAGAAACCCAAAGGTCTCCACATAGTTTTAATCCAAAGAGTTTCTCTGAGTTGCATTAACAAAGTTTCGAAAAAGAAAAAAAAGATAGTCTAGAATCAGAAAGATAAAAGTATCAAGTCACAAATTAATGCTAATTATACTGATAACAAAATGTTCAGCAAAAACATTACAGGCCATAATAACATTTTGTGAACCAAATATATCCACATTGGGCCAATTCCATGGCCTGGTTAAGGCAGCCCGACCACACGTGGCCGATCACACTGTTCCACTCCTGGACCTGGGGGCTGGAAATACGCCCAGGCTGTGTGCATGCATGACCAGAACCTGGAAGGAGGGAGAGATGAAGGGAAGGGGCCGTGACATGACGTCACCGTGGGAGTTCTTTCTCCCCTCCCTTTCTCTGCCTCTCTCTCTCTCTTTCTCTCTCTCTCTCTCTGGCAAGTACACACACCCTCAAGCATATTTACATATGTAATGTATATGTTTCATATAGTCCTACATCTCTCATATTAATTGCTCTGGTATTTCATTATATGTCACACGTTTTTTGTTTGTTTTCATTCTAACATTGATGAACATTGGAGGTGTTGCTCACTTTTCTCCCTTACAAATAATGTGGTTCAAATCAGTCCTTGGACATATCTGTTTGATTACACACACATGCTTTTAAGGTTGGGTAATGACCTGGGAGTTGAATTGTTATTTTTTAAGTAAGTGCATGCTGAAATATAGTAGATACTGATACACATTTTTTGCACCTGTGACATACAAGAGTTCAGGTTTCTGAACAATCCTTAGCATTGTACTATAATTAATCCCAGCTTTTTCTGGTGAGAATGCAATAATTACCACCATGGTTTTACTCCCCAGTTCTTTGAAGTACTATGAAGATTAGCACTCAAGTTGATGCTGTTGGTTTCCTGCACACATCCATCTGTGTTAACCAATCTTCTACAAGCCAATGACTTGTTTTTGCATTTCATTTATTTTAAATTTTTTAAAAAATTTTCAGAGATTTTTGCTATAGAGTGCATGTGCTCGCCAGAAAGAGAGAGACAGAGGGATAGAAAGTGAAAAGTCACCCCCTGGGAGGGTGGCCACACCTCAATCCCTTCTCCTTCATTCTCCTCTGGGATCTTGGGCATGCATGTACATGTGCCCGGCGTGAATTTAAGCTACCAGGTCCGGGACTTGAACTGTAGTCAACTACATGGGAGTCCAGTTACATAGTTATTATGCTAACTACTGGTCTCTATTTAAAAAAAAAATTTAAACTAATTAACATTTACTTCCAGAGGGCACATATGCTTGCCAGAAAGAGACAGAAAAAGCGAGAGAGCAAACATCCAACAATAAGGATGTATTCATGCCATAATCCCTTCTTTTTAATTTTTTCCATCTTGTCAGAATTTGGGGCACACAAACATTTGCAGCTAGTGAACTTTCAAAAAACAAACAAACAAAAACAAAAACTATGCATAGAACCATTCCGAGAGCGTGGAGGTTAAGGAAATCTAATTCCACATGGCCAACTTCATGATTTAAATCCTGGCCCTAATGGCTGGAAAAACACATCGGGTGTAAGTGTGTGTGTACCCCAAATCTCAACTGAATGGACAAGTGGAAAAGGGATTGTGGTGTGACCGCACCCCCTAATCTCTGTCTCTCTTTGGTGAGGGTATAGGTCCTCTGGTAAGTTTAAATAAGTAAATAAGATAAATAAATAAATGAGGTAGACCATATTAACAGAATGACAAAAGCCATGTATCATCTCTCAATGGTGCAGAAAAGGCATTTTACAAAGTTTAATACTCTTTCACAGTGACCACTGCCACTACCTTAGGCATTGAAAAAATATAGCTCAATACAGTAAGAGCCATGTGCAAAATGTGCAGAGCCAATGTCATAATCAATGGTGTAAAGTTGAGGGTTTTCCTCTACGATCAGGAACAAGACGAGGTACTCTTTGTTACCACTTCTACTCAGCAGAGTAGAGTAGTGGACGTTCTAGCTAAAATAGACAGCAGCAACAACAATGAGTAAATAAATAAAACAAGAAAGAAAGAGAAAGAAAGAAGGAAGGGAAGAGAAATAGAAAGTATCCAAGTAGGAATTTAAAAAGACTGAATTTTTGTCTCTGTTGATGATGATATGATCTTACATAAAGAAAAACCTAAAGATTCCACTAATTTTTTTAAAGTTTGAATGTTTAAAAAATTTAAAAACAGAATAATAATCTGGAAAAAAATGAAAAGTTAAAAAAAAAGTTAGAATGGATAAATGAATTCATTAAGTTGCAGTATACAGAACCAATCCACAAAATCAGTTACACTTCTTTACACTATCAACAAAATATCTGAAAAGGAAATCAACATCTATACTATTCACAATAGCAGCAATAAGTAAGTAAATAAACTACTTAAAAGTAAATTTAACCAAGAAGGTGAAAGATCTATACACAGAAACTGAAGTAGTGATGAAGGAAGTTACAGACGTAAATGAGTGGAGAGGGATTGGGTGCTTATGGACTGAGGTAACTAATATTGTCAAAATGGCCACACAATTCGAAGTGATCTGCAGATTTATTGTAATGCTCAGCAAAGTTTCAACACTATTTAATGGAAATTTAAAAGATAATTCTAAAAATTTGTATGAAATTATAAAAGACCTCAAGTAGCTGAAGCAATTTTGAGCAAAAAAATAAAGTTGAAGGAGTTATACTACCTGACTTTAAAGTCTACCACAAAATTCTAGTAATCTAAACAGTATAATAGTGTCAAAAAAAAAATCACCAAGGGAATAGAGAGTCCGGATAAAACTGTGCACATTTATAGCCAATTTGTTTCTTCTTCTTTTTTTTTTTTTTTTGAGAGGCTTTTTGCTATAGGGCGCGTGCGCTCGCCAGATAGACAGAGAGAGACATAGAGACAGAAAGTGAGAAATCACCCCCCAGGGGGGATGGTCACGCCGCAGTCCCTTCTCCTCCATTCTCCTCTCATGATCTTGGGCACGCACACACATGCGACTGGCGTGAGTTTTAAGCCACCAGGTCCGGGACGTGAACCATGGTTGACTACGTGGGAGTCCAGCGACATAGCCATTACGCTAACTGCTGGTTCCCGCCAATTTGTTTCTTAAAAAGGTGCAAAGAACACACCATGGAGAAAGGACAGTCTCTTCATAAAAGGAAAAGTAGATATCTATAAGCAGAAGGATGAGATTAGAACCTTATCTTACCATGTATAAAAATTAACTCGAAATGAACTATATACTTAATAATTTCTCTAAATACTTATAATTTCGTGTGAGACACGAAATTTCAAAACACTGGAAGAAAACATTGGTCTCAGCAGATATTTCCTGGATATACTCCCTAAAGCATGGGAAACAAACCCAAAAATAAATAGACTGCATAAAATTGAAGAGCTTTGAGCGTCTGTATAGCAAAGGAAGCAAGCAATAGAGCGGAGACCGCATGTCGGGAGAGAGCGTTTACAAACCGTGCATCTGACAAGGGACAAATATAGAAGGTATCCAAAGAATTCCAGATACGTAATACAATCCAAAAGATGGATAAAAGCAAGATTTGAATCCCGGGTCCACCTGAACATGCCAGGTGTGCCCGTGAGCCCTCCTGTGAGCCTGATCGACTGGAAAACTGAAGAAAGCATTGTAGACAAGACCCTGTTAGGGGACTTGCATGAGCTCTTGCTCCCTCTCATTTAATAAATAAATATATAAACCTTGTTTAAAATGGGCAAAGGATCAGAATAGACACTTTTCAAAAGATGACATAGAAATAGCCAATAGATACATGAAAAAATGATCATCACTAATTATGAGGCAAACACAAATTAAAACCACAAGGAGATATTACCTCTTATATGTTAGAATGACTATTATCACAAAAGTGTTTGTAAGTGGGTATAGAAAAAAGAATGATTTTATACTGTCAGTGGGCATGTAAATTAATACAGCTATTATGAAAACTATGTGAAGGCTCTTAAGAAAACAATATAGAATTCCCATATGATTCACTAAGCTCCTTCTAGGCATATATTCAAAAAATAAAATCAGTATGTCAAAAGTGCAATGAAATTCTATATAGTCTTGAAAGAGGGGGACAGGGATCTTGTCATTTGCAGCAACATGGGAAAACCTGGAAGACATTATTCTAAAGACGTAAGGCAGGCAGAGAAAGACAAGTACTGCATGGTCTACATATATGCAGAATGCAAAAAGTCGAACCTACTGAAGTAGAAAGTGGGATGATTACAGAGGCAAGTGGGCTATGGGGTGGGAAAAGGAAAGGTATTGGTCAGGGAAGCAGACAGAGAGATAAGTGCTAGTGATCTGTTGCACAGGACGGTGCATTGTGTGTTTCATAACTGATAAGAAATAGATTTTAAATGTTTTCACTACACATAAAAAAGGTAAGTATGTGAGATGATAGATGAATTAATTAGCCTGACTAATCAACCCACACTGTAAACATTTATCAAAACATCTCATCATATGCCCTAGATATACACAATTATCATTAGTCAATTAAAAATAAAATTTTGGGGACCAGCAGTTGGCGTAATGCCTATGTCACTGGGCTCCCATGTAGTCGACTGCGGTTTGCATCCCGGACCCGGTGGCTTAAAACTCACAACGAGCGCATGTGCGTGCGTGCCCAAGATCCCGAGAGAAGAATGGAGGAGAAGGGATTGTGGCGTGGCCATTCCCCCTGGGGGGTGATTTCTCACTTTCTGTCTCTCTGTCTCTCTCTCTATCTGGCGAGCGCACACACCCTAAAGCAAAAACCTCTCAAAAATTTCTTTTTACAAGCTTTAAAAGACTCTCTAGGATATAACATTATTTGTATTCAAATATTAAGTCATAAAATGATATTATGCGCTACCTAGGCAAGTTCGCATATGTGGAAAGGCCATCTTGGACTAATAAATCGCTTTCAGAGAGCACTTTACTCTGGGGAGGGGTTGGAGAGGAGGTTCAGGAGATTTTATAGGAACATGTTTATTATTAATACAAGGGAGAAAAAGGATGTTCTCCCCCCATGCTATTTTCTAACACAGTACCATGAATTTAAATTTTATCAAATCATCACATACATTTTATATACGTAAGGTTTTTTTTGTTTGTTTTGTTTTGTTTTTTATTTGTTTTGTTTTTTTGTTTTTTTTTTTTCACTATAGGGCGCGTGCGCTCGCCAGACAGACAGAGAGAGACATAGAGACAGAAAGCAAGAAATCACCCCCCATGGGGGATGGTCACGCCGCAATCCCTTCTCCTCCATTCTCCTCTCTGGATCTTGGGCACACACGCACACGTGCCTGGCATGAGTTTTAAGCCACCGGGTCCGGGACACGAACCGCAGTCAACTACGTGGGAGTCCAGCGACATAGCCATTATGCTAACTGCTGGTTCCCTATATACGTAAGTTTTATAATTGGCCTCCAAACCACTGGTCTCCAGCCAATTTAGTCAATTTTGTAATTTTGAAAACATATTATCTTTTGATTTCCATTTGTTCATATTATCTTTTGATTTCCATTTGTTTGGTTTCAGTAAATATGATCTTGTTCTACTATAATTAATATACAAATATGCATTAGTCCACTTCATGTTATTAATTCACTTTTATATTAGTTAATATATTGTATTAACATAATATAATATATTTAATTTTAAGAATCAAAATGAAAAAAAAATCAAAATGCATGAAAGCAAATGTTCTAAAATTTGTACACTCCAAATCACCTTTTACTGTATTCCAAAGTTGAATTCACCCAAATCTGAAGAGTATTGCTAGACTACAACCAAATTCTATCAAAAAGAAAAAAGAGCTAAGTAATTGATTTGGATCTAAGTTCAGAAATCTTACCAATTGCCTGGCTAGAACAAGGGTTCAAGGGTTCTGGCCCCTAATCAAATTCCCCACATTGAACACCACACCTCGAAGGGTGGCCTTCATGTCTTTGTTTCTCAGACTGTAGATGACCGGGTTCAGGGTGGGGGGCACCACCATGTAGAACACAGACAGGAGCAGGTCCAAAGCTGAGGGAGAACTGGAGATCGGTTTCATGTAGGCGATGCTACCAGACACCATAAAGAGCGTTACCACCATGAGGTGTGGAAGGCAGGTAGAAAACGTCCTTGATCTGCCTTCCTTGGATGGAATCCTCATAATGGTAGAAAAAATGTATGCATATGAGAGGGTAATTGAAACAAAGCAAATTACCACAGTCTTGTGGTAATAAAAACCATGACTCTAATCTCGATGACAATTACCTTGGAGTCTTAGAAGCTGTGGAATATCACAGAAAAACTGATGCACTCTATTGGACCCACAGAACGGTAAGGAGAAGGTCATTCCCACATGCATGAGCCCACAGATCACCCCACTGAGCCAGGACACGGCCATCATTGTCAGACAGGCACCTTGGCTCATGATGGCCTCGTAGTGCAGGGGCTGGCAGATGGCCACATAGCGGTCATAGGACATCACCGTCAGAATTTCTATCTCAGTAGACGCCAAGTCAATAAAAAAGAAGACTTGCAGAACACATCCTAAGAGAGAAATGGAGGCATTATGAGTCAAGGAGCTGATGACAGATCTGGGAAGCATGACAGAGATGTAGCCAAAATCTAAGACAAGTTTCTCAGAAAAAAAAAAAAAATCGGGATTTGGAGGTGAACATCCAGAGTGGTAAGTATGACAATTAGGAGATTTCCCCATGAGCGCTGCCAGGTAAACCAGCAGGACCAGGACAGCATGTACAATCTGAAGCTCCCAGGAATCCGAAAATCCCACAAGGAGAAATTCGGCAACTTCAGTTCTGTTCTCATCATCCGTGGCTACTCCACTTCCTCCTAAGGAGAAAACAGAGTGGATTA
Organism: Tupaia belangeri chinensis; assembly: GCF_000334495.1. Classification (NCBI taxonomy): domain Eukaryota; kingdom Metazoa; phylum Chordata; class Mammalia; order Scandentia; family Tupaiidae; genus Tupaia; species Tupaia belangeri. The sequence continues at coordinate 401,778 of NW_006160112.1, read as the reverse complement.
TAAATATATTCAATATGGCTATCCAATCTGATACTTCTGAAGTAATTAAATTTGTGATAAATAAGATTACACGAGCGACCAGCAGGTGGCTTAAAGGTTAAGGCCCTGGATCCCATTATTAAATGGTTTGAGTCCTGGACACAGCAGCTTGAAAACGACACCCAGTGTGTGTGCATGCCCCAAAGAGCAAGAGGTGACTAGAGAAGGGATTGTGGTGTAACCATCTTCCTGGGGAGTGAGTTCTTACTTTTTCCTCTTATTCTCCCTTTCTCTATCTCTCTCAGACAAAGATGCATGCCCTATAGCAAATAAATAAATAAATAAATAAATAAATAAATAAAATTACTGTTTTTTAAACGTTCATACTGCCTCTATGAATCTGTCTGCATCTTGCTGTGTGAGGTTCATGGAATGGCACACTAAAGACCAAATGAAAAGAATGAATAATAACAATAAAGAAATCAACAAAGGAAATACGTAGACTAAACCAACTATTGAATTACCCAACTATTGAATATATGTATTTATTTTGAGAAATATCTGTTCCTTCTAAGTTAAAGTAGAGCAATAAAAACAAATTGTTGTAATTTTCTTCAGTTTTGGTAAACATTTTGGAAAGCAAACTTGTCAGGTAACCTGAAAATACTCCCTGTTTCATATCTATTCAGTGAGTTCATGGCCCCCTCCTTTCCAAAAGTACCGAGAGATGTTTATTAAACATCCTGCACACAAGGCGTGCTCATAGGCCCAAGGTGTAGTATTTCATCATAAGTCATTTTTAATTCAACCCTTAAACGACCTGATGGAAAACTGAATGGAGCCAAATGCTGAGTGGAGTCTGGCACAGTGGACAGCCGCGGGGAAACCACGGTGAACTGCACCGCAGAGGACCTGGCTCACTCCATGCTGTTGCAGGCCACTTGCAGAGAACTTTATCTGAGCTCGGTCTTAAGAAGCCTTTTACCACATTATTTTTAGAATGTCATTTTTAAATAGAGTAACAAAATACTGATTGAATGATTAGAGTTAGCTCGAAATGTGCTTTGAAGTAATTCTAGCAGTTTCATTTTATATCCTGGTCTTTAGAATTCATCTTCAATGTTAAAATTAAAAGTTCCAGCCATGGCAGTGGCCTCTGACCCACCCCATAGATCACAGTGTGAGAATCTTCAAAAAGCTCATTGCAAATGCGAACTAGGAAAAAAACTATGCATGAAATTAAACATTTTTTTGCACCAAAATAAAGTTATGCTTTCATTTTTTCTCAGACTCTTTTAGTCTTATTTCCATCATACCAAGAAATATTCTTATTCTTCTTTGTATACAATCCTTCCCTGTGCCAAATCCCAGGGAACACCAATTCCTGCCATTCTTGGGCAAGTCAGCAATTAAACAGGGGAAGAAAAAAAAAAAAAGGAGGAATTAGCTGAGTATCTCTACTGAGAAATCTCATATTGCTACTAGTTCTGGAGTTCTCATACTGACTGCCTGGAGAGCATGTTCGAGAAATGCGTACAACTGAGTGGATAGAAAATGCTTCCAGACCAAGCCAAACCTTCCCTCTTACTCTGAGAGTCTGCTTTAATGATAGTCACCAGGGCAGCACTGACTAATATCCCTTCTATTCAGAGATTGTTTAATACATCATTTGGTGACATTAATCCTGAGCTTAAAGATCAAGGACCCAAATGCGAGATAATCTTGAAGTATCAAGAAAAGGTTTTTGTTTTTTTTTTGGAGAGATTTTCACTGTAGGGTGCGTGCACTCGCCAGACAGACAGAGAGAGACATAGAGACAGAAAGCGAGAAATCACCCCCCAGGGGGGATGGTCACGCCGCAATCCCTCCTCCTCCATTCTCCTCTCGGGATCCCGGGCACGCATGCACGCACATGTGCCCGGCGTGAGTTTTAAGCCACCGGGTCCGGGACACGAACCGCGGTCGACTATGTGGGAGTCCAGCGACATAGCCATTACGCTAACTGCTGGTTCCCAAGAAAAGGTTTTAATAGCTTAATTGACTGTGAATTTTTTTTTTTGAAGAGGTTTTTGCTATAGGGCACGTGCACTCGCCAGACAGAGAGAGAGAGAGACAGAGAGACAGAAAGTGAGAAATCACCCCTCGGAGGGATGGCCACACCGCAATCCCTTCTCTTCCATTCTCCTCTTGGGATCTTGGGCATGCATGCACACATGCCCGGTGTGAGTTGTAAGCCACCTGGTCTGGGACTCGAACGGCAGTCGACTACGTGGGAGTCCAGCAACATAGCCATTACGCTAACTGCTGGTCCCTGACTTGAATTTTTAAAAATTCAGTCAATGAAAGTATTTCAAAATGTGCCCAGCACGTCCACTTCCTTCAGCACACGTAGACAACCCTGCACCGTGGGCATGTGGGCGCACATAACATCAGTAGAACCAGCACCGCCAGACAGGAATCACTCTCCCCCCGCCCAGCCCGGAACCTGGCCACATTATCACTCTCTTTCTCTTTTCTTCGTACCTCCCTGAAGACGCACTGCTCACTGGGAGTCACAAACCGCTATTACCCAAATAAATGAAATCAATGTGTGTGTTAAAATTCACTGTTGTTTGCCTATAAATTAACTAAGACTATGATATGGCTATCCACAAATATTGTACACCTGTTGAAGGAAAACATATGCTATCTTTTATGGTTTTCTGTTCCAAAATTACAATACTGAACTTACTGCATGCTGTGGTCTGATTTCTGCTGAACTGGGTCACTGAGGAACTTCATGAAGTCACTAAAAATGTCAAACTCCTATTACTTCAAGAAGTAACCTCAATCTATCTTAAAATATATCAGTTTATATTATGTCAGTTTACATTAAAAAAATCCCTTGGCCTCTCAGAGTGGTGCATCTCTTATGCAGAGACTACAAATATCTTCATCTTTTCTGTGAGCCAGAAATATAAACTTGGTAGATACCGTGTCTGGTTTCCATGTAACTATAATTTAGTTAACAGTTATAACAAACTTGTGGTAAATAACTGAGACCTAGTGAGAGCAACTTTACATAATTCTGGGGCCCCTGGAGATAAGATTCCCTATATTTTAAGTAAGCACTTTGGGAGCAAGAAATAAAGCAATTCTTTGATTAATCTCCATGGATAGTAATGCACAGAAAGTTCCCCTTTCTGATGAAGGATAAAGAATAAAAATTACTTCACAGTTCAATACTCCACACACCAGGACAGTGCTTGTGCTAAGAGGAAAGGAGAAATGATTAATAATGAAATACACTTGGGCGACAGGTACAAACCCAACCAAGGCTCCTGGGACGAGATTTCGAGTCTCCGCGTTCCCACTAACTTTCTCCCCTAATGGGTACGTTGCCCTTCCCACAGCCCTCCTGTGCCATGGGTACCTAAAAAGTAAAATTAAACATGCAAAATAAATCTGTTACTCTCATCTTAACTTCTGGGGACTTCTTCGACACGAAAGCTGAAACGGTTGACCCGTCTGACCCTCTGCCTCGTGTGTGACATTCCTCACCCCGGATGAGCTGAGGGGCTACTGGGTTGCCCCCTTTGTGGGAAGCCATTTAAGTATTTTATCATTTACAGTTGGGTTTACTTTTATTAGTAAGAAAAAGTTATTTTTGTATTATGAATACTAATTCTTTTATTTATTTATTTATTTTAATTTTTTTTGAAGGTTTTTTTTAATTGTTTTTTTTTGTTTGTTTGTTTGTTTTTTTTGCTATAGGGCGCGTGCTGCGCTCACCAGACAGAGAGAGACTTAGAGACAGAAAGCGAGAAATCAAAATCAACCCCCCCACCCAGGGGGATGGCCACGCCACAATCCCTTCTCCTCCATTCTCCTCTCGGGATCTTGGGCACGCACACACACGTGTCCAGTGTGAGTTTTAAGCCACCAGGTCCGGGACGCGAACTGCGGTCGACTACATGGAAGTCCAGCGACATAGCCATTATGTTAACTGCTGGTCCCAATACTAATTCTTTTGGTGAAATGGATTATTGATATTTTTCCTAATTTTTATTTTGATGTTTCTTTTTATTGTATGTTATTGACTTTAATGTAGTTTTTCTATAAATTTGTTTTATATTTTGTTCTTTAAGATCTTCCATAGGAATGATATCAGCCAGAGGGCCAAACAGCATTTTCAACCGTCATTCCTCAGATTTGACCAACTATTTATGCAAGGAAATGCCTTTGCAGGAGCCATGGGACAAAGTACGTGGGTGCGCCACCAAAACACAAAGAAGCGCCATGAAGAGGATTGAAGGACTCTTCTCACCCACACCAGCTCTCCCGACTCTTGGCAGCACCACATGGAAAGAGAGAGCCTCTGTGTGAAGCAGTGATGTGAACACCGGACTTTTTCCTGGGTCCCAGCACTAGGCCCGCCCTAGCACAGCCCAGCAGCAGCCCAGCCCTACAGACCCTGTTCCACGTTGACCCAGTACTGGGTAAACTCCAGCAGCCCCTGGCTCCAGACTTTCCCATAGCCACAGGCCTTTGGCCTGCCTCTGAACAACGTGCTCTAGGCACCAGACAGCTCTCACCGACCCAGCCGTCCAGCCTGGCCCAATGTCAGGGAAGCCCCCACAGACACCAGCTCCAGACCCACCCAGTCCTCAAGCCTGCCCAAATCCTGCTCAATCCCCTGGTCTCAAGCTCCACACCACGCAGGTGCCAGATCAGGATATGGTCCATGGCACCAGGCCAATCCCAACACCAGATCAGACCTTCTGACCCTAGCCTTCGATTTTTAAGTTTATTTATTTCTTTCTTTCCATGAGCGAAAGAGACACAGGGAAAAAGAGAAACAACACTCTCCCTGCCCCCAAAGAATCTTAGTGCCATGATCCACTGCTAGTCTTAGTCAGCTCCAGATCACGGGCAAGCCTGTGCCTACGGTACTCAGCGAACCTCGGAGTTAAACCAGAAAGCTTCCCAGGTGGAACTGGCTCTGGAGCTTCACATTTTCCTACTGTGGCACCAACCAGCCTGCTCGATTTATGTGAAAGAGCTCAACAACAAAAGCTGAAACACACTGATAAAACAAAGGAGACACACACACACACACAAAGAAAACACATATCATACCCATGGATTGGAAAAAGTCAATATTGTTAAAAGACCCATACTACCCAGAGTGATCTACACATTAAATGCAATTCCTATTAAAAAAATAGCAGTTATTCACAGAAGTGTGTGTGTGTCTGTGTGTTTGTCTGTGTATATGTGTGTGTGTGTATGTGTGTATGTGTGTATGTGTGTATGTGTGTATGTGTGTATGTGTGTATGTGTGTATGTGTGTGTATAAAATTTGTGTGGAATCATGGAAGACCCAGAATAGCCAAAGCAATCTGTGCAAAAAGAACAAGGATGGTGCCGTCTTATACCAGACTTCACAACATAACCACTGTAGCTTCAAAACAGCCGTAGTAACGAAAAGCTCACAATCACTTGTATCTATTTCTCTAAAACCTTTTTAGGGGCTTCATGCTAGTAGTGTGAATACCTCCTTTGCTATAAGAAATTGGTTTTTCTCTCCATTTAATAAAACGATTAATGAATTTAAATCCTAAGAAATTAAATCTATTTCACACTGATTTTGGAAAAAAAAATGATTAAATAAAGTCTACTTTTTTGTTGGAAATAACAGAGAAGAAAAGTTTTGAGAATTCATTGCACATTTTATGAAGCAACATATTAGAAACAAATAATGTGTTATCAATCTAATAAAAATTAGTCTTTTTAAATTTAATTTTATTATCATAATCTTTTTATATTACATTGAATCAAATGTATCTTTACAGTGTATTACATTTCTTTTTCCAGAAGGAATACCATGCATATCAGTCAAGACAAAGACATTACTATCCACAACATCATCAAATAACTTTGCATCATTTTTTTCAGATTATTATTATTATTATTTAAACGTTCAATAACTACATATCATTTGACTTGTAAAAAGAATTTATGCAACATGAAATACTTCTCAGACCAGTCCAGTTGAGAATACTAGACATGTTATCATCAACAGGTAAAAAACCATTTCTGTGTCCCACTAATGTCATGCCTCTCTATTTGCTATTTGTTCTCTTGCTATCCTTCTCTATATTTTTCCCTTCTCCCACCCCATTTCACACTGTATTCAGCATCGTTAACTATTTTCACTCCTTTTATGCCCTCCAATATTTTTATCTGTACCATAAAGTGTGGATAGTTGGTATATATTACGTGGATACATACAATATCTTTCTTTCATATCCTAGCTTGCTTCACTCAGCAATAGATCCTCCATATTAGACCACTTTCCATCAAATGCCAGGATCTTATTTTTTTTTTAATGGCTGAGTAGTATACCATAGAGTATATGTGCCACACATTTTCCTATCCATTCATCTGCTTGTGGACATTTGGGTTGGTTCCATGTCTTAGTGATCATGAATAATACTGCAATAAACATTGATGTGCAAGTACTTTTCCAACTAAGCATTCTTCTGTCTTTGGGTAGATACCCAGAAGTGGGATTGCTGGATGAAATAGTGGTTTTACCTATAGATCGTTGAGGAACCTCCATTTGTTCTCCACAGTGGCTGAACCAGTTTACATTTCTACCAGCAGTGTAGGAGAGTTCCTCTTTCATCACATCCTGACCAACACTTACTCCTTTTTGTATTTTTAATATTCACCATTTTGACAGAGGTAAGGTGATATCTCATTGTGGTTTGAATCTTCATCTCCCTCATGATTAGGGATGTGGAGCATTTCCTCATATTCTTTTTAAGCTGTTCATAGAGAGATTTTTCTTAGAGAGATTTTTTTTTTTGGTTCCTTTTCCCAGCATTTTTTTTTTTTTTTTTTGTAAGCCACATGAGTTACCTGTGTAATCTGGTCATCTGAGGAATATTTGACAAAAATATTCTCCCATTCTGAGGGTTGTCAATTCACTTTGTTACTGTGAAGAACAAGTGCAGAAATGTTGCTGTGCAGAAACTTCTTAGTCTGATACAATCCCACTTGTCTATTTTAGGGATTATTGCCTGTGCTTTGGGAGTCTTATTTAAGAAGTCTTTGCTTACTCCAATGTCTCCCAGAGTGTCCCCAGTGTTTTCCACCAGTAGTTTTATAGTTTGAGGTCTTAGATTCAGATCTCTAATCCATTTTGAGTTGATTTCTGTTAATGGTGAAAGATGGGAGTTCAGATTTATCTTTCTGCAAGTGGATACCCAGTTTTTCCAGCACCATTTACTAAAGAGGTTTTCCTTTTCCCAATGGATTCACTGGTATCTTCTGTCAAAAATCAGTTGGTTTTGGAGGGAAAGGGAGTATGTTCTCTTTTCTAAACACAGGCCCTGGTTGTTGTTAATAGGCATACTAATTTTTAATATGCTTAAATAAGAAAAAATACTGTTTCTTTGGTGATACAATTACCTTCACTAATTTTTTCTGTTATACATTATGTAAGTTTTTTCATACTTCTTTTGTTTTGCACAAATTTTATTTTCCTTTCGTAAATTCAAGACAATAGGCTTATTGATTATTTTTTCTTTAATTATTTTACAGCTGCTGAAATTATCACATTACCTTTAGAATACAATCTGATTTCCTCTGTACTTGTTAAATGAAGTAATTATTTTGTGTATTTGTCTTTTTATTTAAACAGTTGCATGTTTAACAATTCTGTCTTTTGAATTTTAAACATGCTGTGTGAGCTAAGTTTGTCTATACTGGAAGATTTTTTTTTTTTATTGACACATGGGAAAATACACTTTTAGGTAACTTATTTTAGACAGAAGTTTCTTTGCCTGTAGTCACTCCGTCAAATGCTGAGAGAACCTTCTAGTTGCTTTCATTAGTCAGCCAATAAATATTTATTCATGGAAAAAAAGATTAGTTGGCTGTAAGCTTTGGGGTTTATTTTTGGGGTCTCTATTCCAAAAAATCGGTCTTCTCATATATATTATTACACTTCCACACTCACGTTTTCTTTTGCAGCTAGTACCGTGTGTGTGTGAGTACACAGAATGCTTTTCCAGCTTTCATAGTTTCACACTATATACAAAGTGGGGTCTGTATAAAATGTATGCATAGGGCTGGCAGGTGGCATGATGGTTAAGGTGCTGGACTCCCACATGGCCAACTGCAGTTTGAATCCCAGACCTGGCAACTTACTTTCTCACTTTCCCTCACTCTTTCTCTAGTCAAATTAAGAAGTAATAAAAAATACAATTAAATAATTAAAAAATAGAGAAATGTTAATTGGGTCGCAAAGAATTAAAAAATAATTTTATTTAAAAGTTCAGTTAGATAGGGACTAGCAATTGGCATAATGGCTATGTCACTGGACTCCCATGTAGTCGACCACAGTTCAAGTACCAGACCTGGTGGCTTAAACTCATGCCAGGTGCATATGCATGTGTGCCCAAGATCCCAAGAGGAGAATGGAGGAGAAGGTATTGCAGCATGGCCATCTCTCCTGGGGAGGGGGGTGATTTCTCACTTTCTGTCTCTCTCTTTCTGGTGAGTGCACACACCGTATAGCAAAAACCTCTCAAAAAAATTCAGCTAGATACAAGAGAAAACAAAGAGCAGCTAAACAAAATTAGCAAATGATACATAAGCAAAAGGAAAACATCAGCAAACAAAGAAACCATAAAAAACCCAAACAGAACATCTAAAGCTAAAGAATATAACTACTGGGAACCAGCAGTTAGTGTAATGGCTATGTCTCTGGACTCCCGCAGTTCGTGTCCCGGACCCGGTGGCTTAAACTCATGCCAGGCACGTGTGCGTCCGTGCCCAAAATCCTGAGAGGAGAATGGAGAAGAAGGGGTTGTGGCGTGACCATCTGTCCTGGGGGGTGATTTCTCGCTTTCTGTCTCTATGTCTCTGTCTGTCTGGTGAGCACACACACCCTATAGTGAAAACCTCTCCAAAAAAAAAAAATAAATGAAAAAGAATATAAGTACTAAATGAAAAAATTTAATTAGTAAATAGAAAAATAATGACTAAATGAGGTCTTCAACAGTAAATTGGATCAAGTAGAAGAAAGATTAAAATGAAAGATAACAGGTGCTGGTGAAGATAAAGAGAAATTGGACCCTTGTGCAGTTAGCGCAAATGTGCAATGGTGCAGCCACAGTGGAAAGCAGTATGGAGAGTCCTCAGAAAATTAAAAATGGAATCACGACATAATCTAGCAACCTCATTTCTGGGTATAGACTCACAGCCTTGAAATCAGCATCCTGAGGAGATGTGTACACTACCATGGTTCACATTGCCCAGGATGGAGAGAAACAAACGCCCATCAAAAGTGAGTAGATTAAGAAGATGCAGTATGTTTACACAACAGAATATAATGCAATTTCTTAAAAAATATCACTTGTAACAGTGGGATGAACACAGAGGCCATCACGCTAAAAGAAAAGTCAGGTGTAGGAAGACAAATGCCACATACACTTAAAGCTGGACTCTTGACCAGTTGAATTCATAGGCACAGAAAGTAGGTTGGATTTAGGGAGGTGCTATTCAAAGGATACAAAATTTCATAGGCAGCATTTTTTTTTCAGGAATAGTTCAGGATGTCTATTGTACAATATGAAATATACATGACTATCGTTCATAGCAATTTGTTGTATATTTGAAAATTGCTAAGAGATTTAAATGTACTTGCCACAAAACAATAAGCAATTGAGGTGAGATGATAATTAGCTTGATTTAGTCTTTTACAATTCACATGTATATCAAATCATTATATTTGATATTGTAAACCATACATATGCACAATATTTTTCTATTAACATTTATCAAGGAAGGAAGGAAGAAAGGCGGTAGGGACAGAAGGAGGGAAGGAGAAAGGGAAAGCAGGAATTTGTGACATGGATGAATCTGGAAGACATCCTGCTAAATTGCATAAGCCAGTCACAAAAGGGCAACTAGTGTGTGATCCCACTTATATCAGGTGTGTGAGATAGACGTGGATGCAGAAGTAAAGACACACTCAAGGGAGGGCCGAGGGGCTTTGTCCCGGAGGGTGAATGGCTCGGCATACAGGATGGTGAGGTCTGAGGTGTTCCGCACGTCTCTGTGCCTACAGCCTGAGTACTGCACCGTGCAATTAAAGTGTTAAAAGGACAGGTGTCATGTGTGTTCTTATAACACAATGACAAAACAGGTAAGGGAACCCCTAGAGATGGAGCACACATGTGTTATGCTGATTGTGAGGGTCTTCTCATGAGTGTTTGTAAGTTGTAATTCATCAAACCGTGCAATTAAATAGGTGCACTTTTTGTCTATCAGTTATTCCTCAACAAGGCTATTTTTAGCATGTAAATAATAGCATATTTTAAAGTCAAATTATCTCTATTGATCTAGTTTATGAAATGCTTTAGGATAAAGTCATTCAAGGATTTTTATCCTCCAGAACATTTGTGTCTGCCGTGTACACGGTGGGCTTAAGATCACCAGAAAAGATGCACTCACTAATTTCTACAAAAAGAGGTTTAGCATATTTTGTTTCTTTTACCCTTACTGAATTCTTGAAATATATTTTTAAATGAGAAAGAATAGCTAATACAACTCCTAGTCATCAATGAATTTGAACTATGAGCAGGCACCTTCTGCCTGGTAAACAAAGTTCATGTGGAAATTGATTATTTTCACGAAGCATTAGTGGACAGACATTACTATATAAATATGAAATGCTTATTTGGCAGAAACAGAACACTTTTTTTTTTAGAGATATCGTTGCTTGTAGGGTGCATGTACTTACCAGAGAGACACAGAGACAGAGAGACAGAAAGCAAGACTACCCAGGGGGGCTAGTCACATTGCAGTCCCTCCTCCTCCATTCTCCTCCAAGGATTTTGGGCATGTACACACACATACCCAGTGTGAGTTTTAAGTTGTAGGGTCCGAGACTCAAAATGTGGTCAACTATGTGGGCATCTAGCAACACAACTATAACACCATCTGCTGTTCCTGAAACTGATAATTTTACCCCAAAACAGTTTTAGAAGCCTCAAAACCGAGTGAAACAATAAACATTTAAGCTTTTAATTGAATTATTGAGAGTAAGTGTTGGAGGTACATCATGGTGGGAACCACAGGTCACACCCACCCACAGCTCTCTTCCATGAATAAAGCTGACTTACACAAGCGCACAGCCAAACAAGAGAGCCGATCACCTTACGGAGATACCTACACGAATGTGATGTGGTTGCAGTGAAATTTAGAGCCATGGGTGGGCTGAACAGGAGCTGAGTGACATCACTTCCTCTAGTGCCTCCGTAGGGAGCCCAGTTTTCCTGAGAGAAGCTTCTTCAGAGCCTCTTTGACGTCCTTGTTCCTGAGAGTGTAGATGACAGGGTTCAAGGTGGGCGTCACCATGGTGTAGAAGAGGGAGATGAACTTGCCCTGGTCCTGGCTGTACCTGTCTCTGTCCCTGGGTTGCAGTTACATGTAAATTATGGTGCCGTAGAAAATGACCACCATGGCAAGGTGGGACGAGCAGGTGCTGAAGGCTTTGTGCCTCGCGTGATCCTGAGCACAGCGCGAGTTATGAGGCCGTAAGAGAGACAGATGAATGCTGGAGGGATCACAAGGAACAGAATGCTAACCACGAAGAGCACCAACTCGTTGATGGTGGTGTCTGCACAAGCCAGCTTGAGAAGAGCGGGCACTTCACAAATGAAATGGTCCAGCCGGTGGTTGCCACAGAGAGGCAGCTGCAAGGTCAAGGTCGCGTGGACCAGGGAATTGGCCACACCGCTGAGCCAGGAGACTGAAGCCAGCTGCCGGCACACGCGCGGGTGCATGTGCACCACATAGTGGAGGGGTTTGCAGATGGCCACGTAGCGGTCGTAGGCCATGACCGCCAGCAGCACGCACTCAGTGGAGCCCAGCGCCAGAGAGGTGTAGAGCTGCAGGGCGCAGCCACCGTAAGAGATGGTCTTCCCGGGGCCTCGCAGGTGAGCCAAGGTCTGGGGGGCGAGGCTGGTGGTGAAGCAGACGAGGGTCAGCATATAGAAGAAGAGGACGAACACGAAGAGCACAGCCTCCAGGCGAGGGTGGTCTGAGAAGCCCATGAGGATGAAACCCACCAGGGCGCTGGCATTGGCCGACCGCATCCCGCGGAGGGACCCCAGCTCCTAGAGGGGACCCTGGGTTCGTGCGAAGCCGCTTGCGGTGGAATAGCAGAATGAAAGCAGCAAAAGGGTCATGGAGACTGAGTTGTGCGAACTGCTAGCTGGAACATCACTCCCTGCTTCTTCATCCCAGCTCAGTGGCTTTTGGAATTCATGAAGGCTTTCAACAGGGTTGTGGGGACTGACTGCTAAAGCCAGTCAGAGTGGGTATGTGCATGGAAATAACGTGCTGAAAATAAGTATCTTTTAAAATAAAGAAGTAAACAGCTTCTCTATGGTTTTTAACTTTAAACAAAAATACATACAATATTCAGATCTGATCATAGGCACAGAAAGTAGAAAATTTCTCCCTTATCTTACCCTCCCCTCACACACATACCCTTACACTGGGTTCTGTCTCATAATGTGAAAAGTTAGGTTAGCCATGTATTATCTGGAGAGGCTAAATAAACAAATAAATAGATTAGTTATATAATGAATAATATAAATTTAAAACACATATTCTACAGCTAAATAGATAAAGTTTTAACTAGATTTTACGAAATAATGTATAAAAAGATTATTTTCAAATGTGGAGATGGGAAAGTATTCATGGATTGAATTTTTTAAGAGATTTTTGCTATAGGGTTTGTGTGCTCATCAGAGTGACAGAGAGATAGACAGTGAAAAATCAGCCTCCAGGGGAATATCCATGCCACAGTCCTTTCTCTTTAATTCTCCTCTTGGGATTTTGGACATTCACACACATGTCTTGGTATGTTATAAGCTGCCAGGTCTGGGACTCAAACTGTAGTCAGCCCTGTGGGAGTCCAATACTTTGACCATCACACCACCTGCTGGCCTCTGGAATGAATTTTTAAAAAGCTTTTCAAAATAGGTAAGATTACAGGGACAATATTATCGATGACAGCAAGGAAATGAAAAATCATGTTTCAGTAATCAAAGTATATTCTATATGTTTAAACTATCTCATATAAACTCACTCGGTGATTTAATTGCCAAAAAATAAAATTAATTTTTAGATATCATATATATGGGGACCAGCAGATGGTGTAATGACTATGTTGCTGAACTCTCATGAAGTTAACCGTGGTTAGATTCTTGGATCCGGTGACTTAAACTCACGCCGAGCATGTGTGCGTGTGTGCCTAAGATCTTGAGAGGAGAACAGAGAAGAGATTGCAGTGTGGCCATCCCCTGGCGGGGTGAGTGAAGTGAATTCTTCTGTCTCTCTGTCACGCTCTGTCTTTCTGCCAAGCACATGTGTCCTATAGCAAAAACTTCTCCAGAAACAAAACAAACAAACAAAAAAAGAAATCATACACACACACACACACACACACACACACACACACAATGTTATTTAGACAGATAAGCTAAAAGTTTCTTAACATTCAAGAAAAAATTTCCAGGCGGAAGCCGCGCGGGGCGCCCGGCGGAAGCCGCGCGGGGCGCGGG
>NW_006160112.1:385418-386370 GCF_000334495.1 Tupaia belangeri chinensis | reverse complement strand
TCCTGCTAACCACAAGATGGCTGCTGTGCCGCATCAACTGATGGTCAACTCTGCTTGCCAGAACTGCCTTCCGGAGACTGTATTCCATGGAGACTCACCTACAGTTGCGGAACTGCACGAGACCCACACTTGATCCAACCTTGAATGGAATCTATTTTCCCTATTGTTAAAAACTTTGGACTCCTGGCCCCTCTCCCTCTACTCGCAGGTATCGCATTTTCAATGACCCCTCTGGAGGATAGCTGTCTATAGCAGAGATAGAGTAATTGGGAGAGGGGGAAAGGGCTGAGGGTCAAACATAGGATAAAAAACATATTTATATGTATGAAAGTAGAAATGGAACAGTATTGGTGACGACATGCTTGATTGAGACACTATGCAGTTTATCCTAGATGGGAAACTACACTTGGTGTGTTGTGATGATACTCAGGGAATGAGTGTTAGGCAATATAATTTAATATAAAAAAAATAATAATAAGCAGGAGGAAAAAAAAATGCACATTTGATGACTGAAGAGAGGTGTATGGACACAACTGGGGACTACTTTATAGTATGTGCATTCTACTCCCTGGGGTTTATGCCTAGGATCAGATTTGGATACATGTGTAAGGATATGTCAGCTGTGCTAGCTAGTGGATATATTTAGACAAATTGAGTTCATTGGTAGAACAATTGAATGGGGGGGGGCGGAAGCCATTGAGGGCAATCATGAATGTCAGGGACAATGGAGGAGGAAGATGGGACATGGCAGAGGGTGGGGATGGGGAACCTAGGATGGCAAAACAAAAGGCAAGGTATGCAGGACACAAAAATTGGGAAATCATTTGCTGAGAACATATATGTTGATGTGCTTGATTGAGCCAATGCACAGTGTATTTTGGATGGAAAATTCATATGTGTGTTGGGATGAGAAAAAAAAATTTATAATAAAAAACAAAGTATAAAAAAAAAA
>NW_006160112.1:377045-385379 GCF_000334495.1 Tupaia belangeri chinensis | reverse complement strand
ACTGAAAAATATATGCTATTAATGAAAAGCTAAAAATGTATTATATTATCTTGTAAAATTTGTTTGGAAGAGCACTTATGTAGTTAAAACTTCTTTTCGACAACAACAGAAGCACAGAACCGATGTAAACAGTGTCTGGATGATGGCACAGCAGTGATGCAACCTTCTCTGAGGCTGACCCACATAGGAGAACTCCAGGGCACCTGCTGGTCCTAGAAACAGAAATGTCAAAAGCTCACATTAGGGTTTAGCAGGTGGCACGGTGGTTAAGGTCACTGGACTCTGGAGGAATGTTCAACTGAGGTTCGAGTCCCAGACCTGGCAGCTTGCTTTCTTGCTTTTCTTCTTTTTCTCTCTCACTCTGCCCTTCTCTAGTCTAATTAATTAATTAATTAATTAAGTTAAATAAAATAATTCTTAAAAAAAGAAAAAGCTGGATGAATACTGAAATTCAGCCGTGAAATATTGCTTTCCTTGATCAAAAATGAAAATTTTCTGCTAAGACTTCCCTCTCTAGATACATTTCTAGTGGGTAGGGCTACCTTTTCTCCTTCTCTCCATTTCTCTCACTGTGTCTCCCTGTGATTTTTAATTTTTTTACAATTTTTAAGGTAAAGTATTCTGCGGATTCTCAATCCCTTCCTTTATTGTGCTAATTGGTGCCCTTCCTAAATGAGATGGGGAAAGGCACACCCCAGGCCTGTCCTGAGATGGATGCTGAACTTCAGCTGTGAAATATTGTTCTCGTGTGGTGTGCATGCATGCGCATGGTTTTCATTTTTGCTTTTTAAAATTAAAATGCATTTTTTATTTTTTTCTTTGTCCTTCTTAATTTTATTTTTTCTTCTTCTTTCCTCTTCTCTAATTCTCTCCCTTTCTTCTTTATCTTTATTCATTTTATGCTCAGCCTCTAAGCACTAATTTTCTAGACAGGTCCAAGTGAACAGGATCCAAACATCTGAATACAATTAGGGTCAGAATATTCCTCTATTCCCACTGTATGTGATATACAAAGAATGAAAATGGAACAGAAGAGAGATTGCAGATCACCTCTTTCTGCACGTCTCTGAATGCTCAGATTAAACTTCAAGAATTAGGAAGAAATGCACCACATTTCATACTAGAAATCACCCAGGGTCACAAGAAATATGGGAAAGCAAGAAAATTCTTCTTCTTCAAGGGAAAATAAAAACTTCTCTTCATCCATAGACAGTACAATGAAACTCATGGAATTATCTGATAAAAACTTTAGAATAGTCATAGTGACAAAGTTAATAGAGATGGAAGTGAAGAGAGACTACAAACTGCAGAAGAGGCAGGTGAAAGGAGCTGACGAGTTCCAGGAGGGAGGAAATTCTTGAAAGATCTAAAAGAGGAAATACACATTATAAAAAGAATCATATAGACTTGTTAGAGATGAAGGCTATAATACAGGAAGTCAAAATCTCTCTTGAAAGTATTAAAAGCAGACTAGATCATACAGAACATCAAGTCTCAGATGTAGAAGACAGAATCACTGGCCTAGAAAAATCCACTATGAAGACTGAGAAAATCCCGCCCCCCAAAATGAGAATAATATATGAGAAATAATAGATACCATCAAACATCCAAATATTCGTATAATTGATATCCCAGAAGGCAAAGAGACTCATAGAGCAATGATAATCTAGTCCATGAAATCCTGGAACAAAATTTTGCAAACCTAGAGAGGCATTCAAAGATCCAGTCCCGAGAAATACAAAAGACCTCAAATAGAATCAACCCAAGAAGATCTTCTCCAAGACACACTATAGCCAGATTGACCAAAACCACAAAGACAAGATACTAAGATTGGCAAGAGTGAAATGACAAGTTGCCTACAAAAGATATCCCATCAAGCTAACAGCACACCTCTCATCAGAAACAATGTAAGCAAAGGATAGGAAAATATATTCAAAGTGTTAATGGAAAAGCAATTTCAACCAAGAATACTGTACCTGCAAAATTATTCTTCATACTGGAAGAAAAGACAAGAACATTCTCAGGTAAATAAAACCTGAAAGAATTTACCAACACCAGACCAGATCTCCCAGAAGTTATCAAGGGAGTGCTATACCAGGAAAATTGAATACAGACACAGAGAAATAAGAGCTCAAAAATTAAGAAAATGGCCAACTTACTCATAGGGACAAATCTGGAGTTGAATTTAATTGAGAAAATTGAACCACAACAGAAGATAGATTAAGTACATGAGACTGAACTAGTGAAATAGCATTTTATGACTTTTGATTAAAACATTGCTAATCTTCTCCTAGGTTTTGTTTTCCAGTTTTAAGTGTTGTTGTCCTGTCTTGAGCTGCTGATAGGTTCATGTTCATACAATTTGAACAGAATCCTAACCTGTTTCCTGGCTTTAAGTTTTAAGCAAAGTTCTTTAGCATTTCTTTGATTTATTAAAGCTAAAACTTCTTTTCTTAAAATTAAAAAATATATGAAAAAAACCCCTATGTAATGGCTATGCTATATAGCATCAGCTAGGTGCTACCTTATAGTATATTCATTCTACTTAGTTTTACACCTGAAGTCAGACATGTATTCACAGATATGTATATACCAGCTGAACTTGCTTTTGAAAGTAATTAGATTATTTTTAAAATTTTGTGAATCAATAAAATGTGGGGGGGGAAAGGAATGGAAAACAACTGTAGACACCTGAGATAGTGTGGGAGGAGGGTAGGGAAATGGCAGAGGGTGAGAAATAGGGGTAAAATATGTAAATACATATATATATGATACTAGAAATGGAAAACTATTGATGGTAACATATATGATTGAGCCACTATGCAGTGTATCCTGGAGGGGAAATCACATTTTGTATGCTGTGATGATATTCAGGGAATGAATGTAGATTAATTAATTAATTTTTGAAAATGTTTTAGAAGAAAATTACAGGGCACTTGTAACTAGATTCTAGCTTTGTCCATATTTTTAGCTTATGGTATTTTGTGAATCAATAAAATATGGAAAATGTTTAGTATAGAAGGGAAAGAGAAAGGGGGCGAAAAAGACAAGTAAAAGCATGCTTATTTGACAAAAAAATGAGAAGCTCTTTGCTGATAAGTTATAGAGTAATATCTTTGGCTTGACTGACATGCATAGTATCTGTGCTGGAAAAAGAAATGTTGTATACTGCAAAGATGTAAATAAATAAATTAATTTAAAAATAAACAATGACAACAGAAAAAGCTCACATGAAAGATAAAGAAAACCTGAGGTCACTTGGTGAGCAGCAGTAGTAGATGTGGACGACCCCCTCGTCTTCATGAGATTCTGAAAGCTGCGTGCTGGAGGAGCGCCTGGAGGAGGCTGTGTCCAGCTCAGCTGCGGTGACTGCAGAGTGATGCACTATTAGTGTCCCCACGTAACAGTGAAGAGCCCTTGCAGACTCAGCACACAGGAGAGTGACGTTTCCTGTTTCTATCTGGAATATGGACCTGACATTGATGGGAAGACGGATGGGGAAGGATGCTGATAACAGAAAGCACAGAGGGAATTTCAATAGCTCCTGCGATATAGACTGGATTTACGTACTGCAGATGGACTGAGAACCACTACAAATGCCGTCATTAACTAAATAAAAGTCAATTTGAGAAGGGCCAGCTGGTGGTGGTGGCTGAGCCACTGGACTACCGCATGGTTGAGTCTTGGACCTGGTGGCTTGCTTTCTCACTTTCCCTTTGTATCTTTGTCTCTGATCAAATTAAAATATAATAATAAATTAAATTAAAATTAAATAATTCTTTTTTAAAAATCAGCTAGATGAAAAACAATTGAGTGGAAATAATAAAATTGGTCTCTTATTAAGTTTTTAATGGAAAAGGAAAAAAACTGAGGATATAAGATGATTTTTATGCTCTGTTTTCAGAATAAGGAAATTAGGGCTTTGTGAAAGGACAGAGTACAATATCTATTATGAAATTTTTTTATCTGATTTGCCCAAACTCCCAATTCAAAATTTGTTTCACAATCCCATCAGTCAAAGTTAGTCTGCCTGCTTGATTATTAGAAAATAGCATAAGGGGCCTACATTCAGCGTGGTGTTTAGAGTGCCAGACTCTCACTTGACCAGCTGTGGTTCAAGTCCTGGATGCATGTGTGCGCCCAAAATCCCAACAGGAGAATGGAGGAGACAGGACTGTGGCATGGCCATTCCCCCTGGAGGATGATTTCTCACTTTCTCCATCTCTCTGGTGAGCACATGTGCCCTATGGAAAAAAATATTTAAAGATATAACAGCATGGAATTTGAGTGAGGCGATTACATCCTGTGTGCATGTTTACAGGCCCTGTAGGTCTGGGCACGACTTCTCTATAGCGAGAAGTAGAGAAATGCTTGTGGAATGTCATCCATGCTAACTTCGAATGCCTCTCTGGATCTTCTCAGACACTTTTTGATGCCTATTTGTCACTCTAATTGGGAATCTTTACAATAAATATGAAAAAAGGAAATAGCAAATGGAAGATATAGGTATTAGTGCAAGTTCAGACGACAGAATGGCCACAACTACATTTAGAGAAACAAGGAGAGAGTTGGAATGTTCAATGAATGTACCAATCAGTAACAAATAAAAAAGATCAAATCAGGAACAGATTATGTGAGGAAACTCAGAGAATTCTCCTGTTTTCTTAAAATAACAAAAAGTCGTGTGTGTGAAGAGAGTATAAAAATAAAGATTGGAACGTTAACTCTATAACTTAGATGATGAAGAATCTGAAATTCAGGCTAAGAGATTGGAACTATTAATGGTTTTTAATAAGGCTGATTTATATCTTAACTGTGTAGAGTTAATTGGGTACAAAAATAATAAAAGAAGTCAATAAGGAGGCTGCTATGAGTAGGGGAAGTAATAAATGTAACGATGTCTTGCCTTGCCTAGCAGTTCCAGGGCTCCAAACCACCTTCACACTCAGCAATCACTTTTCTTATCCCTCCCCCGACAAGGGTCATCTCCAGCCCACATCATGGGGAAAGTTTCTACACATTTTCCAAGATTCGGCATTGGTCACACATGCACAAAGCCCTCCTTTACTCTGACTGGCACTCACTTCTCACACACCCACTTCACCAGTTAGTAAGATGCATTTTAGTTCACCTTATATACCCTAAACCTACTTTTAAACAAGAACTCTGGCACTGATGACCTAGCATTTTACCTCTGCGTGTGTTTACTAAACTGTAGGCAACTTCACGGAGGGACCAGATTTTACCGGTATCTCAGGGAATTTGTATGATGTTGAATACATGCTAACACATCAACAAATGTCTGATGAAGCAATGAGTGCATTTATCAGGTGCACTATTTCCCACAGTAAGGCTTTATTGGGTCTTTGTTGGTAGAAAATATGGTGGAAATGGAATTAGCTAATGTCAGAGGTCAGCTGAGCTGTGAAGTGTCAGAGAAGCCAATGATGAACCCACGACACACCTGTCACCTCTGCCCTGAGGGCATAGCTGAGTCTGGAGCTGCAGGGTGCTCCGACCTCCACTCTCCCTTCCCCACTTCCTACAGAGAAGAGCACTTGGTGAAAGGTGAGACAGGCCAGCACAGACCGGAGTCCTCGCACTGCCAGGGACCCGGTGAACAGGCCCCTGCCGTTCTTCGCGTCCTGGACCCTCGGAGGGCAACAGGGAGAAAGCTATGAGTGGAGAACTGCTGGGTGCTGGGTCAGCGTCGGAACAGCTGTCTCTGTGGTCTCTCCTCTTCCCTCTCACAGGAAGGCCTTGAAGGAGACCACTGCCTGAAGTGTCAGAGCCAGAAATTAAGATGCTCAGGATGGAAATGCCGCCGAGTGAGAAGGCCTGATCTGCCTCGGGGTTCTGACCCTGGGCTTTCTGGTAATGCCTGGGCCCTTGCCTCAGGTCAGACCTGAAAGGCACACGCACTTCTTCATCACTGCTGGCCCTCGGTTCCTGCTGTGTGGCCGCCCAGCCCAGGTCACTCCTCAACTGCGCCTGGAGCAAGGGGACAGGCTGGGGAGTCAGAATGACGAGCTCTCTCACTTTGGCCAAGTCCCATGTGACAGGTGGTTCTCTGGTCACATTTTCCAGGTGCACGGGTCTTCCTTGCCCCAGTCTTCTACTTTGCCAATTGGTCAGAATATAAGTCCAATGACTCCGAGTCTTCCAGCATCCATTCTGGTGTTTTAAGACAAGATTGGAAATTTCTTTTTCTTATTTTAGAGGAGAGATTTTTGCTATAGGACGTGTGTACTCACCATAGAGACAGAAAGAGACAGAGAGAAAGAAAATGAAGAATCATTCCCCAGTGGATGGCCATGCCACAATCCCTGCTCCTTCATTCTCCTCTCAGGATTTTGGGCTGAATTTTAAGCCACTGGGTCCAGAACTCAAACTGCAGTCGACTATGTGGGAGTCCAGCAATGTAATCATTACAGCATCTGCTGGTCCCAAGATTGAAAATTTCCACCTGACCAGTAAAGTACCTGGTTTAAGCAAGTGTCCTCTATCCATCCATATTCCTACTCTCGCTGACCCTCAGGTTTTAGTAACATGTGATCGCATCACTGTAAGGGAGTACCAGAGAGAAACAAGGTTAGCAGTCAAGAAAGAATGATTCTCTGGAAAATATTTCATTTTTTCTATTTATTTACTTATTTATTTTGGAGATGTTTCTGCTGTAGGGTGTGTGCACTTGCCAGAAAGAGAGAGAGACAGCGAGACAGAAAGCGAGAAATCATCCCCCAGTGGGGCATGGCCATACTGCAATCCCTTCTCCTCCATTCTCCTCTCAGGATCTTGAGCACACACGCACATGCCTGGTGTGAGTTTAAGCCACTGGATCTGGGACTTGAACCATGGTTGGCTACATGGGAATCCAGCGATATAGCCATTACGCCAACTGCTGGTGCCAAAAATATTTTACTCATAATCAATAAAGTTTAACGCAACAATTTAAATGTCAATCATTTTGGTTAAATTGCATTTCAGTTATTCCTCTTTTGAGCCCTCAGAAAGCTCCTGATTTCGAATATTTGCAATGGTTGGGAACCAGCAGTTAGCGTAATGGCTATGTTGCTGGACTCCCACGTAGTCGACCGCGGTTCGTGTCCTGGACCCGGTGGCTTAAAACTCACGCCGGGCGCGTGTGCGTGCGTGCCCAAGATCCCGAGAGGAGAATGGAGGAGAAGGGATTGTGGCATGACCATCCCCCCTGGGGGGTGATTTCTCGCTTTCTGTCTCTATGTCTCTCTCTGTCTGTCTGGCGAGCGCACGCGCCCTACAGTGAAAATCTCTCAAAAAAAAAATTTGCAATGGTTCACTACCTGAGGAACTTTTCTTTGTGGTAGCTCATGAGTGAATTGTTATGGAAAGCTAAAATTACCTTGAGTTGAGTGCTCCACCGGACTTGCAGGGTTGTGCCGTGGTGAGACTGAGTGTGTCTGCCTATTATCATCATCATTATTCATGGTGTTCTTATAAAAGAACATTTCGTTTTGTGTTTCCAAGTCTAATTTAGAACACACAAGAAAACTGGCCTCATAATGATAGCTGTTGAAGATTCATATTTCTCAATGAGCCAGTTCTGGGAAAAACGTTCATGATAATGAGAATTGTGAAAGAAGGGCATCATGAAATGAAGAAATTTGCAATCTCACAAAAAAGGTGATGGGTGCTATGGTTACTAAGGTCTTTGGGGAAACTCATGTCCCCTGCAGGCAGTTTGCTAAGGGACTGACAAACTTCTGAGGAGCATTCAGGGAAAGTGATGCAGACATTCCCCATGGGGAGCTGGCTCATTTCTTCCTTTAATATCATTCTGGGATCTTCTATTTTATGGAGGATAGAGAAGTCATTAGTCTCGTCCAACATAAAAGACAAAACCAGCCTAATTACGATGAGTCTTTCTTCTCTCCAGTTGCAATAAAGATCTCTCTCATCCTCTAATTCTCCAACCTGCACTTTGGTACCCACATACTTATTCTAACTACAGCACCTTTACTACTGCAAAGTAACTTTCAGTAAAATTATCTAAAACACATGTCACTTTTTTGCAATTGCAATCTCATCATTCTCTCTTAAACCTTTAAATATTAGAGTCATCAAACCCTACTTTGATGTCCTTGCTTGTCACATTCTGTCTTTCCCCATTGACCCCATCTTCCCATGTCGGCATTAGTTACTTACCGCGTCCTCTAGTGAGGACCAGAGCAATCTACCTGAGTGCCATCTCCACTGGTCCACCTTACGTATGGCTCGTTTAAATCGGAGCCCTTCCTCCTGCCATGTTTTCTGTACCAGGAAAAGGTGTCACTGCCATCTAGGAACTTCGGCCAT
>NW_006160112.1:349640-373788 GCF_000334495.1 Tupaia belangeri chinensis | reverse complement strand
ATTATCTTCTTATTCTCACATCCAATAAACCTAATTTTGACGCCTAACTTCTCTTACATTTTTTCACATCATTGCACATTCACAATCACCAGTGGTAGTTGTGTATAATTTTTCTGTTTCTTATTTATTCTTAATTATTCATTCTTTATTTTTGTGAGGTATGATCTTTTTTTTTTTGCTGCATGCATTCATTATATAATTTTTTTAGAGGTTTTTGCTATAGGGCACGTGCGCTCGCCAGACAGAGAGAGTGAGAGACAGAGACAGAAAGTGAGAAATCACTCCCCAGTGGAGATGGCCATACCTCAATCCCTTCTCCTCCATTCTCCTCTCAGGATCTTGAGCATGCACGCACATACACCCTGCATGAGTTTTAAGCCACCAGGTCCATGATGTGAACTGTGGTCAACTACATGGGAGTCCAGCGACATAGCCATTACGCTAACTGCTGGTCTCTCATTATTTAATTAATAAATTGTGGATATAGACATAGTTATCTTCGATATTAAACTTTACATTATGTTGTATAATTTCAATAATAGTTTTACTAGTTTTTTTTTTTTTTCCTGGAAGAATAATAACCACATGCTTTACTTTGCTATGGTGCATCATTCCATAACCCAGGCCCTAGTTTTACATGCATTCTTTGTGTATATGATTTCTAAGCTAAAAACAAACAAAAACCTCTTCTGTTCTACTGTAATTATTTTACTAAATTAAGACTAAATGCGAGTACAAAATAAGTTTGAGGGTATACTTTGTGAAAAAAAGAATTGAGACAAAGACCCAAAACTTTTCTTCTTCTTTGTTTTTTGTACCACATCAATACTAACACTGGGGACATTAGTTGATGTGCTGAAATTCAATTTATTCTTAAAATGTCTATCACACTATCCATCTCCAGAACATTTTTGGTCTTGAACAACAGAAACTCTGTACCCTCTGTACCCATAATTTCGTAAAAGAGACTGTATTTACATATCTTTATGTGAATATCCTGAAGTGGAGTTGTAGGATCATATTGGTAATTCTATTTTTAATTTTTTGAAGAACTACTATGCTGTTTTTTGTTATGTTTTGTTTTGGATGTTTTTTCATCTTTCTTTTGTTTTTCCAGAGGCCACCTGTGCTTGCCAGAGGGAGGAAACACAGTGAAATAGGAGGAGCACCCCAGTGGGGTGTGGTCAAATCACAATCCCTTCTCCTTCTCTCTTTTCTGTCTGAATTTGAGGAACACACACATGTATTCAGCGTGTTTTTTAAACGACCAGAGCCAGGACTCAAGCTGCAAGGCTGGCCAAGTGGGATCTGGCTGCCTCAACCACTAAGCCATGGAGCCTGCCCCATCATTCTGTTTTTAACAGTGGCTATTTGGTCTTCATCAGCAGTGCACAAGGACTTCAAAGTCTCTGTATCCTCACTAGTCCTTTCTATTTTTTTACTGTGTTGCTATTGTTTTATTTCCTGCTTTTTATTAATTTTTATCTCAAGGTGGTTTTTTTATCATTTATCTTATAGTTAGTAATGTTGAACATCTTTTCATGTTCCTGTCAGCTATTCACATATCTTCTTTGGATAAATCTGTTCAAATTAGTTGCATATTTTGCTGTTTATTCTGCCTTCAAAGTCTTTGTACTCTGGGCTTACGACAGTTGTGGCAGCTTTGAAGGTCTCCAAAATGCCTCAGGGCCATCTCCCCACTCCCCTGGTGAGCAGCACCTGGCATCATTATCCATACGAATCACCTCATCAAATGATTGCAGGATCTCACCAAGGGTTTTCTTTCCTTTATGTTTTATCCTTTACAGGTTGGGGATGTTCCAAATATGTGTGTTCTAATTCCTTTTTAATTCTAAATCACATTACATTAATTGTTTTTCTCTTCTCACATAAAGAGAAGTCACAGCACACTGAAGGTATTGCTTAACTATGGCTTCTCCCAGATATGCTGGTTCATTGCCCTGATGTCCTGACTTCTGTAACACTCCAGGACATGGACACCCTTAATCCAAGTTCTTTGCTACTTTATAACAGGGATGACCTGCCTTCCAGTTTTTAATACCTCATTTCTCATTCCCATAAGAGGAAATAGCCTTTACAACTTTTATTAATACCAAATACCGTGTAAAGCAGTCTAAAATGGGACCTTACAGTAACATCTGGATTAAATAGAGCAGTCTCAGATAAACACCTCAATTTATATCTAAAGGAATTAGGAAGAGCAGAATGAACTAAGTCAAAGTTATAATAAGAGAAAGAAGAGCAAATATTGGAGAAGAATAGATAAAAATAGATTAATATGGAAATAATGCAAGTGTATTTGCTAGACTACTGAAATATTCAGATAAAAGCCATGTTAAAGCTGAGATGTGTCCTGGCCTGTTCAGGGAAGCTATGCTCTAAACTCCATCTTCTAGACTCCCGAAATATTCAGACAAGAAGCCATGTTAAAGCTGACATGTGCCCTGACCTATCCGTGCAGTGTGCTAGCAAGATGCTAGGTTTTTAATTTTTTATGTGTAATTTTTTTTTCTCTTTTGGTAATTTTTTTTATCCTTTTGCTTATATTTTTTTTCATCTTTCTTTCCCACTCTAAGCTTCACTCTCCACACATTGAATGTCTAGATAGGCCTTTGTGCATAGTAGCCAACCATCTCAATACTTTTAGAGTCATTGAAATTCTCACTGCTTATTGAAACTCCTGCTTTAAGGAAGACATTTCTTTTTATAAATATGAACTAGTAATCTCTTTCTGTGGATACCACATTGCTAAGCACCATGGAGGAGAGGTTTTGTCACAGAATGACTAGAAGCAACTTCAGAGGCACAAGAAGCATGAGAAACCAAGAAAGTATCTTTACCCTAAGGGAAAAGAACAATCCCTCATCATCCACAGACAGTACAGTAGAATCCTTAAAAAGTCTGATAGAGAATTCAGAAGATTTATAGTGACAATACTAAATGAGACACAAGAGCTGAGAGTTAATGAACTCCAGAAGATGCAGGAGAAAAGAGACAATGAGTTCTAGGAGGTGTTGAAGTTCTTCCATAACCTGAAAGAGGAAATAGACACCCATAAAAAATCAAATGGAGTTATTAGAGATGAAGGCTACAATTCAGGAATGCAAAACCTCCCTCGAAAGTACTAAAAGTAGATTAGTCCATGCAGATAATTAAATCTCAGAGGTTGAAGGTAAAACCTCTGATCAAGAAAAAAACAACAACAAAAAAAACCCTGAGAAAATAACCAAAAAAAAAAAAATTGAGAATACTATATGATAAATACTAGACAGTATTAAGTGCCCAAACATCCAGATAATTGGCATCCCAGAAGGTGAAGATACTAATAAGGGTATTGATAATCTATTCCATGAAATCTTGGAAGAAAACTTGCCAAATCTAGAGAGGCATTCAAATATCCAGACTCAAGAGAAGCAAAGGATTCCTAGTGTATTCAGCCCAAGAAGATCTTCTCCAAGGCACATCATAGCCAGACTGGCAAAATCTGCAGACAAAGACAAGATGCTAAGATTTGAAAGAGAAACTTCAGGTTACTTATAAAAGTTATCTCATCAGGCTAACCTCAGACCTTTCATCAATAACAATGTGAGCAAGGAAAGAATGGGAAAATATATTCAAAGTGTTAAGTGAAAAACAGTTTCAACCAAGAATACTATACCCGGCAAAATTATCTTTCAAAGGGAAAGAAAGAATAAAAACATTCCAAGATAAACAAGACCTGAAAGAATTTGCCAATAGTAGACCCACTCTTCAAGAAGTTCTGAGAGGAGTGCTCTACCAGGAAAACTAAAGACACATACAGAAATAAGAGGACAGAAGGAAACCAAGAAAAATGACCATTTTAATGCTATGGACAAGAAATATCAATAATAATGTTGAACATTAACTTCCAGGATTGAAATGGAAAGATTGGACCACAGTAACACTGCATATTCAACAGAAGAGAGTTTGAACATAAGACCGAACTGGTGAAATAGAATTTTATGACTTTTTGAGTGAAACATTACTGATTTTTTTTGCTATGCTTTGTTTTCCCAATTCAAGCATTTTACATTCTTTTGAGTTGTTGATAGGTTCAGAAATTTGTTAAAATATTTTTCTTATTTGTTTCTTTGGATGGAAACATAAACTTTCCTTCCTTCCTGACCCCTCTTGAATTGGAAATATTGGGGAATATTCTTATTTTGTGGCAGAAAAGTTATTTGCATAAGTTCAAAAATGCTTGTTGCATTGAACCAGAAATTGGAAATACTCATTATTAGACAGGGCTTTGACTGGAATGTCATATCTGAAGATCAATCAGAAAACCATGGAACTAAGGTGGATCTCAAGTAAGCGAACAGAAGCTCTTAGAAAGATGGCCTGGCACCATAAATAGTTCTGCCTGGCAGAGAGGATTAGAGAAGATATGTAAAATAATTTATAGCATAAAATAACCTGGACTTTTTCAGCCCAGCATTGTAATCAGTAGAGATTGCAAAAAAGCAACAACACCAGAGGGTTAACTTGAGAAAGACTTTGAAGAAAGAAAGAGATTGATCATTGCTAGCAGATAGTATATCACAGAATACTTGGTAGGCAGGGCTAAATTGAAAAGGTTTATTTGTGATATGTGTGCTGTGCATTTGATTTTCAACAATTTGAGTAGTTGACATGTAAATATTTTCTCAAAAGTATTTTAAAATCATACTGTTTCTGTTGTTATAGAGTCACAAACAAAATTATACAATATTATATGAAATATTTTGAACATTATCTTTTAAAATTCAGTATTTTGAAATTTTGAAAGTTGTGTATTAACTGTCAAGAACCATGGAGTATGAGCTAAAATTTTTTGATATGTAAAGTAAATGTGGAAAAATGTAAAAATAAATAAATTAATGAATAAATAAATAAGTAGGGGGAAAAAAGTGTATTTTCTCACAGTCCAAAGGCAGGGAGCTGGCACCTGGCCAGGCTGTGGTGCAGTCATAACACACCGGGAACAGCAGAAAGGGAAGTGCAAAGGAGGACGCAGGACGCCCTAGGGACACCACGAAGGGTCAGGCCATGCCCCAACATTGCTGCTGCGTGTCGACTTACAGCATAAGTCTGGGGGACACATGTGCCACCCTTGACCCTTGACCTCCTGAAATCCTTCACTTACAGAATACAGTCTCTCTGTCTCAATATCAATTGTCTAAACTGCTTCAGCACCAGGGATACCAGTCAATCCAGTGAGAAAAGGAAAACATCTTCAGGAAATGATGCTGGAAAAACTGGATATACACTTGCAGAAAGATGAATCTGACCCCCTGCCTCTCACCATTGTCAAAAATCAACTCAAGATGGATCAATGATCTAAACCTAAGACCTCAAACTGTAAAGTTGCTCCTGGAAAACACTGGGGAAACTCTGGGAGACATTGGGGTAGGCAAAGACTTCTTAAGTAAGAAAAATCTTAACTCGAGAAGTAAATTTAATTGTTCATTCTTAAAAATCTAGTAAATGTGGCTGACTAAGAGGTATAAATTATACTTTCCAGTTTGAAGACTTTCTGTATTCTTAAAGGAAGAAAAGAGGAAAAGAGAGAAAGAAGAGAAGAGAGAGTACATGTGGGAAGTGGCTGGGGATTTAAGGAATGAAGATGGTAAAGTGACATGAGTATGGGATTCCATCTTGATGGTATAAATGTAAGGTCATCCTCTCTCTAGTAGGAGAGCCTTTAAAACAGAAAAGGATAGACAGAGAGATGAAAAACCCAGAGACCTATCAGCCTGAATCTTTAAACACCTAGCACTGATGGAGGTGGACAGCAGCTACATTTTGTAGGATGCTAAAAACAAAGACAGCAGGTGTCTTAGAACTGAGTTGCATCATGATGGTAGACCAGAACTCCCATTTGGATGCACTTTGTCATTAGAATGTCTGTCCCTGAGGTCTTTGTCCCTAAACTATAATTACATAGTTTGTATGAGTGTGGCAGTCTCTTTCACCATTTTTTCTTTTTTTAGAGAGAATTTTGCTGTAGGATATGTGCACTCACTGGAGAGACAGAGAGACAGAAAGTGAGAAATAACCTACTATGAGGATGGCCTTGATGTAATCCCTTCTCCTTCTCCATTCTCCTTTCGGGATTTTTGGTACGCATACGTACGAGCACTTCGTGAGTTTCAAGCTGCCAGGTCCAGGACTCAAACTGCTGTCGACTACATGTGAGTTCAGCGTTGTAACCATTATGGCATCTGCTGGTCCCACTATTTTTCTTTCTTAATTCAGGAAACGTAATCTTTTAATTTATAAAACTGATAATAATTAACCCACAGTAAACCAGGTTGTAGGACCCTGAAATTCTAAATAAAATTCCTGTTTCAGAACTAGCAGTTGGTGTAATGGCTATGTTGCTGGACTCCCCCGTAATTGACCTTGGTTCAAGTCCTGGACCTGGTGGTTTAAACTCATGCTGGGCACGTGTACATGCATACCCAAGATTCTGAGAGGAGAATGAAGGAGAAGGGATTGTGGTGTGGCCATTCCCCTGGGGGGGTGATTTCCTGCTTTCTGGCTCTCCCTGTCTTTCTGGAGAGTGCATGCACCCTATAGCAAAAATCTCTCCAAAAAAAAAAAATCTTTTTTTTTCTTTTATTTTGTTCATGGCTTGCACGTGTCTTCCTGTTCTACATTTTCAATTTCTAAGCATTCCTGTCTTCAAAAATTAAAATAAAATCAAACTTTCTTAAATAAATATTCTCTGCATATTTAAGGCCCCACCTAATCATTTAATTACTCTCTTGGTATGTAATCATGTTGTCTTTCTTTTTATTTGTTTTTGTCATAGGGTGCATGTGTTCCCCAGAGAGAGACAGAGAGAACGGGAATTGAGGAATTGCCATCCCCATAGGGGGCTAGCTACACCATAATCTCTTCTATAATCTCCCCTTGGGATTTTCGGCATGCACATATAGTTGTTTAAAATTTATTTTTCTTGTTATCTATTTGATTTGTTAAATATTAAGAATTACCTTATTAATTCAATAATTGTCAACATTTCTTTATTTTCTTTTATGTTTTATAAGTTTAATTTATGATAATTTGGCTTATATAGATATTATACCTATTTAATTCTAAATGTTCTTTGAGCTATTTAATAAAAAGGAAATATGCAAACGTTTTCCTTGCTACATGTTTCTTATGATCTGCATGTCTTATTCTCAATGAGGTAAATACAAAGAAAAAAAGCATTTATAAAAAACATGAATGATGTGTGTGCCATTCAGAAGCAGGGTGGTTTAGTCCTGGACATGGCAGCATGAGAAACACACTAGCTGTGTGTCCAAAATCCTGATAGCAGAATGGAGGAAAAGAGACTATGGCATGGCCATCCCCCTCCAGGCACTGCTTTCTTCTCTCTCTCTCTGTCTGTCTATCTCTATGTCTCTCTCACTCATCTTATAGCAAATTAGAAAGAAAATAAAATGGTGAGATAAATTCTTGCCACTATGAGAAAGTCAATATTCTCTTTTAATCCAAATACGTTTAGTCACTGCTAGTATGAGTACTACCCGCTACCAACATGTACATGCAAAATGTATGAAGTTACAGTGCTATCTTTCATGGTTTCATGAACACGGTGTTATGTTTGATAAACACATTTACACTGTTTTTTTTTTCTTACATATTAAGAAAGTAGAAATTTCTTTAGTAGAGATGCTCTTAAACATTGTCTTAAATGTTTGTGAAACACTATGTGGTACAGATGTGCTCCAAGGTCTTGATACTATTTTCTGAGAAAGCCTTCTCTTGGCTAGTTATTTTATTTTGCAATACAAAATAAACAAAAAATGTTATAGGCATACTGTAATAAACACATGTCCATAATAATGTGCAAATATTATTTCTTCAAAATGAGAGTTCATTGATTAAGTTTATAAAGTAAAAGGATAAGGAATATTTACATCAATGGCAGAAAACAACAGATAATGAGTATCTCACAGTTCTCAAGTTCGGTGTCTACTATCATGGTGTTGGAAGTGCCTCACTCCATCAGAAAGTTTTAAGAAAAAAAAATCCTTTCCACTTCCAGGTTCTGTAGTTCTTGGACTTCCTGTTTTCTAAATTTCTTTATATCTCTTTCTAAGATACTTATCATTGGGTAGAGTGCCACCCTAAACCACAGTGACTTCTTTTCAAAATCCTATGTTAAATATATCTGCAAAAACCCTTTTTGCTCAAAGAAGGATATATTAGAAGACATCAGAGAGAGATATATTTTGAGGAACCAATATTCAACCTACTGCATATGAGAACAATATCTGATGGTTAGAATTTTTAAAGCTACCAGGACTAAATCAGTATTATCAAGCTACAGTCAGAGGACATCTGGTTACTGGATTACTTTAAAATCTATAAAATAGGGGCCAGCAGGAAGTATGGGGGTTAAGACACTAAATTCCCACATGACCAACAGCAGTTCGAATCCTGGGCCTGGAAGCTTGTTTTCTCACTTACCATTCTATCTGCTTCTCCCTGTTCAATATTTTTAAAAACATAATAATCCTCACACTGGGGCAAATAATAATAACGTCTTTGCACTGGATTTTATCAGTACTCTGATTATGTAGGGGTCCTTAAATAAATTCTGTAAAAGATAGATCTTTTTACACAATGTGGGAGCACCATTGCAATCTTATCATTATTTAGGAACAAAGCTGACAGTATGTTTCTATTCTACATGACAAACATTATAAACAGACTATTTCTGTGGCTGGCAGGTGGTGTGGTGGTTAAAGCATTGGATTCTCATATGGCTGACCATGGTTTAAGTCCTGGACCTGAAACTTGCATTCTTAATTTTTCTCTCTCTCTCTAGTCTCTTACTCTCTCTCTGTCCCTCTCTGGTCAAATTTAAGTAAATAAATAAAGTAAATAAAATAATTCAATAATAATGAAAACAGCTATTTCTATAAATCAAGGCTTTACCTTATGGTAATAGCTAAGCTAGTAGTTTTCTCAGTGCTGTCATGATATTTTTGTTCTTCAGAGTATATATGATGGGATTCAAAGTTGGAATGAAAACAGTGTAGAAAAGAGAGATTAGCTTCCCCATTCTCTCAGACTGACTGGGTTTGGGTTGTAAATAAGTGATGGTAGCTGTCCCATAGAATAGCAATACAACTGTCAGGTGAGAAGAACAGGTGGAGAAGGCTTTAGACCTTCCTCCAGCTGATGACAATTTCAGAATGTTGTAGATAATTTTACCATAGGAGACAACAATCAGCAGAAAAGGGGCCATGATGAACACCACCACAACTGCAGCTATGAAGACTGCTGTCTCATTAACAAATGTGTCCCCACAAGCAAGCTTGAGTATTGAAAGGATGTCACAGAAGTGATTTATTGTGTGAGATGCACAAAAGAGCAAGGAGAAAATCAGCCATGTTTCCCTGATGACAACTGGAACTACAGTGATCAAGGAGGCAGCCACCAGCCAGATGCAGACTTTGTGGTTCATCACTAGAGCATAATGAAGAGGGTTAAAAATGGCTGCATAGCAGTCGTAGGCCATCACTGCAAGCAGGAGGTCCTCTGTACCCCCAAGCATAAGGAAAAAACCCATCTGTGTAGCACAGGCAAAGAAAGCAATATGTCCCTTCTGAGCCCAAAGGTCCATGAGCATTCTCAGAAGAATTACTGTTACATAACATATTTCCAAAAAAGAAAAATGGACAAGAAAAAAGTACATGGCAGTCTGGAGAGCAGGGTCATTTTTTGTTATTAATATTATAATGCCGTTGCACACCAACATAGTCAGATAAATGAGTAAAAATTTATCAAACACAATTTGTTGGAGATTTGGAGTATTAGAAAACCTCAAGAGAACAAAGTTCATTATTGTAGTAATATTTGAATTTTCTGCTTTAATTTATTCTCTATCTGTAGATGTGGAAATTTGAATAATTAATTCATTCACAATTTGAATCACATCTGACCTTTATGCTAATTGGAAGAGATGCATTAAAATATTTATATAATTTCTCAAATTATTTTACCATTACTAGGAAATGAGATTACTATGACTAGGAACTGAGATTAGAAACTTCAGTAAAAAACTGCTATTAGAAATGAAATCAATTCAATAACTACAATTCTAATATATTTTTTGAGATTTGGATGAAATGACACCAGAGGTACTGGTAAGTGTGCAATATTTAGAGAATATTTTTGTTAGTGTTGTTTTTTAGGGAGAGATGTTTGCAATGTGCCATGTGCACTTGCTGGAGCAACAGAGACAGAAAGCAAGATATCACCCACCAGGAGGTTGGCCACACTGCAATCTCTTTTTATTTAGTCTCCTCTTGGGATTTTGGGCATGCACAAATGCGCGCTTGGCATGAGTTTTAAGTTACCATGTCTGAGACTCAAACCGTGGTTGAGTCTCTTAGAGAACATTTACTGGTCCCTTAGAGAACATTTTGTAATAATAATATCTTACTACTAATAATAATATCTTACGTAATAATTTCATTATTAATAGTAAAATTATGATATAGGCTATTTGTTTTATTGTTTTGTTTGGATTTATTTTCTTCATATTGAACATCATATTTCAAAATCTTTTAATTCAAAGAAAATCTTTTTTCTAGAAATTTTCATTTCATTTTTATTTAAAAAGAGCTTTTTTTTAAAAAAGGTTTTTAGCTACACAATACATGCTCTCTCAGAGTCAAATGAGTTTTTAATTTTGTGTGTCTGTGTGTGTGTTTTATTTTTTTTTTTCAGAGGTTTTGCTATAGGGTGCATATGCTTACCAGAAAGACAGAGAAAGACAGAGACACAGAAAGCAAGAAATCACCCCCCAGGGGAGATGGTCATGCCGCAATCCCTTCTCCTCCATTCTCCTCTCAAGATCTTTGGCATGCATGCACACATGCCCACTGTGAGTTTAAGCCACCAGGTCCAGGATTCGAACCAAAGTCGACTACACAGGAGTCCAGCAACATAGCCATTATGCCAACTGCTGGTCCCCATAGTCAAACGAATTTTAAGTCATCTGTTTTATCCTCCAATGACAATCACTTTTTTTAAGTGGAGGAAATAAATGTATGCAATATTATTGCTCTAATTGGTGTATTTCTTCCATTATTTATACTAAATACAAAAACATTAATTTGAACATGCTGTTTGTCAGCTTTACCCATTAACATTTTCTATATGTTTGTGATAAATATCATTAACTTTTAATTTAGTCAAGAAATATTACCCATACATTGCAATATTTGTTACATATCTCTCCTTATCCATGTGAGATTCTTCATTGTCATGTAATTCTATTATAATCAAATGCAGCTCCCTTTGTCTCTTTTCCCTTCATAATGTTGCCTTATACAAGTACTACTTGCATCCTGATTAAACCTAAACAGTATTTTCTCTGGTGGTAGAAGTGTCCATAGCATATGAATGGCACTGAAAACCAAAACAAAGCAAAAGTTGTTGAAATAACCTTTCATTTGGAAACTGAAAGATTAGAGTACATAGAAGCACTGAATATGGTTATGGATACTGGAGATACTGTGGGAAGAGGGTGGGAGAAGGGGAAGAGTGTAAGAAAAAAATTAAGAAAAAAAGAAAAGTAGGCAAGATGTTTATGGGATGCAGAAATGGATTGTTATCTGTTAATGATCACGTGTTTTGCATCCTCAACTGGACTGGTGTGAGGAATATTCATGTTGGGTAAATTCAGCTTACAAGCTGTGATGTA
Organism: Tupaia belangeri chinensis; assembly: GCF_000334495.1. Classification (NCBI taxonomy): domain Eukaryota; kingdom Metazoa; phylum Chordata; class Mammalia; order Scandentia; family Tupaiidae; genus Tupaia; species Tupaia belangeri. Next base: position 362,030 of record NW_006160112.1, on the reverse strand, counting down.
TAGCAATTAAATGCATAAAATAAATTTTAAAATATTAAAACAACCAGCCTGTCTTAATACAGTTCATATTAATATCATTCTGTATGAAGTCAGGAAGTCAGCATTGCTTAACAATTCCCATTACACTTTCTCACTGTTTGTTTCCCAACTTTTCACAATAAATATTTATATATTTACCTATCTCCTCTAATACACTACACCTGCATACTATCTATCCTCATCATCTGATACTTTTGAATTACTACATTGATAAATAAAAATAACATACTTCCATTACTAAGTAGTTATAAAAGTTACATTAAATCAATTAGTTTTATTATTGTAATTATTATTTGACCTAGATATAATTTTATGCAACCCTATATTTTTAATAGCTGCATGATTTATATAATTAACTCAGATAAAATTTTCAAAACTTTATACGCTTATTATTTGAATCTTGATTCTCATATTTAGAAATATTTACAACATCATCTAGTAACACAATTACAACTTACTTTTATGGATTTTCATGAGCTCTCTATAACAGGGTAAGTGATTTTTACACTATAAATTTGTTAGTCACTTCTTTCTCTCAGAAGTCACTCTAATTCTACAAAATTTTTTGCTTTGTCTAATGCCAACTGCTCTTTAGGAACAGTAATTCTCACCCTGGGGAGATCTTCTCTCATGTATCAATTCATTTCTCAAAGACTGCTTCTGCAGGGCCTTCGTTCTGCTCACTTTTCAATACTATATTTGTTTGGATAGACTCATCTGCCTCTGCACTCCTTCATTGGCATAGAGCTCTCCCCGAATGGGAAGTCTCTTGGCAGTGCAATAACACTGCATTGTGTAGAATTACTTTTTTTTTTAAATTTTAGAGAAAGATTTCTGCTATAGGGCATGTGACCTTACCAGTGAGATAGACAGAAATTGAGAATTCACGCCCCCCCAGGGGTATGGCCACATCCCAGTCCCTTCTCCTCCATTCTCCTGGGATTTTAGGCATGCACACACATACACCCATTATGAGTTTTATTCCATGGTCAGCATGTGGGAGTCTCGTGCCTTTACCACTACTCTACCCATTGGCCCTTGCATAGTATTATTTTGAGAAAAAGTTAAAATCTTTCTAGCTATTAATTTAAGGACATAGAAAAATGATGCTAATTTGCCTTTCTTATTTTTCCTCCCATAATATAACCAGATCCAGAAAAACCAAACCTTAAGAAAAATGTGTCATATGACACAAATATGCTATGCTTGCTGTATTCAGCATACTTGGTAGAAAGATTCTTAGTCAGAAGAGAAATATTCTAGTCATAGGTTAACTTTCATGGACATGAAGGAATGTGATTTCTGCTGATGAACATCTTGATTTTATTAATTCGTATTATGTTGTCAAATCATGCATCAGGGAAGATAGTTAACTGACTGAAAATGAAATACAAGTCTCCTAAAAACACTTTAAACAATGTTATTTAATACAGCCACAGTCAGTTAACAGCCTACCAGTTTAACAACTGCTCAGACTTAAATCAGTTCTCCAGGGAATGGAATCTACTTTATTTGTCTGGGTGTATGTCTGGAATCTTCTTAGTCTTTGTCTTGTTCTCACAGTCAGTTAGTTCTTACTACACAAATCAATCAGTCACAGGAAAGTACATATTTCATTTACACATGCATTCTTTATTGTGCACTTACAGTATAATAGTATTCACAATCAATAAAAATGATTACAATTAATTTCTATTATTGTGTTTTCATATGTCTTGTTACTTTTTAGAACTAATCTAGTGTATGCTTTTTAAGTAGATAGAATTACTAAATTACTGTAGTAAGCATCACACAATAGCTATTGAAAAATACATACACTATGGTGCCAGAACACACCATAAGACATTTGTCTTTTAGCTCCTGACTTGACCAATTTGCTTAGAGACTTAGTTGTAGAAATGGTTCTCGGTCATTAAGTGAGGAGTGCCTGTATAGGGGGAAAACACAAACAAAAACTTTTCTCTCCACATCCTTCTCATACTCCAACCACATGTAGACACGTATGGAGATAAGATTGGCAGACATAAAAACTGCTACTATATGTAATTATACTTTGTCCTTTCTGTTTGATGTTCTCTGACTATTTGATAGTGTGTTTCTAGTCTGCATTCATTTTATTTAAGTCAGATAAATCTCTATTTCTTACAGTATGCCTTTCTTACATTGGCCTTCTGTTCTCTTCTTGTCATTGATTTATACCTTCACATGGAGCTTTTTCCACTTTTTTCTACTGATAAGAATTGCACTCATCATTTGCCATACAGGATGAGAAAATCCAACAACCATTTCCCATTGGAATAGAATAATCAACTTCCCATCTTATAATTAAAAAGGAGAGTTGGCTCTGGCATTATTCAATTGAATATAATCACTGAAAAAAATCTAAAAACTGAAATAATACCAAACACATCAATAACTTAGCATGTGAAGAAGTATCTTACACTCATTTCACTGTACAGTTTTGTGGCTAGTAACTCAGAAATGTAAGTTTCTGAAACATAAGTTTCTGAATTACATCTAATAATCTCACTGTTCTAATGGTCATCTATCTCCTATTAGACTAGTATTCGAAGAGCTGAAAATTGAAGACAGAGGATAAAGAAGAAAACCTAAAAGAGTTCACAGTCTGTGACTGAAAAGTCCTACCCTTGCAGTCGGGTGGGACTATGGGCGTGTCCTTGCACCTGCCTAGCATCTCAGAGAGACCTATATGGCCAACAGGAAGCCACTCCATGTGACTCTAGAACCCGGAAGTTGCTCCTCTACTGCATGCTCCACTGCAGTTGGACCATAGGCATTTTTTGTTTGTTTTTAAAGATACATTTGCAACTCAGATGGTGTTAAAAATGTAGTCTGATTTTTAAATTACCATTATTATTGAGGCATAATTTCCACAGAACAAAGTACATACTTTAACATATATTTAATGAGTTTAAAGTCAATGAGATAATATATATACACACTTGTGAAACCATAATTAAGGTACTGAACACTCCCATTATTCAGAAACATTTCCTGTGCAACTTTGTTATACATACTTTCCCCATTCTTATTCTCAGAACATCACTAATCTGATTTCTATAGTAATAGATCATTTATAATCAGTCAGAATATACTCTTTTATGTGTAAATTTTCCCCTCAATATGAGTATTTAAGATTTTTCTACATCAATAGCTGATTTCTCATCATTGTTGTATTCAATATGTATGGATGAATATGACAACATTTACTCATTTATTTGTGGGCTTTGGGTTGTATATAGGTATATATTTATTTTTTTCAAGTTCTTTTATACATTCAATCACATTATTTAGCTTGCAAAGTGAATATTCCAACATTTGTGCCTTTCTGCCCAGTCTAGTTGATAATACTATAAAGTTATCTTCAACAGATGATACCCTATTTCTTTGTCTCATTAATGCTATGTCTCTCTATTTTTCTCCTTAATGTCCTTCCTCAGACTCTACTCCTTCACCCATCCTCTTCCTGCACTATATTTGGTATTCACACCATTTACTGTGCTTCTATATCCTTTAGTCATTCAGTTTCAGTCATAGAGTTTAGACACTTGATATATACTAAGTGGAGACATACAATCTCTTCTTCACAACCAGGCTTGCTTCACTCAGCAGTAAACCTTGCATATTCTTCCACTTCCTGTCAAAAGCCAGAATCTTGTTTTTAATGGCTGAATAGTATTCCATAGAGTATATGTGCCACAGTTTTTCAGTCCATTAATTTGTTCATGGGCATTTGGGTTGGTTCCATGTCTTAGCAATAGTGAATAATGCTGCAATAAATATTGATGTGCAAGCACTTTTCCGATTAAGAATTCTTCTGTCCTTTGAGTAAGTACCAAGGAATGAAATGGAAGTGGGATGGATCATATGGAAGTTCGATTTGTAGATTTTTGAGGAATCTCCAAATTATTCTCTAAAGTGGCTTGACTAATTTACATTCCCACCAGCAGTGTAACAGGGTTCCACTTTTCCCATACCTCTGCCAGCACTTATAATTTTCTTTTTAATCTTAGTCATTCTGACTGGAGTTAGGTGGTATTTCATTGTTGTTTTGATCTACATTTCCCTTACAATGAAGGATGTTGAGAATTTTTTCATCTGCCTTGTGGCTATTCATATGTCATCCTTAGAGAGTGGTTTTTCAACTCATTCTCCCATCTTTTAATAAGGTTGATCAACTTAGTTCAGGACAGTTGCTTGATTTCCTTGTGTATTCTGGTTATCAGCCCCTTAGCTGATGCATAGTTTACAAAAATATTAGTGTCACATCACACTAATTACTATGTCTTTTGCCATGCAAAAACTTCTTAGTCTGATATGATCCCACTTGTCTATTTTGGGGATTATCAACTATGCTTTGGGGGTCTTACTTAAGAAGTCTTTGTCTACCCCAGTGTCTCCCAGAGTTTCCCCAGTGTTTTCCAGGAGCAACTTTACAGTTTGAGGTCTTAGGTTTAGATCATTGATCCATCTTGAGTTGATTTTTGACAATGGTGATAGGCAGGGGTTCAGATTAATCTTTCTGCAAGTGTATATCCAATTTTTCCAGCATCATTTCCTGAAGATGTTTTCCTTTTCTCACTGGATTGACTGGTACCCCTTGTCAAAAATTAATTGACTGTATGTTTGGGAGTTTATTTCTGGGGACTCTGTTCTGTACCATTAGTTTACCTGTCTGTTTCTGTGCCAGTACCATGCTGTTTTAATTATCACCCACTGCATTCTTCTTGTGCAGGATTGCTTTGGGAACACAAGGTCTTTTATGAAACCAGATAAATTTTATGATTGTCTTCTCTAGATCTGTGAATAATGTGTCTGTTACTTTGATTGGGATTTCATTAAATATGCAAATTAATTTGGGTTGAATTGCCATATTTATTATATTAATTCTTCTAATCCGGGAACATGGGATGTCCTTCCACTTTTTTGTATCATTTTCAATTTCTTTTTTAGTTCCTCATAGTTTTCCTTGTGGAGGTCTTTAACTTCTTTGGTTAGATTTATTCCTAAATATCATATACTTTTGGTGGCTATGGTAAACAGAATAACTTTTTTCAGTTCTGTCTCAGTCTGCCTGTTATTCGCATATAGAAATGCTATCGATTTCTGTATATTGATTTTATATCCTGCAACTTCACTGTAATCATATATTACTTCCAGTAATTTTCCATGGATACCATTGGGTCTTCTATGTATACAATCATGTCATCTGTAAATAGAGACTTTCACCTCTTATTTTTCTATTTGAATGCCTTTTATTTTATTCTCTTTTCTGATTACATTGGCAAGGATTTCCAGTACTATATTAAAAAGTAGTGGAGAGGGTGGGCATTCTTGTCTTGTACCAGTTTTTAGTGGAAAAATTTTCAGCTTTTCTCCATTTAGCATGATGTTCACTATGAGTTTTTTATAAATAGTTTTTTATTGTGTTGAGAAATGACCCTTCTATCCTGATATTGCTGGGAGTCTTGATCATGAAGGGAAATTGTAACCTATCAAATGCTTTTTCTGCATCTATTGATATGATAATGTGATTTTTATCTTTCTTCCTGTTAATATGATGTATTACATTTATGATTTTGAGTATGTCAAACCAACCTTGCATTCCTGGAATAAAGCCTACCTGATCATAATGTTTAATCATTTTTATAAGTTATTGAACATGATTTGCTAGTATCTTGTTGAGAATCTTTGTGTCTATATTCACCCTAGATATTGGTCTATAGTTTTCCTTCCTTGTCCTTTCCTTATCTCTTTTAAGATAAGTTTGATGGAGGATTCATAGAATGAATTATGGAGAAATTCACCCTTTTGAATCTTTAGAAATAACTTGAGCAGAATGGGGGTTAACTCTTCTTTGAAAGTTTTGTAGAATTCAGAGGTGAAGCCATCAGGGCCAGGGCTTTTCTTTGTTGGGAGGTTATTTATTGCTGATTCAGTCACCTGGCTTGTTATGAGCCTATACAGACTTTCTACATCTTCCTGGCTCAATCTTGGTAGAGTATGTGTCCAGGAATTTGTCCATCTCATCCAGATTGTCTTGTTTCTTGGCATATTGTTGTTCATAGTATCCTCTAATGATGTTTTGTATTTCTACTGTGTCTGTTGTTATATTGCCTGCTTCATTGCAGATTTGATTTACCTGGTTCCTTTCTCTCTTCTTCTTAATAAGTCTCATTAGAGGTGTATCGATTTTGTTTATCCTTTCAAGGAATCAGCTCTTACTTTCATTTATTTTCTGTATAGTTCATTTTTTTCTATTTCATTTATTTCTGCTCATATCTTTATTATTTCCTTTCTCCTGGAGGTTTTTGTTTTGTTTTGTTCTTGATTTTTTTTTGCTGTTACTTTTTCAATTCTCTGAGGCACGATGTTAGGCGATTCATTTGCCTTCTTTCTGTCATCCTCTTATGTGCACTAATTACTATGAAATTCTCTCTTATGACTGCTTTAGGAGGGTCCCAAAGATTATGGAATCTTATGTCCTCATTGTCATTGGCTTCCATGTATCTTTTGATTTTCGTTCTTAATTCTTCAGAAGTTGTGAAGTAATTTAGGAATAGGTTATTTAATTTCCATGTGTTTGTGTAATTTTGAGGATTTCTCTTGAAATTAAAATCAAGTCTAATTCCATCATGGTTGGAGAATATGTTGGATATAATTTCTATGCCTTTGAATGCCTTTGAATCTGTAGAGGCTTGCCTTGTGCCCTATCATGTGGTCAATCTTCAAAAAAGTCCCATTTTGGGGTGAAAGAAAAATGTATCTCATGGTTTTTGGATGAAAAATTCTATAGATGTCTCTTAAGTTCCTTTGACTTATGGTGTAATTCAGGTCCTTTATATCTTTATCTATTTTTTATCTAGATGGTTTTTCCAGAGGGAATAGTGGAGTGTAGAGCTTCTATGTATACTCACAAGCAAATTTTAGATTTTGCATGTTTTTATTTATTTTGAGTAAATATTTACAAGTGAAGTAGTTGGGTAAAATTTTCACTATATATTTACATTTTTAGGAAACTGTCAAATTGTTTTCCAAAGTGTTAGAGGATCTCCTCCCAGTCCTCCCATCTTTTTCCCTTGTCCTCTTCAAGAAACACAAAATGACCCAGTCAGCTCAATTTCTTTCACAGGGGTGAGCCCTAGCCAGGACCAAGACCGTTCTAAGGTACTGATCAAAATGTGTAGGTTGTGGCCAAAACACTGAAAGAAACTTGCTTTGGGCTTAAGCTGAATTTCTTAAACTCTCATATAGTCTCTAAGCCTTGATCCCTTCCCTGCAGACATATCGAGGTAAAACATGTTCCACTCACTATTCATCATAAGGACCTGCTGCAGCCCACTCTCTAAAAACAGTTTCCTTCATAAATGGTTGGACTGATGCCCTGATGTTCAGTGCTATTTTCTTTGGAATCTCAGTGTATCACATCTCAGAGTAGTTTGGAACACTCCCATCTGGAAGCTTCCCTAGCAAAAGCCACTGTTTTAGGATTAATCTTGCTATGGGTCTGGTGGTCAAAACAAGTAGGTATAGCAGGGCTCTTCAAAAAGTTGTGGAAAGAATGAAATTAAAACATGAGTTTTTTTTAGTACAAACAATTTAAAAAATCTACTCAGAGTGTTTTTGAAATATATGTATATATATATATATATATATATACATATTCCATGAAGATTTTAAAGATGCCAACATTTCCACCAGCAGTGTGTGAGATTTTTTAAAAATTTATTTATTTTACATTCATTTACTGTATATCATTACAACATACAAAATGAGTTTTCCCATTCAGAACACACTGAATATCGGGTCAACCAAAGATATTACCATGCATGTTATCGTCAACAAATACATTTCAATTTCTGTTTCTTATATATTTTACTTCTTTTTTTCCCCCTTGATTTCCTCCCTCTCACCTTTTGTCATTTTCTGCCCTCCTCCCACACTGTCATTGGTGTCTACAGTTGCTGTCCTTGCTTTTTTTTTTTTTTTTTCCCCTACATTTTATTGATTCACAAAAGCTCTTGGGACCAGCAGTTGGCATAATGGCTATGTCTCTGGACTCTGATGTAGTTGACCATGGTTCAAGTCCCAGACCTGGTGGTGGCTTAAACTCACACCGGGCATGTGTGCGTGCGTGCCCAAGATCCCAAGAAGAGAAAGGAGGAGAAGGATTGCAGTGTGGCCATCTCTTCCAGTGGGTGATTTCTCACTTTCTATCTCTGTGTCTCTGTCTTTCTGGTGAGCACATGCAACCTGTAGAAAAAACCTCTCAAAAAAAATCTTAATTAAACCAAATACTTTCTATAGTAAAAACAGTTGATATAAATGAATCTAGGAACACATGTCTGACTTTAGGCATAATTCTCAGTGAGTAACATGAACATAATATAAAGTTGCACCTAGCAGAGGCTATACAGCTTACTGCAGTCATTAAGTATGTAAGTTTTTTTGTTTCTTTTTAGATATTTATTCATTTTTAATTTCAAGAAAAGCAGTTTTAGTTTTAATCAATAAAGCTAAAAATATGTTAAGGAAAATTTGCTTAAGACTTAAAGCCAGCAAAAAGTTTAAGATTCTGTTCAAACAGTTAGGTAGATACTAAAAACTCAAAAAACAGATATGGACAAAGCTAAAATCTAGTAACAAGTGCACTGTAATTTTCTTCTGAAACCATATTTTTTCTCTCCTCAATCTCCCTTTTACTAAAAAGAGGCATAAACTAACTTATTTGCAAAAAATTTAAAAAGTTTAGACTTAATTTCTTCTGTTATAGCACAAAGTCCCATAAGAATACTAATTGATCTTTTGGTTTTATTTTACCCTTTTATAAGGAACTTCAGATCAGACTCTAAAAAGCCTCACTAGGCTACCAAGTCTAGTCAGGAAATCATCATCTGACTGTACCTTTAATCACCTGTACTTGAGAGCTTTTTAGGTTTGTCAGGAAGTGGTATTATTTACTTACCTGCCAGGCAGAACTGTTTATGGTGCTAGGCAACCTTTACAAGAACTTCTCTTGGCTTTCTTGAGATCCACTTTAGTTCACTAACTTTCTGATCATATCTTCAGATATGACATTTTAGTCAAAGCCTTGGCAATAATCAGTATTTTTCAATTTCTGATGCAAGGCAACAGATACCATTGAACATACGCAGATAACCATTCTTTCACAAAATATGAGTGTTCACTGAGACCGGCAGGTGGCGTGGTGGTTAAGGGCACTGGACTATTGGAGTCTCAGACGTGGAGGCTTGTTTTCGCACTTTCTCTCTCTCTCTACTCTCTCTCTTTTCCTCCCCCCTCCCTCTCTGATCAAATTAAAATAAATAAATAAATAAAGTTAAGTAAAACAACTCTTTTTAAAAAAGTGTTCACAAAGGTTAGGAAGGGAGAAAAGTTTATGTTTCATTTTTTAAAAAAATTAAACAATTGCTGAACCTATCAATAGTGCAAAAGAAGACAAAAATCTTTAAATATGGAAGACAAAGCATAGGAGAATATTAGTGATGTTTTAGACAATAGTCATAAAATTCTATTTCACCAATTCAGTCTCATGTAATTAATCTCTCTTCTGCTGAATTTGCGGTGTTACTGTGGTCTGATCTTTCTGTTTAAATCCTGGAAGTTAGTTCAACATTGTTATTCAGATTTCTGAACTTTTCCCTACCATTAAGTTGACCATTTTCTTGGGGTTTTTGCTTTCTTTCTTTCTCTCTCTCTCTCTCTCTCTCTCTCTCTCTCTCTTTTTCTGTCAGAGCTTCTGGGTGGACCTTTATTGTGAACACTGTCTGGAGTGACTGTTCACATCTCTTGCCTAGACCCTGGAAATGAGTTGTTCTTTCCCTTAATAGCTCTGGTTCTGCTGTGTTTATATTTAAAGGCAGACTGTTCAGCCACGCAGTTGCCTTCTCAGTTTGGGGACAAAGGTCTCTCATCCTTCCACAATTTCCCCACACCATTGCCTCATGGGTATTATAAAGGGAAGAAGAGCTTGGAGCATGGCTGAGAGGGGAGAATTCCCAATGTAGAAGACCTGATGCAAGGAACATCTGTTGAGGAGCTTCTGACTCAGTGTTTGTTCAGCAGTCTGCAGCGCAGTCCAGTCTCTGAGCAGCTCTTGTCCATAAACTCTCCTGTTGCTTGCTTCCAGCCACTGTCTAGGCCTTCTCTCCAGAGTATCCCTTCTTTCTGGCCTCTGGCAAGACCCTCCTCACAGTCCTCTCAGTCTTCTTGGCCTCAGGGCGGGTCTCACACTCAAGGTTGTGTGTGAGATGAACAATATTTCTATATCTTTGCCAACACTTGGCACTGTTAGAATTTTCCATTTTAGTCATTGTAATAGATGGGTTATAGTATCTCATCATATTGTAATTTCTAATGTATATATAGTAGTTGTGCACCTTTGTGGGTAGATTGTCATTTGTCAAAAAATACATATAATGTACCTTCTCTAACATCTAGCACTACTTTGTAGTGGTATGACTCACATTTCACTAATGACAAAAATGTGTGCATATTTTTATGTTCTTAGTAGATACTTCTGTGTCTTTTTTGGTAAAATGTTCATTTAATCCATTCATTCACTGATTATGAGGGTGCCTTATGATTGGATGGTGACTGGTCTGTATTCAACTCGGATGTAAACCTTGTTTAAAAATATGTGTTAGGGGAACCAGTAGCTAGTGTAATGGCTATGTCACTGCACTCCCACATAGTTGACCGCAGTTCGTGTCCCGGACCCGGTGGCTTAGAACTCACACCAGGCGTGTGTGCATGAGTGCCCAAGATCCTGAGAGGAGAATGGAGGAGAAGGGATTGCGGCGTGACCATCCCCCCTGGGGGGTGATTTTTGCTTTCTGTCTCTTTGTCTCTCTCTGTCTGTCTGGTGAGCACACGTGCCCTATAGCGTAAACCTCTCAAAAAAAATGTGTTAGGAGTATTTTCTCCCCATCTGTGGTGTTTCTTAATTTTATTAATGCCATACTTTAAAAAATAAGTGGTGTTGGAACCAGTAGTTAGCATAATAGCTATGTTGCTGAACTACCATGTAGTAAACATAATCCGAGACCTGGGCCTGGTGGCTTAAATTCATGCTGGGTATGAGTTTGTGTGGGGCTAAGATACTGAGAGAATGGAGGAGAAGGGATTATGGAGTGACCATCCCCCCTGGGGGGGTGATTTCTCACTTTCTGTCTCTGTCTCTGTCTTTCCAGCGAGCGCACACACCCTATAGCAAAAACGTCTCAAAAAAAAAAAAAAAAAAGAGGTGTTGAGACTCCTGAAATATTCAGAAAAGGAGTCATTTTAAAACTGAAGTGTGTTGAGGCAGGAGAGGCGAGGCCTTCCGGAGAAGATCCCTCATGGTTTTTGTGAAATAGTCATTTTAGGGTACAAGAGAAATGAAGATTTTCTACTGATAATTCAGCCTCCAGCAAACAAGCTAGCATGATGGATCTAAGGGCACTGTAGCTAAGCATCCAAATACTATTAGGGTTAACATATTCTTCAATATCTACTGAATCTGCTGCACAAAGAAATCACAACAGAACAACAAAGAGATTCCAGATCATCTCTTTCTGCTTGCTTCTGAACATTGAAATTGAACTTCAAGAATTAGGAAGAAACACACCATCCATCAGATGACTAGAAATTACCACAGGACCACAAGAAATATGGGAAAGCAAGAAAATGCCTCTCCTCCAAGGGAAAAGAATAACTCCTCCTCAACCACAAGCAGTTCAATGCAAATCATGGAAATGTCTGATAAAGAATTTAGAACATTCATAATGGTGAAGTTAACAGAGATGGAAGAGAAAAGAGACAATGAACTACTGTACAGAAAGGAGAAAGAAGTTGACGAGTTCCAAGAGGTGAGGAAATTCTTTCAAGACCTAAAAGAGGAACTGCACACTTTAAAAAAAAAATCAAATGGAACTGTTAGAGATGAAGATTCTAATACAGGAAATCAAAATCTCCTTTGAAAGTGTTAAAAGTAGACTAGATCATACAGAAAATAGAATCTCAGACATAGAAGAGAAAATTGCTGGCCTAGAGAAATCCACCACAAAGACTGATAAAATTGCTGCAAAATTTGAAAATAATATACGAGAAGTACTAGATACCATCAAACATCCAAACATCAGGATAACTGGCATTCCAGAAGGCGAAGAGACTCATAAGAGCATTGATAATCTATTCCATGAAATCTTGCAAGAAAATTTTCCAAACCTAGAGAGGCACTCAAAGATCCATTCCCAAGAAATACAAAGGACCCCAAATAGAATCAACCGAAGAAGATCTTCTCCAAGACACATTATAGCCAGTTTGACC
>NW_006160112.1:338265-349122 GCF_000334495.1 Tupaia belangeri chinensis | reverse complement strand
GTAGACTCCAGAGATAGTGTGAGAAGAGGGTGGGAAAGGACAGAGGGTCAGAAATAGGGGTTAAAAAAAACCTCTTTAAAGATGACATATGAATAGCCAAATGGCATATGAAAAAAATGTTCAACATCCCTCATTGTAAGGGAAATGCAGATAAAAACAACAATGAGGTACTACCTAACCCCAGTCAAAATGTCTAAGATTAAAAAAACAAAAAATGGTAAGTGTTGGCGGGGGTGTGGTGAAAGGGGACCTCTTTTACACTGCTGGTGGGAATGTAAATTGGTTCAGCCACTGTGGAGAATAATTTGGAGATTCCTCAAAAATCTACAAATAGATCTACCATATGATCCAGCAATTCCACTCCTCAGTATCTACCCAAAAGACAGAAGAATTCTTCATTGGAAAAGTACTTGCACATCGATGTTTATTGTGGCACTATTCACGATTGCTAAGTCATGGAACCAACCCAAGTGCCCCCGTATGAAGAAATGGATTGAACAACTGTGACACATATACTCTATGGAATACTACTCAGCCATGAAAACCAACAGAACTCTGGCTTTTGACAGAAAGTGGAAGAAATTGGAAGATTTACTGCTGAGTGAGCCAAGCCAGGCTATGAAGGAGAGACATTGTATGTCCCCACTTAACATATACTGAATGCCTGCATTCTATGACTGAAACTGATTGACTAATGGTTGAACAAACACAAGAGATGGGTGTGAATGTCAGATGAGGTGTATGTGGAGGAGTGGAGCCTAATGAAGGACATTTGGAGGAGGGATACAGAGGCAGAGCATTGACGGGATGGGGAAGTGTGGTGTTATTGGTTGAAGATATTTTGATCAAAGGGACTGGGGAGAAATGTTCATCTATTGAAATGGTCACATTGTAAGCCAAACAATGTGATTGAATGTATATACAAAAAATAAAAAATAAAATAAAATAAAATAAATTCTAGAAACTAAAAATGAAAAATTTGTGATAATAATATGCATGATTAAGCCACTATGCAGTATATTCTGGATGGGAGATCACATTTTGTATGCTGTGATGATGCTTAAGGAAAGAATGTAAATTAAGCTGAAAAAAAAAGTTTCAGAAAAAAAAAATACCTATTCGATGACTGCAGTAAGATATATAGCCCCAGCTAGGTGCTACTTTATAGGATGTTCATTCTACTCATTGAGGTTTATGCCTAAATTTGAACTTGTGTTCATAGTCACAGCATGACCAGAAACCACTGCAGAGGCTCAAGAACATGAGAAAACAAGAAAATATCTCTCCCTAAAGGGAAAAGAACAAACCTTCATCATCCACAGACAGTACAGTAGAACATTTGGAAATGTTTGATAGAGAATTGAGAATATTTATAGTGACAAAACTAAATAAGATGCAAGAGTGGAGAAAGAATGAACTCCAGAAGATGCAGGAGAAAAGAGACAATGAGTTCCAGGAGGTGTTGAAGTTCTTCCATGACCTGAAAAAGGAAATGCACCATAAAAAAGAATCAAATGGAACTATTTGAGGTGAAGGCTGCCATTCAGGAAATCAAAAACTCTCTCAAAAGTATTAAAAGCTGGAACCAGCAGTTAGCATAATGGCTATGTCGCTGGACTCCCACATAGTCGACCACAGTTCGAGTCCCGGACCCAGTGGCTTAAACTCATGCCGGGCGTGTGTGCATGTGTGCCCAAGATCCCGAGAGGAGAATGGAGGAGAAGGGATTGCAGCATGGCCATCCCCCCTGGGGGGTGATTTCTCGCTTTCTGTCTCTCTGTCTCTCTCTATCTGTCTGGCGAGCACACGCACCCTATAGCAAAAACCTCTCAAAAAACAAAAACAAAAACAAACAAAAAATATTAAAAGCAGATTAGTCCATGCAGAAAATCGAATCTCAGATGTTGAAGGCAAAACCTCTGATCTAGAAAATTAACCAAAAAAAAAAAAAAACCCTCAGAAAATAACCCCCAAAAGTGAGAATACTAGATGAGGACTATTAGATAGCATTAAGCACCCTATCACCCAGATAATTGAGATCCCAGAAAATGAAGAAAATAAAAAGGACATTGATAGTCTATGAAATCTTGGACAAAAACTTTCCAAATCTAGAGAGACATTCAAATATCTGGACCCACGAAATGCAAAAGATCCCTAATAGAATCAACCCAAGAAGATCTTCTTCAAGGCACATCATAGCCATACTGACCAAATCTACAGACAGAGACAAGAAACTAAAGTTGGCAACAGAGAAATGTCAAGTTATTTTAAAGGTTATCCAATCAGGCTAACCTCAGACCTCCTCTCATCAGAAAAAATGTGAGCAAGGAAAGAATGTTAAATGAAAAACAGTTTCAACCAGAGTACTATACCCAACAAGATTATCTTTCATATGGAAAGAAAGGATAAAAACATTCTCAGATAAACAAGACCTGAAAGAATTTGTCAATAGCTGATCCACTCTTCAAGAAGTTCTAAAAGGGGTGCTTGACCAAGAAAACTAAAGACATATACAGAAATAAGAGAACAAAAGGCAACCAAGAAAATTACCAATTTAATGCTATGGACAAGAAATGTCAATAATAATGTTAAATGTTAATTTCCAAAATTTAAATGGAAATATTGTACCACAGTACCACTGCATATTCAACAGAAACAAGTTCAAACATAAGGCTGCAATGGTGAAATAGAATTTTATGACTTTTTGAGTGAAACATAACTGATTTTATTTACTATGCTTTGTTTTCCCAATTTAATCATTTTACTTTCTTTTGAGTTGTTGATAGGTTCAGTAATTTGTTAAAATATTTTTCTTCTTTGTTTCTTTAAATGGAAACATAAGCTTTTCTTCCTCCTGGAACCCTCTGGAACTTAAAATATTTGGGAGTATTCTTATTTTGGGGCATTAGGGTTATTTTGATAAGTCCAGTAATGCTTGTTGCATTGAATCAGAAATTGGAAATACTCATTATTGGACAAGACTTTAACTGGAATGTCCTATCTGTAGATAAATCAAAAACCTATGTAACTAAGGTAGATCTCAGGTAAGCCAATAGAAGCTCTTAGAAAGATGGCCTGGCACCATAAATAGTACTGCCTGGCAGAGAGGATTAGAGACAATACATGAAAGAATTTATAACATAAAATAACCTGGATTTTTCCACCACAGCATTGCAACCAGTAGAGATCACAAAAAAGCAATATATTTTTGGAAAAACACTCAGTGTACTTTTCAAGTTGCCAAGTCTGGGACTTGAACCACAGCAATATCCATGTGAAATTCAGCCATTTCAAAAACCAGGCCATGGGATGGCTACATATATGTGCATGTGTGTGTGTATGTGTGTGTGGGAATGTATGTATATGTTTTAGTGTCCCCAAATTTAAAAAAAGATCAAGACTATATATATGTTATTATTATCTACAAGTTAAAGATCTTCTTACTGATGTTCACTTTCTTGACAACAGGGGTGCTCAGTAATTAATGTCAAGCTGGTTTTGAGGCCCATCACACTTGCAATGAGTCTGGATATGCTAATACAACCAATCAGATGCTAGTGACTCTGATGCCATTACATTTCAACCCAGATCCAGCTCAGAAGGAGCCTTCAGGATAATCATTTCTGAGTTCAGATCAGTAGTTTTAGGGATTCCATGACTGATCTACCTGCAACACCTGACAAAGAGATTCCTATACAGGTGGTGTTAAACATGGTCACTGAGATTGATTTCTGATATTTCTCAAAATCCCCCAAATTACAGAATGGAAGTATTAAACTTGTTCTAATAAAAAAAAAAATAGAGGGACCAAGAGGTGGTTAAGGCACTAGAGTCCCACATGGTTGATCATGGTTTCAGTCCTTAACCTGACAGCTTGAAAATCACGCTGAGTGCATGTGCATGCATGTCCAAAATCCTAGGAGGAAAATGGAGGAGAAGGGATTATATCAGGGCTGTTCCCTGCTGAGGGGTGATTTCTCACTTTTTTTCTTACTCTCACACACCCTATGACTAAAACCTAAAAAACAAACAAAAAATAATTAAGATAAGAAAGAAACATTTTGAAATTATTTTCCCATTCCTTCCTTGCTTGCATGTATCCAATGAGAGGTCTGGTGTTAGCCTGATGGGATAGCCTTTTAAGTGATTTGATGTTTCTCTCTTGCCAATCTCAGTATTTTGTCTTTGTGGTTTTGGGCAGCCTAGCTATGATTTGCCATGGAGAGGATCTTCTTGAATTGATTTGATTTGGGGTTCTTTGTATTTCTTGTGTCTAAATGTTTGAGTGCCTCTCTAGACTTGAAACATTTTCTTCCAGGATTTCATGGAATAGGTTATCAATCCCTTAGTTTCTTCACCTTCTCGGATACCAGAATTTGGGGCTTTTCATGGTATCTAGTAGTTCTCATATTTTACCCTTAGTTTTCTTGGTTGTTTTCACAACCTTTTTGATATTTTTTTTCTAGGTCAGAGGTTTTGTCTTCTACTTCTGAGATTCAGTCTTCTACATGGTCTAATCTGCTTTTTATATTTTAAGAGAGGTTTTTATTTCCTGTATTACAGCCTTCCTATCTAACAGTGCTATTTGATTCATTTCTATGGTGTCCAGTTGCTCTTTGATATCATGGAAGGATTTACTCAACTCTTGTAGTTCGATGTCTCTTCTTTTCATCTCATCCAGTTTTGTTACCATAAATATTTTAAATTATTTTTCTGACATCTCAGTAATATTCTGATTTTCCCCTACTTGGAGATGAGTTACAGTGTTCCCTTGCTGGAGATGTATTACTTAACTCTTTCATCCTTCAGGCTCTTCTCCAATATTTAATAATCTGGTAATGTATTTGTTTTTGGTTAATTTGTTGGAGATGGATTCTGTGACTGTGAGCTCATCTGTTTCTCTTACTGTGAAATAATTTGGTGCTATTTTATTCCCTTCTACTGTGTTCTCCAGTGTGGAAATCACTGGAGGAGTATTAAAATTGAATTACTGAAGTGGAGTTTCACTCTTTTTACAACCAGTAAAGTGAGGATCAAAGAATTCTCTAAAACTTACACTATTCAGATGCTTAGCTACTATGCACCTAATCTTCTCTAGGCAGTGGGTAAGGACTGAGTAGTAAAATGGGAAAGTAAGGTAAAAGAAGAAGGAAGTAGGAAACAGACATAGGAAGAAAAAACATAGAAAAAAGAAGGAAAGAAGTAGAACAAAAAGAGAAAAAAACAGCCACATCAAAGAAAATAAGATTGGGTTAAAAATGGAAATCACACGGTGCACGAGTACACCACATGAAGGGATAGTGTAGACAGAGACGAAGATGCCTGGACATTTTGTCCTAGGTAAGGGAAGAAGAGACAAATTAGCAAGAGAACAACACAAATGGGACAGAAAGTTGCTTTTTAAAAAGAGAAAAAAGTTAGAAGGGACAGAGAAGAACAAGAGGGAGAGAGTGATTTTGCCTACCTGCCTAGCACCGGAGTCTTGAGGGAGCTGGAGCCTGGCTTGGGTGGCTTCAGAGCTGTGAATCTGAATCTAGAAGGGGCAGCAGAGACAGAGATGGAGATACCTGGATGCTTTCAGTCCTTACTAGCACTGGGATCTGTAATGGGGGGGGGGTTGCTGGTTTCATAACCATGAAACTGAACCCAGAAGGGGCAGCAGAGACCAAAATGGAGATGTCTGGACACTTTTTTGTCCTGACTAGCACTGGGGTATGGGAGGGGGCTGGCGCTGGCTAGGGAGCCTTCACAGTCATGAACCTGAACCCAGAACACAGCAAAGATAGAGATGGAGATGCCTGGACCTTTCTGTACTAGATAAGGGAAGAAGAGACTAGTTAGCAAGAGAAAGAAACAAATGTGGCAGAAAGCTGTTATTTAAAAAGAGACCATTTTCTATGTTTCTATGTCCTCTAATCTTTCAGTTTCAGCCATAGTCATGACAGTCGGTATATATCAAATGGAGATATACAATGTCTCTCTTTCATGGTCTGACTTGCTTCACTCAGCAGTAAATCTTCCATATTCATTCACTGTCTTTCAAAATAACCTATTAAAAAGCTATAATTAAATGTTATATTATATTCTATTTCATTAACTATTTTTTGCTGCATTGATAATAAAAGCAATGTTATTACTACAAATACAATTATATTTACGTGCCGAAATCTCCTTACAAAAGGAATCTTCTTCTAGTTTAGATAATGTAAAGTGGGCCAGCAGGTGGAGAGGTTGTTAAGGGTGCTGAACTCCCACATGGCTGACTGTGGTTTGAGTCCCAAACTTAGTGACTTGATTTTTCACTTTCCCTCTTGTTCTCTCTGTCTCTCCCCCTCTAGTCAAATTAAAAATAAATAAATGAATAGATAAATTAAAATAGATAATGTAGAACAATAATTTCTTTTAAATTATAAATCTATGAAAAGATATATTTATTTAAACTTTATTGGTCTATTCCCATAATTGGTTACCTGATCTCTTTTGCTTAACTTTTTATACATGTTTTGATTTTACTTTCATGGGAACATTTAATTTTGGCAAAAAAGAGAACAAGTTACTCAGACATTATAAAGATTAAAAATATTAAAATGTCAAATGACTGTGCTTTTTATCAATAAAGACTATTTTAAATCAATCAAAGTAAAATTAATGGGGCATTTTGATATTGACAATTTAAATTTTAACTTCTATGTTCTCATTTTCACTCTGAATACACTCACTTCAGGGAAATATTCTAATAGTAAATTCTGCTTTTAACTCAAATTGTATGTGCAATAACATATGAGTACTATCCTTGTCTATACTCTTTATACAATGAAACATACAATGTGAGGGGAAGAGAAGACACAAAAATAATCAGATAGAAGCTCAAAGGGTTGATTGGTGGAACATAGTGTTAGATTTCAAAAGTGAGTCTAGTTTATCTGCTAAACTGATTGGAAGAAGATTAATGCAAATCGATTAACCTGTTAGTGAATTGACTTGGGGTTTTTAGTTTGCTCTAGTTGTTCTCGATGCTATTTTGCCCTCACAACAATATATAAAGTACCTATGTGTTTTCGAACCTGTTTAATTATTTATTCTTCCAAGGTAAAAGCAAGGAAATTATGATATACAGATAAAGTGACATATCTTGTTTTTGTAAAATTGCATATATTGACTTGAAGACCATAGATGTACATTCCAGCCCAGTAACTCTTTTAAAACACAGCTCTGTCTGTGCCTTTTACTTAATAAGTAATAGCAAACATCCTTACAAAATATAAAGAAGAGAGAATAAAGATGACATTTATTAAGAAACAATGCAAAAAATAGGAAAAAATATTCTTCTCTTAAAAAAATCTAAAGTTAATACATTAACTTAAAATCATATACTTTCTCTCTAATTAGATAATGTTATACTTGCAGGTTTTAAGAACATAATCCTCCAAGTTATAAAAGAAAGACATTGTATGTTTCCACTTAATATATATGGACTACACACACTCTGTTGTGGAAACAAAGATTAGAGTATATAGAAGCATAGAAAATGGTTACAGATGATGGAGACAGTATGGAAAGAGGGTGGTAAATGGTGGAGAGTGAGATGAAAAGAATCAAGGAGAAAAACAGAGAGGCAAGACATTTAAGAGACACAGAAATGGAGGATTCTCTGCTGATTATAACGTGTATGATATCTTCCACTGGACTGTGGTGAATTGCATTCATGTTGGGAAAATCATTTTACAAGCTATAGTGATGTGCAGTGTTTAAATATATAAAATAAATTCAAATAATTAAAAAAAATTAAAACTTTATGTAAGAAAAAAACAAAGAAAATAATCTTCACACAAAATAAAATAAGAGCACAGAGCGCAGTATGTGGTATATAAACGACTAAATAAATGGTAAGTGCGATTACAGAGTTGTCATATTTATTTCTCCCAAAGTGCCAGTAAAGTATAAAAGAGGATTGCCTGTTTCTAAAGTAAATATGGGGTTTAGGAAAGTTATTTTTTTCCAGTTTCAAAGTAATGAATATAAAAAGAAAGGTACAGAGTTGAAATTCAGAATCTGTGAATTCCCAGAGAAGGTATGTAAATTTTTGTCTCTCTCTCTCTCTTTTTTTTAAAATTTACAATGAAAAAAGCAACACATAAAAACAAAAATATAATTAAGGGACAATTCATATACTGATACTGATAAAATTCAATAATAATATGATCCCTATGATAAACTTTTGGGCTTCTCTTTATAAGTGACATTTGTAATGAATCAGAAATAGTGTGAAGAAATACACATGTGACCATTGTAAGTATAAAAAACAAAAGGAGAAAACCTTTAAGTTTTTCATTCTTAAAAGCCTAAAGTATCATAGAACTAAATTTTGAAAAAAGCAATGGAGAAAATGTTAGCAGATGAGGTTAAAACATTTAAATGACAAAAGAACACAAAATTCTCTGTTAAAAAAATCATTCTGTAATTTATGCTCTATAAATTTTTATAAAGCTCTATAAATTTATGCTCTAAAAATTTTAAAAAAATTTTTAAAAGATGAAAAAGAAGATTTCTAAGTACCAAAGTATACAATTTATGAAGAGGAAGTGGAACTTTATTTCTCTACAAGTAGAATTCATTGAGGTATTTTTTTTTAATTGGCTTGTGCATGCACCTGAGACAGAGAGAGACACAGAGACAGAAACTGTGATATCATCTCCCAGCAGTTTTTTTTGAGCACAGCTCAATCCCTTCTTCTCCATTCTCTCAAGATTTTGGGCATGAACACACACATTTCCAGTGTGGGTTTTAAGCTGCTGGACCTGGGACTCGAATTGTGGTCACCCATGTGGGAGTCCAGTGATGTAACCATTATGCCACCTGCTGGTCCCCGTTGAGGTACTTTTAATGTTGATCTGGGGATTGAACCCAGGTCTTCCACGTTGTCTCAGCCTCCAGAGAAGCGGTGTCTAATGGTATCTGGGCTCTTTGTAGAACTTTTAGCAGAAAAGTAAAGTGATGGGATATACAACTTTAAATACTTATTCTGTTTTTTTTTTTTATATATAGAATGTCAGATGGAGAAAGAATAGTCTGTGTAGAATATAAGATGGGAAAAAAAGATGAAGTAGATTTAAGTAAACTGATCCTAGAGATCAGTAAAACTATATATTTTGAAGTTTATGGACCAGTAATTGATTAGTTTGCCTCAGCTAGCTTGGTTTTGTTTAAATTGAGTTTGAAATTTGGCTCAAGGAATAGTCAAATGCTACAAATTAACCCTACTCTGATTTGACCTTCCTCCCCTAAAGCATTGTTGCCAGTACTCCAGAAGTTTTGAGAGGTTGATTGGATTCATAGAGGTCTGAGAGAATGGGATAATAAATTTATTTCAATGTAAGAATGAGAAAATTATGGAATTTTCTCAATATTATAAAATGATGAAATGTGATTCTTTGGAGGTACTTCAAAGGGGAACTTCATCAGAATGAAAGAGAAAGACAAAAAATAAATGAAAAGCATATTTAATTCAATGTAAAAATAAATATTAATTAATGAGATGATACTAAGATTTGTGTCTTCTGCATTTCACCTCCTAATTAAAAATGAAGTAGAATAATTAATTAGTAAGCAGGACAGTTAGTATGGAATAAGTGAGGATAGTTCACAAGAGAGAAGGTACTATTTAATCAAGTTGTATTAAAAGGTGTAGAGGGACTAGCAGTTGGCGTAATGGCTATGTTACTGGACTCCTACATAGTCAACCGCAGTTCAAGTCTCAGACATGGTGGCTTAAACTTACACCAGGCGCATGTGTGCGTGTGCCCAAGATCTCAAAAGGAGAATGGAGGAGAGGGGATTGTGGTTGGTCATCTACCCTGGGGAGTGATTTCTCACTTTCTCTCTCTCTGTCTCTTTGTCTTTCTGGTGAGCTCATGGGCCCTATAACAAAAACCTCTCCAGAAAAAAAAAAAAAAAAGTGGTAGAGAAATAATGAAGGTATTAAGAAAGTTTCACAGGCTCTTGAAGCAGAGTTGTTTCCTTTTTGTGGTCACACAAAGTAAAACTAAATAGATGTGTATTTTTTTGAGGGTATTTTTTTTCAGATGCTTCAACTCCTGATAAGTAGAAGAGAAGTTAGCTTTAACCTAGAATTTGCTTTTATACTGAAGGATTAGAGATAGCTAGTGTTATGAGAATATTGAAATGGAATCTAAATTAGTAAAATAGTTTTAAAAAGAAAATTATGAACATATTTGAATAAAATAGAATAAAATATCTTGAGTTATAGATTAATAATGATGACAGTAGCATATAGAGGATATGATAGGAAAATTTGTGAAGAGAAATGACTCTTCTCAACTGTTTTATTTTTTTAATATTCATTTAAAAAATATGACAATTATAAGAATGGGGTGGAAATAGAGGGACAGCAGGTGATGTGACATAGCAGTTAAGACACTGGATTCCACATGTGCCTGCCCAAAATTCCTAGGGGAGAATAGAGGAGAAGGGATTGAGATGTGTTCATTCCCAGGGGAATAATTTTTTACAGTCCCTCTCTTTCTGTCTCTCAGGCAACTAACTGTACATGTCCTATGGCAAAAGAAATTTAAGGAAAAAAAAGGTAAAAAAGATAAGAACTTTATGTATTTAGTGAAAATGAGTGGAAAAACTTATATATCTGAGTATGTTATGAGAGATTGAAATTCCATGAGTAAAAACATAAAACACAAAGATTACAAGGATATACTTTAAACTTAAAAGATAAATAATATTTGGACAGAGAGGGAAGTTTTCCCAGGAGGAAAGTTAAGCAAATCCTGACAGACCCAGCGGCAGGCCTCTGGCCAGACAGCGGGCTTGAGGCACGGGCGTCAC
>NW_006160112.1:336130-338244 GCF_000334495.1 Tupaia belangeri chinensis | reverse complement strand
CCCCGCCGAACCCAACCCCAAGCACCCCCCCCCTACCCTGTCCTGTCCCCAGCGGCAGGCCACAGACCCAGTGGTAGGACTCTGGCCAGCCAGCGATTCTGAGACAGGGACATCACTGCCCACTCACCTCACCTGCAGACCCCAGCCCAAGCACCCACCCCCTAGCCTGTCCTGTCCCCAGCGGCAGGCCACAGACCCAGCGGCAGGCCTCTGGCGAAACTGCGTGCTGCACATTAGCCTGGCACGCGAATTTTTCTTTATTTCTCTGTTTTTTTTTTTTTTCTTTTTCTTGTGTTGTTTCACCTAATACCCTCTCCTCTTCATCTTACACTCTGCCAGAAGGACTAGACAGGTCTATAATCAGATATCTGAAATCCCCTAACAACATATCTTTCTCTGGGATCTTCCCTTGTACTGATCCACCTGAAAAAAAGGAGATATTGCTTTCAGACACCTCAATAGCGTACCCCTCTTGATACCACATTAGTAAAAACAATAGAGGAGAGACTTCGGCAAGCATTAATTTGCAGCAAAAGGGAAAGTCACTTACTCCTAGTCGGAGTAACCTTCCCACAAGAGGTATTCAAAGTGAATACATCTTCTACTGGCTAGAAGTAGAAGAAGAGCCTCAGGTATGAATAAACAAGGAAATACATCTTCATCAAAAGTACAGAGTAACTCCGCTCCATCTTTCATGCTAATGGACGACGTTACCAAAATGTCAGACAAAGAATTTCGAACATTTATGGTGAACAAATTCTTTGAGTTGGAACAGAGAAAGAGACAACGAACTCCAAGAGATGAGGAAGTCATTCCAAGATATGAAAGAAGAAATGGACATTCTGAGAAAGAACCAGATGGAGCTATTAGAGATAAAGTCTGGAATAGAGGAAATCAAAAACTCCCTTGAAAGTATTAAAAGTCAATTGGACCATGCTGAAGATCTAATCTCTGATGTAGAAGATAAAACCTTTGACCTAGAAAGAACCACCAAAAAGATAAAGAAAATAACAAAAACACACGAGGATAGTATACGAGAAACACTGGATTCCATAAGACGTCCAAATATCAGAATAGTTGGCATCTCAGAAAGTGAAGAAACTAATAACAGCATGGAAAATCTATTCCATGAAATCCTGGAAGAAAATTTCTTGAGTCTAGAGAGGCACTCAAGCATCAAGACCCAAGAAATACAAAGGACCCCAGTTAGAATCAACCCCAGAAGATCTTCCCCAAGGCACATCGTAGCCAGACTATCCAAGACCACAGATAAAGACACGATAGTAAAACTGGCAAGAGAGAAATGAGAAGTGATATACAAAGGTCATCCCATCAGGTTAACTCCAGACTTCTCAACGGAAACAATGCAAGCAAGGAAAGAATGGGAAGATGTATTGAAAGTGCTAAGAGAGAAACAATTTTAACCAAGATTATTGCATCCTGCAAGATTATCCTTTATATGGGAAAAGAAGATTAAAATCTTCTCAGACAAACAAGACCTGAAAGAATTTGCCAGCACCGGACCAGCTCTTTAAGGAACCCTGAAGAAAGTACTGTTCCAGGAAAACTAAAGAGCTAACTGACAGAAACTAAGGAATAAAAGGCTGCTGTGACAATGGCCAACTTAAACGTCGGGACAGACCCAGTTACATCGATAAAAACACTGAATGTGAACGGATTAAATTCTCCAATCAAGAGACACAGACTGGCCAAATGGATAAAAAAAAAAACAGAGACCCTCTATCTGTAGCCTACAGGAAACCTACCTCATCAATAAAGACATGTATAGACTGAAAGTGAAGGGTTGGAAAAAGGTTTTCCATGCAATTGGGAACCAAAAAAGAGCTGGAGTTGAAATACTAATTTCTGACAAAACAGCCTTTAAAACAAAAACTGTTAGAAGAGACAAATAAGGGCACTATATTGTAGTAAAAGGATCAATAGATCAAGAAGATATCACTCTTATAAATAATCTATGCGCCCAACACAGGAGCCCCCAAATATGTTAAGGAAAGACTGTTAGATCTAAAAGGGGAGAGAGACCACAATACACTAATTGTTGGAGATCTCAACACTGCACTATCCCCTTGGGACAGATCATCTAGACAAAAAAT
>NW_006160112.1:267295-333470 GCF_000334495.1 Tupaia belangeri chinensis | reverse complement strand
TGAAAGGGGAACTCTCTTACACTGCTGGTGGGAGTGTAAATTAGTCCAACCACTGTGGAGAATAATTTGGAGATTCCTCAAAAATCTACAAATAGAACTGCCGTATGATCCAGCAATCCCATTTCTTGGCATTTACCCAAAGGACAGAAGAATTTCTCATTGGAAAAGTGCTTGCACATCAATGTAAGACATGGAATCAACCCAAATTCCCCCGTATGGATGAATGGATTGAAAAACTGTGGCACATATACTCTATGGAATACTATTCAGCCATTAAGAACAACAAAACCCTGACTGTTGACAGAAAGTGGAAGAATATGGAAGATTTATTGCTGAGTGAAGCAAGCCAGGCTATAAAGGAGAGACACTGTATGTCCCCACTTAATATATACCGAATGTCCGCACTCTATAACTGAAACTTACGGGTTAAAGGATGTACAAACAGAAGAGGTGGATATGAATGCCAGATGTGGTGTGTGTGGAGGAGTGGGGCCTGGGGAAGAACATTTGAAGGAGGGATACGAAGACAGCATTGTTGAGACAGGGAGGTAGTGTTGCTATATTTTGATCAACTAGACCGGGGAGAAATGTTCATGTATTGAAATGATCACCTTGTAAGCTAAATAATGTAATTGAATGTATTAAAAAATGTAAATAAAAATTAAAAAATAAAAAAAAGAAAGTTAAGCAAATCCTTCAGGGAAAATATGAGTGGTAATAATTCTATAATACACTAGAAGAAAGCTTATTTGCATTGTGTGTTCACATGTCATAAATTGAATGAAAAATGTATACCTATGTGTATCTTGTTGTGAGTCTAAAATAAATCATTTTAAAGTATTTTATTGATTAAATTTTTCTTTTCTTTTCTTTTCTTTTCTTTTCTTTTTGCTTTTGTTTTTGTGTAGATGAGTTCATTGTTCCTGGTTTCATACCAAATCTGGGATGACAGATTACTTAAGTATCAAAAAGAAACTCAGGAAGTGTAAAGACGAAAACCCATGTACCATTCCAACTGTAAAAGAGGAATATGCAATCAAGAAATGTAAGTCCACAGAGAGAAAATAAAAAATCAAATGTAGTAAACATAACTTGAGAGAATGTCTGGGTACCTGGTCTTCTTAAGAGTAAATATTAGTTGGAGTTCTTCAGAAATAAACTAATGATGCTAAATGATAATCTGAGTTCACATATAAAGAAACAACAATGCAAACTGAGAAAGTTTCTATTCTAATCAAAATGTAATGGAATTAGACATCAACAATGAAAAGAACATTGGGCAATTTCTCTTTAATGTGTAAACTAAATAACACACCACCCCCCAGGGGGCATGGCCATGTTGTAATCCCTTCTCCTCCATTCTCCTCCTGGGATCTTGTGCATGCATGCACACATGCCCAGCAAGATTTTCAAGACACTAGGTCTGAGATTTAACTGCAGTCAACCATGTGGGAGTCCAGTGACCCTGGTCTCCATAGTTTCTAATGAGATGTCAACTGTTATGTTACTGGAGTCCTGTGCATAAAAATCTGTCTTTTCTTGGTCCTTTTCTTGCTACTCTCAAAATTTTGTTCATTAGTTTCCTTTTCAACACTTGCAGTCTTGGCCCATTAACATTTATATTATTTGCACTTTTCTGAACTTGTAGATTAGTATTTTTCATCAAATTTTGGACATTTTTCTAAAATTTTTATGCTCCTTTCTCTCTTTCCATTTCTTGAATTTCCAGTAGATGCATTTGGTGTGCTCCATGGTGATCTACATTTCTCAGAGTCTCTGTTTAGATTTTTCATTCTTCCTTCTTATCTTCAAATTGCACAATCTTTATTGGCCTATTGCTGTGTTCACTGATACTACCTCCTGCCAGTTAAAATCTACAAATGACTAGCTATCATTTTTATAAACTTCATTTTATTTCTTAATATCATAAATGTTTTTAATGTGTAATTCTTATTGATAGTCTTCACGTTATGAAATGTGGTCATCAGATCATCCTTTAATTCTCTACACATGATATCCTTTAGTTCTCTGAAAATCTTTTATAGTGGCTGGTATTATATGGTTGTGTTCCCAGTCCAACATCTGTGCTCTTAAAAGATGAACTTCCATTGTTTCAGAAAAAGTTTTTAGAAGGTTTTTGTTTTGGAGCACATGCACTCACAGGAAAGATAGACAGAGACAGTAAGAGGTAAAGTGAGAAATTTACCCACCTTTTCTAGGTTTTCTTGTTTGTTGGAATATAATCACTCATAGTATTCTCTGATGATATTTTGTATTTGTTTTGTCCACTGTAATAATGCTCATTCCTTTGCTGATTTATCTGTTTTCTTTCTCTGTTCTTCTTGACTACTCTAGCTAATGATGTGTCAATTTGTTTTATCTTCCCAAAGAACCAATATTTGGTTTTATTTATTTTCTGTATGTTTCATTTTGTCTCTATTTAATTTATTTATGCTCAAATCTTTATTATTTGTTTTCTCCTTAAAGTTTTTTTATTCTTTTGGTTTTCCCAGTTCCTTAAGTTGTATTGTTAGGTTTTTTTTTTGTTTGTTTGTTTGTTTTTTTTGCCACCTTTCTGCTTTTTTCTTGCAGGCAGTAATTGCTATGAATTTCATTTTTGTAACTACTTTTGCTGTGTCCCCTAAGTTATAAACACTTCTTTGTTCATTTTCATTGATTTCTCTGAACCTTTTGATTTCAGTCTTAATTTCTTCTGTAGTTTGTTTATTTTCCACATGTTTGCTGTATATTTGAGGGCTCTTTCTGTAGTTGATATCAAGTTTGATTCCATTGTGCTTGGAAAAGATGCTAGATACAGTTTCTATATATTTTAATTTGTAAAGGATTGTTTTGTGCCCTATCATGCAGTCCTCTTTGAAATGTTTGATGTGAGGGTGAGAAAAATGTGTATTTTGCGGTTGTTAAATCGAATAGTCTGTAGATGCCTGTCAAGTCCATTTCATGTATGTTCTCAATTAGATATTGTCTGTCTTTGTTAATTTTTTGTCTAAATGATCAATGCAGAGGAGAGAGTGGGTGTTGATATAGCATATGATTATTGTGTTACAGTCTATCTCTCCCTTGAGATTTAACAGTCTCTCTCTAATGTAGTTAGGTGCTCCACTGTTGGATGCATAGGTATTTACAAGTGTTATATCTTCTTGGAAAAAAGTCAATTTAGTATTGTATAATGTCCTTTGTCTCTTCTTACATCTTTAATTTTAAAGTCTATTTTGCAAATCCAACTGTTCTTTCATTTCCATTTGCATGGAATATCTTTTCCCAGTTCTTCACTTTCAGTCTATCTACATCTTTATCAGTGAGGTGTGTTTGTTGTGAATAGCATATAGATGACTTCTGTTTTATATCCATTCACTAATCTGTATCTTTTAATGAGGAAATTTAATCCAATGACATTTAAAGTTATTATCGATATTTGCAGACTTATTCCTGTCATTTCATTAGCCATTTTCTCAGTTGGTTTTTCTTCTCTTATTTCTCTTTGTCTCTCTTTTGTTATACAGATACAATATTCCCCTCAGTACTTTTTGCAGAGCTGATTTAGGATTGATGGACACTTTTAGTTGTTTTTTTTTTTTTTTTTTTTTTTATCTGAGAATACTTTCATTTGTTTTTCTCATTTGAAGGATAATCTTGCTGGATATAGTATTCTTGGTTGAAATTGTTTTTCTTTTAATGTTTTGAATATATCTTTCAATTCTTTCCTTGCCTGCATTGTTTCAATCATTGTTTCAATTGAGTGGCCTGATATTAGCCTAATGGGATAATCTTTATAAGTAACATGATGTTTCTCCCTTGCCGTTTTTAGAATATTGTTGTTGTCTTTTATTTTTGTCAATCTTGTGATGATGTGCTGGGGGTGGTAGGATCTTTCTGTGTTGATTTATTTGGGGCCCTTTCATTTGGGGGGTCTGAATTTCTCCATGTTTCTCAATCTCTCCAAAAAAATTCAGACAGTATTTCATGAGAGGTTTTCCATGCCTTTAGAAGATTCTTTACCTTTTGGAATACCTATTATATGGATATTTGGGCATTTAGTGGCATCTAGAATTTCCCATATGTTGTTCCCATTTATTATTTTGTTTCGGTTGTTTCTCATTCTTTTCAGTGGCTTGGTCTAAATTGGAGACTTGGCCTTCCAGGGCAGAAATTCTTCCTTCTGGATGGTCTGATATGCTGTTATTGCTTACTAGAGATATTTTAATTTTTTGTATTGTATTCTTCATTTCCAGAAGTTCTGTTCATTTCCTTTTTAGGGTGTCTATTTCTTTATGAAGTTCCTCTTCATGTCCTGGAAAGATTTTATCATTTCCGGGAATTGATTGCCTGTTTTCTCTTGTATCTCACTGAATTTTGTCACTGAATATTTGTAATGATTTTTCTGACATTTCTGTGTATTCCTCTGTGATGTACATTGTTGGTGAGGGGTTACTGTGCTCACCTTGGGGAGAGTTACCCCCTATTTTTTTTCCATGTTTCTTTGGAATCTGAGTCAGTTTTTGGTAGTCTGATTCAGTCAGTTTTTGGTAGTCTGATTCAGTTTTCCCCTCTTTCCTATTGGAGTAGATTCTGTAGTATTTAAAGAGGAAATTTCACGTTTAGTTCCCAGGCATGTTCCTATTGGAGGGATGTGTCTCCGAGAGCAGAACAGTTATGGTAACTTCAGGTGCTTGACTCCTCTATCAAATTTTCAGCTCTTGATGAGGCAGTAGCAAACTAAGGAGATATAACTTAGTGAAAAAGATCAAGTTGTGCACTGCATACAAACTGGTGTGCCAAAAGTTTCAACATTACTCCTGGGGCCTCAGGATGCACTCATAAGAGGAAGCCTTCTGAGACCAGTCCCAACTGTCTTGGTGTTTGGAGTGAGCCCATGCCACTAGAGCACTGGATGATGGAGTGGCAAAAGTTCCAAAATTACTCCTGAGGCCTTGGGGTGCACTCACAAAAGGAGTTCTGTTGAAACTACACCTGAGTCTCCCAGGGAGTGAGATGAATCCTTATTTTTGTATTTATAAAGTAAGCAATATTATATAAAAATCTCCTATAATTAAAAATTGCCTCATGTTTCTCTCTTATTTCCAGTATTTACACACTCACTTTATCCTCTATAATAGAATCTACTATAGGTTACTCCGTTCTGGGTTCACAGACCTCTTATACCAAATTTTACTGATTCAATTTTGTAATATTGTATTCAATTTTTGTTTTTGCATTTATACCATCCTTTGCTGAGTTTTGCATTTATTTTTTAGCTGTGATAGGTAGAATTCTATGATGGTCACCAAGATCTATATGCCTTTATGTACTCCTATCATCTCCCAGCTATTCATACAAGGTAGGAGTTGATGTGAAGAGATTTCACAGATATAATTACTTTCCCTTATCAATTGACTCTAAATTAGAAACATTGTTCAGGTGGGTCAGATCTAATTATATGAGTCCTTTAAATTTTCTTTTAGTCATCATAGATAGTAAATTAGGAATTCAACATGAGGGGGATGGAATGGGGTACATGGCTTGGATCCTATTATTTTCTGGGACATGAGGGTGGCCCTGGCTGATATCCTGGGGGAAACTCCCCCACAACCTGCAACTGAAAGAAATGGAATTTCATTGACAGTCTAACAGGACTTAGGATCAAGATTTTTCATTCAAGAACTCTACCTATGAAATCTCTTGATTTTAGATTTGAACCAATAAGTAGAAAAAACCACCCATGTTGTGCCTATCTTCTGACCTATGGAAATTGAGATGACAAATTTCTATTATTATATGACAAGAAAAAGAATACTCCAACTGAACTTCTCCTACTCTCTAAACTCTGAAAGCTGAGATTCATTGCACATTAATTTTATTTCAAGCAAGAGTGCAGAAGGTATGAAGATAAAAAGGGCTGTGAAGATTTCTGATTACCGAGTGCCTCTGAGATCGCCAATGCTTTCCAGAATTTTTTTTTTCTCCCTACAACATATTAATTTCCTTTAAGCGAAAGTCTTGTGTGAGTATACTCTATAGAGTCTGTTGAATGCCTCCAAATAAGCAAACTAGAGAAAGCAGTGCAATTGTTATTATTTTCTATCAGGTCTAATAAAACATTTAATATTTCTTTGACCAATTATTTGGAAATACTCATATATACCTTTTTCTCTAATTGAAATGATTCCATGCAATGTCAAAAAAAAAAAAAAAGATGGATACCTACCATATCAATACTATGTTTGAATGTATTTATATTTTTATATTATTTTATTATTTCACTTCGGCCTATGTAAGTAAATTAATTGCCAACATTTTTTAACAATTTTTCAGTGTTAAAAATTTTGCTACATTTTTACTTTTATAGTTTTACAACTTATTTAAATTATTATTACAAAAATACATGAACATATTTTTATTATAGGTTGTGATACTGAGAAAAAGTTATATGTTCAGTGTTCAAGTATACATTTGCATGGTCTTTGATAATCACATATGCTTCCATCTTTTTGTGTTTCAAATACCAAGATTTCTTCATTAATTAAATATGTTTTGGCATTTTTCTCCTAGTTTTCATTTGGTTCACTTTTTACCATTCTGTAATGACTGATAGTCTTTTATTTGTAACTATATCTAAACATAGTGTGCTAAATTTCTTCATCTCTGGATTTGAAGTTGTTGCCTTTTAGTTATTTTAAAGAAATTATGGTAAATAATACATATTCTGATTCCTTTTATATCATAAATGATTTTTTTCATAAATCAAAGATGCTTTGGCTTTTTAAAAATAGATGTCTAATTATTCTTTAAGACATTTTAGATACAATAATAATGGATAAGAAATTTTTTCGTTGTACTATGATTTTATTAATAAAGCCATATTAATATTTGGAATGTGCACATCATGTTCTCATTTCGGTAAATTCAATCTATACAGAGATTTAAAGTATAAAACTGAAATGATTTTAAACTCAATGACTCAGTGATTATTGATTCCTTTGGAATTTGCATTTTTCAAGACACTGCTAACATGCATACACATCCATTATAGTCCAGCATGTGTAAAATTTTATATAAAAGGATACATTGTCTTTCTCTGTTGTACTAAAAATAGTGCTATGACTTATAAATTTTCATTCATCTCTACATGTCAGAAAATTCTTGGCATTTTTTCAGTGCAGCTGCTCTTAAACATTGTCTTGAATAGCTGTGTGTATGTGTAGTGTAGACCTACGTCAGTGACTAGGCCCTGAGAGAACCCTTTGCTCCTAATATTTGTTGCACTATAAAATACATTGAGTAAACATTCTCAAACATGTATCTGTAATAATCATTCTTATACAAGCATTTTTATTTCTACAAGTTGATATTCTTTTGATTCAGTCTCTAATACAGTATCTTGATTTATTTTGAAAGGAAAAATGACAAATGATT
Source organism: Tupaia belangeri chinensis (assembly GCF_000334495.1). Lineage (NCBI taxonomy): Eukaryota > Metazoa > Chordata > Mammalia > Scandentia > Tupaiidae > Tupaia > Tupaia belangeri. Next base: position 326,036 of record NW_006160112.1, on the reverse strand, counting down.
GTTTAAAAAGTATATAATGACAGAAGAAAGTAAGTAGCATACAAGTTGGGGAATGAAAAAAATGCAGAATTCATTCCAGATGATTTAAATTCCCATAAATCGCCTTCATATGCCTTACATGACATATTAGGTTCCCAGGATTACTGTAGCAAATATCAGTTTAATACAATAAAAATTTATTCTTTTAGGGTCTGGAAGCTAGAGACTGAAATCTTGCTCTTACCAAGGCCTCACTGTTACCAAATGTTCAAGTATAAAATAATTTCTTGTATCTTCCAGTGGCACCTGAAATTCCTTTGGTTCTGGCTGCATAACTCCAGTATCTTCATGACTTTCACCTTTGTGTCTGTCTGTTGTCTAAGTTTCCCCAACATATCTGCCTCTTCTAAGGACATTTATCATTGGATTTAGAGCCCGATCTGATTCAGGATAAGCTCTTTGCCAAATTCTCAATTTAATTACACAATTATACTTGTAAACATTCGTATTTTAGTATTAGGTTACATATGCAGGTTCCCTTAACATTTTAGGGGACATTTTTTGCTAATAATTATTTATTTAATTATGCTATTATTATTATTATTTTAATTTGCTATAGCACATATATGGCAGAAAGAAAGGAAGTCAGGTCTGGGACTGAAAATGAAGTCAGCCATGGAGGATTTCAGTGCTTTATGCACCATGCCACCTCTGGCCCCAGAGAACATTGTATTAAAGCACAGTCCATTGGTTTGGGTTGTGCTTTTTTGAAAAACAGAATTTTAGGTAGGTATTGCCAAAGACACACCTGAGTCCACAAGGGGAAAAATTATTTTATCTGATAAAAGTGAGATCAGTGATAATAGAGAAATGAACCACACCAGAATTTATAGCCATGGAGGACATGTACAAGAATAGAATCAGGGGGAAATGTAAAGAGAATCCAAAGTTTTCTTCACTTCTACCAACTTTGCTACTGATGGATTTCTAACTTAATCTTACCACAGTGCTATAAAAGGTGATAAAATGCATCTAAAGAAATGAAAAAAAAAAGAAAATTAATCACAAAGCATGACCCTAATATCTGCTTATAAAACACACTTGATTATCTTACATTATATTGTTCAGATACCCTACTAACTCACTAGTTCACCATGACGAAAGAGATTAATTTCCGATTTGGATTATTGCAATCAATTTCACTTAAACTTTGATTACAAAAAGTGACCCCCATTAACTCTATAATACAAAGGTTCTTAGATAAAATGTCAGGTGATCCATGCAAATAATTATATTATTATCTAGGAACTAAGAAAAAATAACTTTTTTATTGTATGTATAGAAGCAGGTAAAATTATTTCAGTATTTGCAAGTGTTTTACTCATGTCAATATTTGGGTAGTAATTTTCTCAATGCTATCCTGACATCTTCATTCCTCAGAGTATATATCATGGGATTCAATATTGGGCTAAAAACAGTATAGAAGAGAGAAATTAGTCTACCCATTCCTTCAGATTGTTTTGTTTTGGGTTGTAAATAAGCAATATTAGCAGTTCAATAGAATAACACTACAACTGTCAGGTGAGAAGAACAGGTGGAGAAGGCTTTAGACCTCCCTTTGGCTGATAACAATTTCGGGATGGAGATAATTTTACCATAGGAAGCAATAATCAACAATAATGGCACCATGAGAAATAGCACAGCATCTACAAAAATTGCTATCTCATTCACAAATGTGTCCCCACAAGCAAGCTTGAGTATTGAGGGAACATCACAGAAGTGGTTAATTGTGTAAGGTCCGCTGAATTCTAAAGCAAATATTTGGTATGTTTGCCCAATTACAGCTGGAATTCCACTAATCAAGGAGGCAACCACCAAGTGGATGTAGACCTTGTGCTTCATCACTAGAGAATAATGGAGAGGGTTACAAATGGCCATGTAGCGATCATAGGCCATCACTGTCAGGAGAAGGCACTCTGTGCCTCAAAATATAAGGGGGAAAAACTGTGTAGCACAGGCAAAGAAAGAAACATGTCCTTTCTGAGTCCAAAGGTCCACAAGCATTCTTGGGATGGTGACTGCTACATAGCAAATTTTAGAAAAGGAAAAATTGCCAGGGAAAAAAATACATGGGGGTGTCTGCGACCAGCAAGTAGCGTAATGGCTATGTCGCTGAACTTCCATGTAGTCCACCATGGTTCGAGTCCTGGACCTGGTGGCTTAAACTCACGCCAGGCACGTGCATGCATTGCCCAAGATCCCAAGAGGAGAATGGAGGAGAAGAGAATGCAACATGGCCATCCCCTGCTGGGGGGTATTTCTTGGGTACAATGGAATTCTTTTGCTATAAATTTCCTCTGACTCCTGACTCCACCATACACATTATGGTAGTTTTTCAAGATCAAAACTAAAAGAAACTTGAACAAGTAGGGATTTTGGAAATCCAACTTTTTTTTTTTTTTTTTTTAAGATTTTTGCCAAAGGTACATGTGCTAGACAGAAAGACAGAGAGAGACAGAGAGAGAGAAATCACCCCCTGGAGAGATGATCATGCTACAATCCCTTCTCCTCTATTCTCCTTTTGGGATCTTGGGCATATATGCGCATGTTCCTCTGCAAGTTTAAGTCACCAGGTATAGGACTCGAACCATGGTTGACTACATGGGAGTCCAGCGATGTAACTATTATGCCATGTGCTGGTCCAGGAATCCAATTTTTATAACTTATTTATTTGTGGAGCAAGCATAGAGAAGATCTTAATTTACAAACCAAAGATCAAAAAATATTTTAATTATTATTTTTTGGAAATAAAAATTTTTCTAAAATTCAGACTTCTCATCTATTTATTTTATATCAGTTTACATGACAAAAATTTGATGGGGCCATGCAGACAACACAAGCTGGTAAAGAGGCTGTCTCCCATGGCCTGGGCTGGGAAGAAACGGCAAGACAAGGCCAGTGGTTTACTAACTCTCCTTGTGTCATTTTACTGGCCTATAATTTCTCTGCCATGAGTTTTACTGTTATTACAGTACCCTGCAAGGGTAAAATATAACCCCCAACCATTACAATAAAGCCAATTAGTGATCTTGTAGGAATGTGTTCCCTAAGAAGAGGGTGGGAAGTTTGAGACTCCCCCACTTGTCCCTCTAAGCCAAAATTAACATAGGTTAGGTCAAAATAGTATAAGCCAAAGTAGCATCAGTAGCATATAAAAACTAAGTTAGTTTAAGGCTAGTTTTACGTACATACCCCTTGAGGATGAACAAACCTGAGGGCTCCAGAGAAAGATTAACCACCTTAACTGGGAGCTCTTATCTAAAGCAACAGGTAGCTTTCAACTACAAAGAGTTTCTCATCTATGTGCTGTTGACCATGAAAAACTGCTAATAAAACATCTTGTGTTGTCTCCTGAGCTATAAGATCATCTTCCTTTCCCATATAAGATCATAGATTCACCCTCTATTGTTGTAATGTATAGATAGTCCATATATTAACTGTGTCTTTACTTAACAAGACAAGATTTCTATCTAGGTCTTTGCAACCAGCAATGTTATCGCCCTGGCCTGGGACTGAAGTTATCAAACATCCTGCAAGCCCCCTCTTCAAAAGACCCTTCCCAGTAATTAAGATCTAAGAAGAAGATACAACAGACAAACAGACTTCCTCATCCTAAAATCTGTGATTGATTTTACCTAATCTGACAAGACAAACAGCATGTTTTATAATTATTGCTTCCATGCTTTGTATACCCTGTTCCTTGGAGTATATCTTTTACTGCCCCTCACCCATTTACTTGCATGTATCACACTTTCAATAAAAAGGCACGATGATTCCTAGCAGTTGTCACTCCTCAGAGAGCGATCTCTGAGGGGTGTCCGGCAAAGGACGTGCATGAAAAGGCATCTAGGCCTATGTCCTCTGTTCACCTTCGCCGCCTCCGTCGAGATAACCCACCCACGCTGAGGCTGGTCCCTGGCAAAAATTTTCTAAATATAATTCTTAAATCTTCAATGCTCATCCCTGTTTTAGATTAAAGTTTGCCATCTGGTAGTGTCTAAGAACATAGGCATTAGTTAATAGTACATAGTGTGTGACCTTGTCCAGTACTGAGAGTGGATGGAAAAACTAAAATTAACTTTTGCTGTATTGGACAGCAAGTATTTGAAACAAATTTGAAGAGCTAATGGTATGTTGTAATATACCTGTCTGCATTTAGTTTTTATTTTAAGCATTAGTGTTTAATTAAATGTTGCTATTGCTTCTGGCCCATATTAATATATTTTAGTTACTGTTAAATGTATATTTGTTTATATCTCAATATCATTATTATTTTCAGTATCATAATATCAACACTATGAGACATAATTTTATTGAAATAAAATACATCCTTTAAAATGTATTTTATGAGTTTTAAAATTCTAAGTTTTTGAAAGATATATATAGATATAGATGTATATATATACATATACACACACACATACATAGTGAAATATATAGTGAAGCCATTGTTAAGAAAAAGATTCAAAACATTCATGTCAACTTCTAAATTTTGTAATATTCCATTAGTTATCGAGTGGGGCCATTCGGTGGCTTTGTGGTTAAAGTTGCTGGATCCCATATGGCCAGCTGCGTTGTTCTGGTTCCAGACACAGTAGTTTGAAAAACACACCAGATGTGTGTGCATACGTGCCCAAAATCCCAAGAGGAGAAGGGATTATAGAGTGGACTTTCCCCTGAAGGGTGTTTTCTCACTTTCTCTTTCTCTGTTTCTATGGAGTGAACATGCCCTATTATTAAAAATTAAAAAAAAAAAAACTACAATGGTTGTAAAATAGTGTTTTTAATTATTTCATATTTTACTTCCAATATTTTGAGACCCTAATTTTACTTTATTTTTTCTCATATGTAATAATTGTAGATATTTGTGGGATACAGTGTGATTCTTTAGTATAATAATGCAATGGGTAATGATCAAATCAGGGTAATTATCAATAGTATATCTATTATCTCAAAAATTTCTGATCACTGTGTTTTAGAAACATTACAAATTATCCTCTCTAGTGACTCTGAAATACATAGTAGATTATAATGAACTACACTAAACCTACTGTATTTTATGATAGAATTGTTCCTCTTATTTATCTGTAATTTTGTTTCTGTTAAGGATCATTCTATCCTCTCCTTCTTCTTCCTAATCTTTGGTTGGCATTGTTCAACATTGCACCTCTTTTTTTTTTTTTTTTTTTTTAGTATTTATTTCCTAAGTGAGAGACAAAGAGACAGAGACAGAAAGAGGCTTACTCAGGCAAGTTTCCAAACACAAACTTGTAACTTTTCTGTGTGGGTCAGAGCTCAGGGATTTATAGCTGCAGTGTTACAATTCTGTAAGATAATTTTTTCTATTTTTGGATAAATATGCATTTAACTATTTCTAATTAATTAAACTATCATCTCTATGAAATATACCTGTTAAACTTGGGTGATACATTTATCTTTTTTTTAGAAGTTTTTGCCCTAGGACATGTGTGCTCACTGGAGAGAGAAACAGAGACAGAGAGAAGGAAAGTGAGAAATCATCCCCACAGGGAGGATGGCCATACCTCAATCCCTTTTCCTCCACTCTCCTCCCAGGATCTTGGGCACACACACAAACACAACTGGCTTGAGTTTCAAGCTACTGTGTCTGTGACTCCCACTGCAGTTGGCCATGTGGGAGTCTGGTAACATAACTGCTATGCCATCTCTTGGCCTCAATACATTTTATCTTAAAGTCTGTCTTTTTGTCCGGTGTTACTATAGTCACTCCAGCCTCTTTTGTGTGTTCACCAGATACAGAGAAAGAAAGTGAGACACCCTCCCCGTGCCCCCTGCCCCCCGGCCAGGAGGAGGTAACCATGCTGTAATTCCTTCTACCCCCTTCTCCTCTTGGGACTTTGGGCACACATGCACATATGGCCAGTGTGAGTGTCAAGCTGCCAGGTTCAGTACTTGAATTGTTGTCAGCCACTGGGAGTCCTGTGCCTTAACCACTTACACCACCTGATGCCACCAATCACTACAGCTTCTTATACTTACCATTTGCAAACAAACATTGGTTCCTAGTTTTTATTTATTTATTTTTTAATAGAGGATTTTGCTTTAGGGGGGTTGAGCTCACCAGAGAGAGACAAAAGAGACAGAAACAGTGAGAGGGAAAATGAGAAATCACTTTCCAAGGGAGATGGCCATGCCATGATCCCTTCTCCACTCTCCTCCAGGAATTGTGGGTAGACACACATGTCTGGTGTGATTTTCAAGACACTGGATCCAGGACTGGAACTGCAATCAGTCAAGTGGGAGTCCAGCAATGTAGCTGCTATGCCATCTGCTGGCCCCATCTAGTTATATTATTTTAATTTATTTATATCTTTTAGTTCTTTGTTGTTGTTTTTGTTTTTTATTTTTGTTTTTTTTTTTGTTTGTTTTTCTTTTTTGAGAGGTTTTTGCTATAGGACACATGCATTCGCCAGAAAGACAGAGAGATACAGAGAGTTAGAAAGCAAGAAATCACACCCCCACACACTCCCAGGAGGATGGCCACACCACAATCCCTTCTCCTCCATTCTCCTCTCAGGTTGTTGGGCATGCATGCATATGCGCCTGGCATGAGTTTAAGCCACCGGTTCTGGGACTTGAACTGCGGTTGACTACATGGGAGTCCAGCAACATAGCCATTATGCCAACTGCTGGTCCCATCTTTTAGTTTTAAGGTTTTTATACAAAATACATATTTAAATCTTGCTTTGTAATTGATTATTTACTTTTCAATTGTGATATTTAGTTGAAAATGTAGTCATTGATATGTTTAGATTTACTTGATTTCAATCATTTTGTACTTGTTTCCTTTATTTTTTGATCAATTATTTCCCTTTGCTATATTTTTGGACTATTTAAATTTTTCTAATGTTCCACATTATTTTATCCATTTCATTTTTAGTGTCTCTTGTAGTGAATAGAATATACTATTTTGAGGGAACCAGCAGTTAGCGTAATGGCTATGTTGCTAGACTCCCACGTAGTCGACCACGGTTCAAGTCCCGGACCCAGTGGCTTAAAACTCACGCCGGGCGTGTGTGTGTGCATGCCCAAGATCCCGAGAGGAGAATGGAGGAGAAGGGATTGTGGTGTGACCATTCCCCCTGGGGGGTGATTTCTTGCTTTCTGTCTCTATGTCTCTCTCTGTCTGTCTGGCGAGCGCACACGCCCTATAGCGAAAATCTCTCCCCCCCCCAAAAAAAAGGAAAAAAAAAGAATATATTATTTTGAAGCTACACAAATTTTCAGTTTCTGTCATAGAGTACAGACATTCAATATATATTAAATGAAGACATAAAATGTTTTTTCTTTTTATTTTCCTTTTTAAGATATTTTTGACATAAGGTGCATGTGTTCAGCAGAGATACAGAGGGAGACAGAGAGACAGGAAGTGATAAATCACCCCCAAGGGCCATACTGCAATCCTTTCTCCATTCTCTTCTTGGGATTTTGGGCACATGCACACATGCATCCAGCATGAGCTTAAGTCATTGGGTCCAGGATTCAAACTGCAGTCAGCTACATGGGAGTCCAGTGATGTAACCATCACACCACCTGCTGGTCCCCAATACTTCTTTTTCTTAGTCTGGCTTGCTTCACTAAGTATTAGATCTTACATATTTTTCAAATTTCTATTAAATGCCATAGTCTCATTGTTTTTTTAAAATAATTATTTTATTTACTCGTTTATTTTAATTTGACCAGAAAGGGATAGAGTAAGTGAATGAGAGAGAGAGGGAAAGTGAGAAAACAAGCTGCCAGGTCCAGGACTCGAACCATAGTCAGCCATGTGGGAGGGAGTCCAGTGCCCTTAACCACCATGCCACCTGCCAGCCCCGTCTCATTGTTTTTTTATGGCTGAGCAATATTCCATAGTTTTTATGGGCCACTCTTTTTCAATACATTCATTCATGGAGAGCAAACATGGATACTAGAGACAGTGTGGGAGGTGGGTGGGCAATAGGAGGCAAGAGGGAGGGAATCAAGGGGGAGAAAAGCGAAACATTTAACAGACACAAAAGTGGGAATTTTGTGTCTGTTAAATCACAAGAGAAGAATGGAGGAAATTATCTGTTGGTGATGATGTGTATGGGAATATATTTGACTGAACTAACATGCAGTGTGTTCATGGTGGGGAGATTCATTTTGTATGCAAAGATGTACAGTGATTATGTAAAAAATTTTAAAATCTGAACAATTTATTTCAGTTATTCATGTACCACTTTCCTTAAAGAGTACACTTTTTTTTTTTTTAAGTTTACTTGTTCCAGAAAAAGAGAAAGAAAGAGAGACAGCAATCCTAAGAGGATCTTGACACCATGATCCACTCCCTGATTAGCTAGTCTGGAATTATGGGCACACACATTCCTGGTGTACTTGGGGAAGTGCCAGACATGCCTCAGAAGCTTCCTGTATGCATCAGCCTCTAGGAGTATTTCATTTCTGTGCCACCTTCTGGTTCCTATATGTAGAGGCTTTGAGTCATATAGGTCAATTGACCACTCCTCTAATATCCTTTATGCAACAGTCTATATAGTTACTAGATTTACATACATTATAACCCCCAATATTGCTAAAATGCTTATTTAAAGACATGTATTTTGGGCTAGCAGGTGGTGTGTTGGTTAAGATGCTGGATCCCATAAGGCCAGCTACAAGAAAGGTCCTGGGTTCATGTCCCAGGACATCTGTGGGAAACATGCCCACATTACTGAAATCCAGGTGCCTATAAGGGCAGGTTCACAGGGGGGACACTATTGGAGATGCCTATTTTTTTCTCTCTCTCTTTATTTTTCTCTCTTTTCATTTGTCTCTTTCTCTCTCTGGAAAATGTAAATAAACTTGAGAGAGAGAGAGAGAGAGAGAGAGAGAAAGTGGGGCCAGCAGGTGGCATAGTGCTTAAGGTGCTAGACTCTCACATAGCTGACCACATGTGATTCCTGCACCTGGTGCTTTGAAAATCATGCTGGGCACATGTGCAAGAGTGGCCAACATCACAAGAGAAGAATGGAGGACAAGGGATTGTGGCATGGCCAGCCCCCCGAGGGGACGATTATTCACTTTTCTTCTCACTTGTTTCTCTGTGCCTCTCTCTGGCAAGTGCACATGTCCTATGGCAGAAACCTTTAAAAATGAAACTAACTCAAAACAAAAGAGTAAAACTCTTCAAAATGTAGAATTAATGACCAAATTCCAGAAACAAATAACTGCTGCAAGAATTTACGATCTAGACCCTAATTCCTGTATATAAGAGCATTTTTCCAAATAAAAGTTATTTCCCCAAACGAAAGTATTTAACAATCAAAACTCATATCGAGGTCAGCAACAGGTTATAATCAGAAACGTAGACAGAGGGTAGGCAGTGGAAAGAGAAGACAAAAAATTCTCTACTGTCCATTTCCCTAGGGTTTCAGCTAATCTCCATCAGATGACCAGAATTCATCGGCTGTGAATATAGATTGTTTCAAGAAAACTCTCTCTTTTCTGTCCGCAGATCTCTATTGTCTCCTTAGCCTTCTGTTCTGCCTTCTTACAGTTTTGTCACTCTGCCCTTGACTCTGTCATTGGGGTTCTGAAGATGATTCAGAGTGCTATTGTTCAAGGACTCCTGCTGGGTTTTCATTTGGATTAGCATACTGTCCATAGCCCAAGATCTGCTCCTACTCCACAGGTATGCTCTCCTGTGCTCGTGAGTAAAAGATTCAATGTCCTCCTGCATCTTGGGATGACTCAAAGAACTATTTGAAATCTTCCTGAGGTTCCAGAACCTCCCCTTTCTCCAGTTCTCCAAGTCCACCATGTCCATGGGACACATTTTTCCTACTATATTAGAACTCAGTATGGATGTGAATGGAGAAGCAAGACAAAAATGGAGCCCTGGCTATCAATCCTATGTATTATGATTTTTTAAGAAGAAGTGAGACTGTTTTATGCTCTCATTTGTAATTTATTGTGGTGAATATTTTCCTTAATAAAGATAACATATGTTATTTTGGGTTATCATAGATTGATAAGGGTAATTCATGTAATTTTATTCATGCTTTTAACATCTGACAGTGTATACACCTTTCACTTTTGTATTATTACTCTTCTGTTGTAGCTTCACATCTCTATTTGAGAGTTTGCAGTGAGGGGTAAAACTGATTTTTAAAATTAGAATATTATTAGATAAATTAATAGAGTTTTTATTTCATGAAATAAATATCTGATAGGAGAAATTTAAATTGGGCAACTTGTGACTTCATGATTAAGGTAGCTGAATCCCATATAACTGACCACATGGTTCATGTTCAGGACTTGAGAAGCATATTGGGTGCATGTGCGTACATACTGAAATCCAAAAAGGAGTGAGACACAAAGGAGAAGAGATTTCAGCATGACCTCATCCACTGGGAGATATGTTCATCCTCTCTCCCTCTTTTTCTCTTTCTGTCTCTATCTGATGAGTGCACACACCCTGTGGCAATTTTTATTTTTAATTAAAATAATGGAATTAAATCAGTTAAATCTTCATCAACATTAAGCATACATAAAACAACTTCCAGTATTTCAAGCCTCTCACACTGCTGATAATTTGGAAAGGACTTTTCTCAGGGTCTGTGTAATATCTTTGTTCCATAGACTATCACGGGATTGAACATTGGGGTCAAAATGGGGTAGAAAAGAGGTAGAAAGTGCAGTTTTTCTGCACTTTTGTACTGATTGGACTGGACTGGGGTTTTAAATAGTGGCTGATGCATAGAATAAAATAATAATGATGAGGTGGGAAGAACAAGTCGAAAAGGCTTTAGTCCTTCCAGTATTTGATGGGAACTTCAGAACGGTTAAGATAATTCTGCCATAGGAGTCAAGAACCAACACAAAGGGAACAGTGACAAATAGCACAATGGATGCATAGGTCACCATCTCATTCATGAAGATTGAAAAATCATCACAAAAGAAGTGATTGATTTGGTTAGATCCGCAAAAGGGCAAAGAGAAAACATGGCACATTTGTCCATCTACAACTGGAACTGCACTGACCCAGGATTCAACGACCTTGTAATTCATGACTAGAGCATAGTGCAAAGGGTTGCAAAGGGCCACACAGCGGTCATAGGTCATCACTGCCAACAGGAGACACTCTGTGCCTCCAAGCATCAGAAGAAAGCATGTTTGTGCAGCACAGGCAACTGAAGAAATGTTTCTTTTCTGAGTCTAAAGATCCATGAGCATTCTAGGAAGAGTGGCAGACATAAAAAAAAACATTTCTAGGTAAGAAAAATTACTGAGAAAAAAAATGCATGGGGTTATGAAGCATGGAATTCACTTTTGTTATTAGAATGATGATGCCATTGTCCAACAGGATAATCATATAAATAACAAAGAATACTTCAAAAAGAAACAAGTGGAATTGGGAATATTAGAAAAGTCCAAAAGAACAAATTCCACTATTGTAGTGAGATTGACTTCTGTCATTTTAATTTGTTTTCTCGCTGTGGATTTACATTTCCTGACTGCATGTTTTTCTTTAATAATTGGATTCAGAAGTAGGTTTTGGTTTTTGTGATTTCTCAATTTGTTTCTGACTTTTCTATTCTGTTATTTCAGGAGCTTTGAAATAAAACCAAGAACAATGAACTCATCTGCAGAAAATAAATAAGTGAATTAATAAAATGCTTACATAGATTTATAATGTTATATTCTAATTATACTAATAATTCTAGTTACATTTTAGTTATATTGAGCTGTTGGAAAAGTCATCATCTATTTTTTTAAATACATGACCTAATATATCATATTATATAACATACTATATTACCTAGTCCCTTATATTCTAGTTATTTTCTAATCATAACTATGCATTTATAATGTCAAATTCAAATTATACTATTCTAATATACCAATAAGTTCCATACAGTTATACATTTTTATTCCATTTACAATACCAAAGGGTATAATGTAGATGAACTTCTTCTCAAATATAGATTCATTATTCAGCCCCACATGCTTTTTTTTAATCTAAGGGTTTGCTCAAACAACTCCCTTTTAAGAAAGGTTGTCCTCTATTGCAAGTATTGTTCTTCCTTTAAGTTTCAAATATTAAAATGAAGTCTTTCTGCCTTTTTTATATTTTTACTCTATATTTCTACATAAAATTTCAAACACTTGTGGCATTATATTCAAGCAGAAATTAGTTTTTCTGTTAATGTTTATTTCCCATTCTTATGTGATGGTATTGTTTCTTTAACTAAATGTGTAAGTCATTGAGACCAAGCACTCCTTTTCACAATTTCTAAGTGACTGTCTCCTATATGATATTAATAATAAATTTAATAATTAGTAATTTATAAGTTCAAGATTGATGAATTATTTAATTCAATATTTTTTAATCTTCTACTGCCCAATTACATTTATATTTATGTTTTATTGAGTTAGAACCAGGCTTCATCATCCTAATAACTCCCTAAGGTCACCACAAATTCTCTTCTTTTGTTGATCGTGGGCTGAAACATCTGAGAAAAATACTCAAGAAAAACACAGATGCATTTGGTCTCATTTTAAGTAGTGACCAGAAAGAGGTAGCAAACAATTTCTGGATTAAATATACCATTAATATTGCTTGTGGATGAATTCTTCCTTAAATATATTTTTTCATTACTTTTTGTTTGAAAATAATGGTTTTACCTACTTTTTGATAACAAAAAAAAGAAATTATTATTCAAAATAGTTACATGATTTTCTCAGGCTTTCATATATTCTGGGATTCAACTCCATAACATTGCTCTTTTTTTTTAAGAGATTTTTGCTATAGAGATCTTGTGCTTTCCAGAGAGACAGAGATAGACAGAGAGATGAAATACTTGTAGAGAGACAGAGAGTCAGAAAGCAAGAAATCACCCCAGGGGTGATGGCCATGCCACAATTCCTTCTCCTCCGTTCTCCTCTCAGGATCTTGGGCACGCACGCACACGCGCCCAGTGTGAGTTTTAAGCTACTGGGTCCGGGACATGAACTGTGGTCGACTACATGGGAGTCCAGAGATGCAACCATTACACCATCTGCTAGTCCCCATACCATTGCTCTTTTCATATCTTCTAGCTTTACATAGGTAAAAACTTTGAGTTTTATCCATCTCATTATTTCTTTAATAGTCTCCTGAGTAGCTGGGAAGACAGGCATATTCAATTAAGTTCAACCTTTCCATCTGAGCCAGTAATCTGACCAAGTCTCAGCCTGCCAGGTAGCATACAGCTTGCCACTCCAACTGGGTTCAGACATTTCATTTTGTTTTCATTTGTTTTATATCTTACTGCTTCTTTGGAAAATAATAGAAAAATTCTACAATCTCAGCTACCATTTATTATGTTAGTTACGATCAATCACTGTGCTTTAATACATTTGTACTAAAATTATTTACTTAGAACTCTCAAAATAAAACATCCAAGGCTCAGCAGTTAGCATAATGGCTATGCCGCTGGACTCCCATGTAGTCGACCACAGTTCATGTCCCGGACCCAGTAGCTTAAAACTCACACTGGGCGCGTGTGCGTGCGTGCCCAAGATCCTGAGAGGAGAACGGAGGAGAAGGAATTGTGGCGTGGCCATCCCCCCTGGGGGGTGATTTCTCATTTTCTGTCTCTCTGTCTCTCTCTGTCTGTCTGGCGAGTGCTCGCGCCCTATAGCAAAATAATAATAATAATAATAATAATAATAATAATAATAATAAATTAAAAATCCAATTAAATAAGTCATTTATTACTTTAAATTTATGTGTTGATTTTCAAATGTCTTATATTGTTTGGAAACCTGGAGCATTTTCTTTGCCTTGTCTTCATATTGTCTCCTTAAAAATGTCGTCTTTATTCTCTGATCTGTATATTTTATCTAGGACTTTTATTTCCACTTAGTAAGTGAATATCTTAAACAGAGACATGTCATGAGAAAAGTATTGGTTTGGGAAACAAGATCTATATACTACAAATCAGTATATGCAATTTTACACATCTAGGAAAAACCACTGTACACACAGGTAATGTACTTCAAATCTCAATTTTTACTTACAAAAAATCACTTTGTAAGGTAAATAATGTGATTGAATGTATAAAAACATGAAATAAAAAAATAAATTAAAAAAGTACACTGATATATAAGTGTGTGAATAAAGTGCATAAGTAATGTGTATATTGTTAAGTGGGCAGAAAACATCAATTGTGGGATGAGCAGATGACATAATGGTTATGCTGCTGGACTTCCACATGGCCAACTGGGTTCCAATTCTGGACCCAGAGGCCTGAAACTCACACCAGGCATATGTGTATGTGTGCCCATGATGCCGAGAGGAACATGGAGGAGAAGGGATTGAGGCATAGCCATACCCCCCCAGGGGGTTACTTCTTGCTTTCTGTCTCTCTGGCAAGTGCATGAGCCCTATAGCAAAAATCTCTCTCTACAAAAAGAAAACTTCAAATGTACTTAGAACAAACTACATTTTTTTATTATTCACTATCAGGTAAAAGAACTTCTGTGAATTTTCCAGCCAACACCTGGTCTCCCAAATCCACAGATCAGTCCTTTGAGTTATCTTTTCATTTTATATAGAATATAGCACAGCCTCTCCCTTAAGACATTACTCCACATGTGATTCTAAATCGAATTATAAGTAGAAAATATTATTAAAAATAGTTATTTCCCATGAAGTCAGTGAGAATAAGTAAATATACAATGACATTTAAAAGACAAATATTTAGGGTCCAGACTATGGCACAACAAAAAAGGTATGATACTTTGTAATTTTAAAAAATTTCTTTCTACTATTTTTAAAAGTTATTTATTTATTCTTATTTTATTTCAATTTCTTTTATATATTCAACCATATTATTTAATTTACAAAGTGAATATTTCAACAGGTGAACATTTCTCCCCAGTCCAGTTGATAAAACTATAAAATATCTTCAACAGGTAATACCACATTTCTTTGATCCATTAATGCTTTGCCTCCCTATTTTTCCTCTAAATGTCCTTCCACAGACCCTACTCTTTCACACACACTATATCTGGTATTTACATCCATATACTGTGTTACTATATCCTTTAGTCAATCTGTTTTAGTCATAGAGTGTGGACACTCGGTATATATTAAGTGGGGACATACAATGCCTCTCCTTCATAGTCTGGGTTGTTTCACTCAGCAGTAAGTCTTTCATACTTATCCACTTCCTGTCAAAAGCCATTTTTTTTTAATGGCTGAATAGTATTCCATAGAGTATATTTGCAACAGTTTTTCTATCTATTCATCTGTTTGTGGGCACTTGGGTTGATTTCATGATTTAGCAATTGTGAATAGTGCCACAATAAACATCGATATGCAAGAACTTTTCCTATTAAGAATTCTTCTGTCCTTGGGTGGATACCAAGGAGTGGGATTGCTGGATCATATGGTAGTTCTATTTGGACATTTTTGAGGAATCTCCAAATTGTTCTCCACAGTGGCATTCCCACCAGCAGTATAAGAGAGTTCCCCTTTCACCACACCCACACGAGCACTTACCATTTTTTGTTTTTTTAATCTTGGACATTCTGACTGGGGTTAGGTGGTATCTCATTGTTGTTTGAATCTGCATTTCCCTTACAATGAGGGATGTTGAGCATTTTTTTCACATGTCTTTTAGCTATTCATATGCCATCTTTAGAGAGTGTTTTTTTTAAAATTCGTTCTCCCATCTTTTAATAGAATTGATCATCCTTTTTTGGAACAGCTGCTTAAGTTCCTTGTGAATTCTGGCTATCAGCCCTTTATTTGATGCATAGTTTATAAAAATATTTTATATTCTGAGGGCTGCTGATTCACACTAATTACTGTGTCTTTTGCCATGCAGAAACTTTAGTTTGATGTATTCCCTCTTGTCTATTTTGGGGATTATTGACTGTGCTTTGGGGGTCTTATTTAAGAAGTCTTCCCTACTCCAATGTCTCCCAGAGTTTCCCATTTTTTCCAGGAGAAGTTTTATAGTTTTGAAGTCTTAGATTTAGATCTTTGATCCACCTTGACTTGATTTTTGTCAAAGGTGAGAGGTAAGGGTTCAGATTCATCTTTCTACAGGTGGAAGTCCAGTTTATCCAGCACTTAAAACTTCTTCAACAAATGGTACTCTGTAATTTTAATCCCATATGGGAAAGTTTCTGGTTCAAGTCTGGAGACTTCTTGAACCTAACATCACAGCCTTAGTCATAATCCAGGGCTGGCTGAAGGCTAGGGTGAATGACAGGATATTGTTGGAGTACTCTCTCTCTCTCTTTCTCTCTGTTTCTCTTGCTCATAGATGAAATTAATAAATTTGAGTGAATCTTTTATAATCAATTTCATAAAGTTCCAAAATTATCATCCTTATATATTGACTTAAAATAGACATAATTTCTAAAAACTATCATCTTTGGCACTTAATTACTTTTAATTCTAACATTTATATATTTATATATTTAAACCAAAATTATATGTCCTTATAGAGAAATTAAGCAATACATAAAATGTTTAGCAAATACAATTCAGTGTGTGCCACATTTTGCCATGTCCATTGTCAGACTTGATCAAGTATAACAAACACTATAATAGGAGGGTCAGCAGGTGGCATTTGGGTAAGGCACTGAATTTGCCCATGGCTGACCACAGTTCGAATCTCTGACCTGGCAGCTTAAAAAATTATACTGAGTGCATGTATGTGCATACTCAAAATCCTGAGAGGAGAATACAGGAGAAGGCATTGCAGTGTGGTCATCCCCTTGGGGGTAATTTCTCATTTTCTCTGTTTCTTTCTGTCTCGCCCCAGTGAGCACACCTGCCCTATGATAAAAACAAACAAACAAAAAAGCTATGAGCCAAAGAATTTAACTAAAAATTTTTATTTATAAATTCATAAATGGGGGACAAGCAGCGTAATGGCTATGTCACTGAACTCCTATGTAGTCGACCATGATTCGAATCCCGAACCCGGGGGCGTAAACTCATGCCAGGCACGTGTGCATGCATGCCCAAGATCCTGAGAGGAGAATGGAGGAGAAGGGATTGTGGCGTGGCCGTCCCCCCTGGGGGGTGATTTCTCACTTTCTATCTCTCTGTCTATCTCTGTCTTTCTCGTGAGCACACGTGCCCCATTAGCAAAAACCTCTCCAAAAAAAAAAAAAAGAAATTTATAATTGGAAAAAAATAAATCCTGCATATTTAATTTAATAGATAATGTTTCTGTAGCAAACGGCAAACTCTCTAATAAAATGCTTTTATTTATAATGACATTTTCTTCATCAGCTCGACAAAGTATTTTTAATCAAATATGTAATGCATATTCTTTTTGCTTATGGTTTCCTTAAGAGTTTTTTTTTTTAAGATGGATAACTCTAATATTATATATTGCGTAATTGTTCATAGTAAAATGTGCTATAAATGTATATATTTCAAGTTCTTGAGGCAGATTTGTTAATCTAACTTTTTAATTCTTTTTTTTTTTTTCTTGGAGAGGTTTTTGTTACAGGGCATGTGTGCTTGCCAGAGAGACAGAAAGCGAAAAATCACGCTCAGGGGGATAGCCACGCCATAATCCCTTCTGCTCCATTCTCCCCTAGGAATCTTGGGCACACATGCACACGTGCCCAGTGTGAGTTTAAGCCACAGATCCAGCACTTAAACCACAATCGACTATATGGGGAGTTCAGTGACATAGCCATTACGCTAACTGCTGGGCTCTAACTTTTTAATTCACAAAGTAGAAAACCTAAAGTGCTATTTACAGTGATTTCAAGTTCAGGCCAAAATATACTCATCATTTCAGAGAGACTTATTTATTGTGTTTTCTTTTTTTGAGAGGTTTTTGCTATAGGGCGTGTGCACTGGCCAGAGAGACAAAGAGAGACAAAGAGACAGAAAGCGAGAAATCACCCCCTAGGGGCGATGGCCATACCACAATCCTTTCTCCTCCATTCTCCTCTTGAGATGTTGGGCATGCACATATACGTGCCCAGTGTGAGTTTAAGTCACCAGGTCTGGGAATCGAACTGCAGTTGGCTACATGGTAGTTCAGCGACATAGCCATTACACTAACTGCTGGTCCCTTATTTATTGAATCTTCATACTCATTTTGTTCAGTTGTTGTGCATTAAAATATCAAATATCAATAGTTGTATTTACCTTTTTCAGTTTTGCTTGAGTTGCTTCTTTATAATGATAAAGTTTTAAAATATATTTTAAATATTTAAATTGTAGAAGATCTATGCCATTCTTTAACAAAAGCTGAACTTCCTTTTAAGACAGAAAATGCTCTTTAAAGATGAAATAATCATTTATTCCCAGTGGGATTTCCTTTCTCCCTCCTAGCACCTAACACATAAGTAAATGTTTCTTTGCAATTATTTTGTTGTTTATGCCTCCAGATAAACCAGACACTTCTGCAATGTCCTCATAGAATATAATTTCTTGTGCTATTCCTTTTCCAAATACTGCCAAAGTATGTGAAAGTTCTAGAAGAATATATACTATTGTCTGATAGTTCTCTCTTAAAACGCTCCAGTTTTAAAAAATAATTATTGTATTTATTATTATTAATAATAATATTTAATTTGATAGAGACAGAGATGGCAAGTGAGAAAGCAAGTAACTAGATCCAGGGTTTGAACTGCTCTTGGTCATGTGGGAGACCGGTACCCTAACCACCATATACCTGCCAGTCCCAGAATGTTCAATTTTTAAAATCTATTGATATCCATTTTTTTATTATGCTTCCTATAATTCCTCTGAGCAGACAATTTTAGAAAATTTTATAATTTGTTAGTATCATCTGAATGCTTGTTTTGTAGAAGTAGGCATTTGTTATTACAGGGTAACTGTTCTGAAGACAAAAATTTCTGTCTTACAGATACTAAGATTACTTTATCAAAGTATTGTGTTTTCTTAAACATGAGAGACCCTAAGCAGACAAACTTAGCTCATTAACAAATTGTATAAACAGAGTCAAGAACAATTATTATCTGGAGTGAGGCATGTTGTTGTCTGAGGTGGACCTATGTGGGAACATTACTGGTTCATATATAAAGACTTCCCTGAGCACAGTAAGCATGTGTGCCCATGATCCATGCTAGCTGAACCTAGTGGTGAATCAAGACCCTTTCATAAGTGTTGTTCTTCTTGATTTCTCTATCCCTATCACTCATGGAATAATGGATATTTTTTTGTAATACATTGTACTTTATTTTATTCTATTATTTAAATTTATTTATTTATGGATAAACTTTTTATATAATAATAAGAATATTATTATCTGTAAAAATTATCTCATTGTAACATTTTTATTAAAATCAAAATATAATAGTGATACAATTTATGGGATAGAGTATAGCTTCTTGTAACATAAACAGTGTTTAATAAGATCAGGGCACTAAACATATCCACTATCTGAAATATTTATGAAGACTTTGGGTTGTGGACACTCAAGAGTTCCTTCTAGTTATCTTGAATCATGCAGTGAGTTGTCATTAACTTTAATTACTTTACTATGGTATATTACTATAGAAGACTTTTGTTATATACTTGCAATCATATCTTTTTACCAAATTCTCCCTATCCTCTCTTCACACTTCTCTACTTCCCATGTTCTAGTAGTCACTATTTAACTCTCCACTTCTATGTGGCTAAATCTATTAACTTCCACTAATTATTGAGAACATATGATATTTGTCATTAAGTACTTGCATATTTAATGTAACATTATTTCCTATAATATAGGTTTGTCCATGTTGCCTCTAATTACTGAATTTTATTCTTTTTTATGACTGAATAATATTTTATTCTATAAATTTTCTACAATTTTTTATACATTGATCAATTTGGGAGCAATTAGATTGATCAAATATTTTGGATTTCTAAACAGTGCTGCATTAGCATTCAACTAATATCTCTTCAATGAACTGATTTTATTTCCTTTGGCTATATAGTTGATAGTAGGGTTATGGAATTTTAAGTTAATTCTTTTTTTTTTTTATGAATTACCATACTGTTATTCATGATGGTGGTACTGTTTTACATTTCCAGTAGCAATGCACAATAATTCTTTATTTCTTTCTTTCTTTTTAGATTTTTGATGTAAAGCATGTGCACTTGCTGGAAAGACAGAGACAGAGAGTCAGAAAGTGAGAAATCATCCCCCCAGGGGAATGGTCATGCTGCAATGCCTTCTCCATTTTCCTTTTGGGATTTTGTACATGCACACACATGTGCCTAGAATGCGTTTCAAGCTGCCAGGTCAAAGACTCAAACCATGTTCAATCACATAGGATTCCAGTGCCTTAACCTCTATGTTATCTGTTGACCCCTACTTCTCTTTTCTTCACAACCTCGACAACACTTGTTTATTTTTTATTTTGTTGACAATAGCCATTCTAACTGAGATGATGTGATACTTCATTGTTCTTTTATTCTGTATGTCACTGGTGATTAGTGAGGTTAAGCATTTTCTCATTTAAATTTTAAACGTTTATATATCTTATTTCAGCACTATCTCTTCAGAATTTATTGGGCATTTTTAGTTGGATTATGCATTTTTTCTGTTCTTTTTTGAGTTGTTTTACTTCCTTGTATATTCTGGTCATTATTCTCTAGCAAAATATGTAATTTGCAAACATTTTCTCTCATTCTGTAAGTTGTCTCTTCACTTTTGTTTCTTACACTGCGCAGAAGCTTTACAGTTTGATGTAATCCTATTTGTCTATTTTTGCTCTGGTTGTCCTCCAGAAAGACAGAGAGATAGAAAGTGAGAAGTTACTCCCCGGCGGGGTGGCCACACTGCAATCCCTTCTCTTCCATTCTCCTCTTGGGATCTTGGGCACGCATGCACACACTCCCAGTGTGAGTTTAAACCACCAGGTCCAGGACTCGAACTGCAGTCGACTACATGGGAGTCCAGTGACATAGCCATTATGCTAACTGCTGATCCTAAACCTACCACTTTAAATGGATCCATTTTTTTTAATCATTCCTTGTTGTCTTCTGCCAATTTTGAAATTAATTAAATCAGTTTTTGTTTTCTATTTTAATTTTTTAAATGATTTTTATATATACCATTTTAAAATTATCATTTCAGTCAATGTTTCATAGCTAACAATTAACAAGATATCATACATTTCAACTCATCCATTCCATAGAGGTAAAGTTGTTCTACTTTAAAATTCATCCTTTCTAACTAAAACTTTATTTTCCACATTCTGCTTTATGTTTTGTATCTTAAATTATCCACTTCACATCTTACACTTCACAAATGTATTAAAACATCTTATGAAAGTATGATTTCATTTGTTAATTTTATTTTTTAAAAATTATTTTATTTACCTTTATTTATTTATTTTAATTTGAATAGAGAGGGACAGAGTGAGAGAGGGAGAGGGGTGGAAAGAGAGAGAGAAAGTGAGTGGGAGAGGGAAAGTGAGAAAGCAAGCCACCAGGTCTGGGACTGGAACAGTGGTCAGCCATGTGAAAGTCCAACACCTTTAACCACCATGCCACCTGCTTGCCTCTCTTAATTTTATGCTTTGTATTTTTGTTCCCACATATTTTACTTGCATTTGTGTTATAAATCTCAACCTACTATGCTATTTTTTATGTTAAATCTATTTTTATATTTATTTTTCAGCTTTATTGTAGCACAATGAAAATGATATATATTTACTATATATAACTTGATAATTTCATATATGTATATATTCTTAAATAATTACCACAATTAAGCTATATGATATAAGCATCATCATGCATATTCTCTTAAAGAATTATTTTATTTTATTTATTCATTCATTCATTCCAACTTGATCAGAGAGAGACACAGGGAGAGAGAGAGAGAGAAAGCGAGAAACAAGCCACCAGGTCAGGGAATCAAGCCATAGTCGGCCTTGTGGGAGTGTCCAACACCTTAACCACCATGCCACCTGCTGGTCCCTATCACACATATTTAACATTTTATTTTTGTGTGTGTGGTGGGAACACTTACGATCTTACTCTTTTACAAATTTCAATACAATGTTGTTAACCATAGTCACCAAGCTGTACATTAGATCTCTAGAACCTGTATACCCAAAATTTTATATACTTTGACCAGTACAAAGAGATTTCAAGAAAAATTATACTATGAGTTTGTCTTGGCACAAAAATTGATATAAATGTAGTTTTTTATAATATACATTTTCCATACATTTTTAAGACCTTTCATAGGTATATAAGGTACACATAATTTTAATAGCAAAATAATTAAATAATCTGAGAAAATGAATAGAGTATCTTAATAAGAATTTTTCCAAACAAGATATAAAGATAGTCATGGTACATGAGAAATTATCAATTTCAAATACCAAAGCAATGAAAATTATAACCACCATGAAAGATCCTTTCATAAAACTCATATTTTTTAAATGGTTATTATAAAAGCAGGCAAAATATAACAAGAGTTGATAAGGATATAAAGAAAGAGAAACTGCTGTATATTATTGGTGGGATTATAAATTGTTAGAGCCATTAAAAAGTAGTGTGAAGGTTTCTCAAAACACTAAAAATAGAATTACTTTAAAACCTAGCTTTTCCATTTCTGGGCATATACCCCAAATAAATAAAATCAATACCTTAAAGAAATATCTTACTTCCGGGACCAGCAGCTAGTGTAATGGATATGTCGCTGGACTCCCACGTAGTCAACCGTGGTTTGCGTCCCGGACCTGGTGACTTAAAACTCTCGTTGGGCGCATGTGCGTGCTTGCCCAAGATCCCTTGAGGAGAAATGAAGGAGAAGGGATTGTGGCATGGCCATCCCCCGGGGGGGTGGGGGGGGTGATTTCTTGCTTTCTGTCTCTCTGTTTCTCTCTGTCTGGAGAGCACACTATAGCAAAAACCTCTCCAAAAAAAAAAAAAAAGAAACATCTTACTTCTCACAGTTTTTGCAGCATTACTCACAGTAGCCAATATTAATTATTTCAAGTTATAAACATGGAATGTATCACCATTTATCTTTGTCTTTAACTGTTTTCATCAATATTTTATGATTTTTACTGGACCTAATTGCATCATTTTTTTTCGAGAGGTTTCTGCTATAGGGTGTGTGCGCTCACTAGAAAGACAGAAATAGAGAGACAGAAAGTGAGAAATCACGCCCCCCTACCAAGGGGGATGGCCACACCGCAATCCCTTCTCCTTCATTCTCCTCTCCAGATCTTGGGCAAGCACGCACAAACGCCCAGCGTGAGTTTAAATCACCGGGTCTGAGACTCAAACCACTGTCGACTACATGGGAGTCCAAGGACATAAGCATTACGCTGACTATTGGTCCCCAACCTAATTGCATGATTTTTAAAAAGTGTTTTGCTGTTATGTTTTGAATGAGTACCCCAATAATTATCCTGTTTAAATTTGGTTGTGATAGTATTAAAAGGGGAGAATTTAATCTGACTATGGCGTTGAGTAGTGGGGGCTTGGGAGGAAATTAGGGTTAAAATATCAGGGCCAAGTACCCTTGATGGGATCTTGTTGAGTTTTGAAAGAGAGAGAACAAGATAGAAACATGATCTGCACAAGCTGTTGATATGTGATACACTGCACTGCCTTTAAAGTCTAAAGAAAACACATCTATCATAATAATAATGATAATAATAATAATAATAATAAAGCCTTTTTTTTGGAGAGGTTTATTTTTGCTATAGGGCATGTGTGCTCGCCAGACAGACAGAGAGAGACAGAGAGATAGAAAGTGAGAAATCACCCCCCCAGGGGGGATGGCATATATATATATATATATATATATATATATATATATATATATATATATATAACTTAGAACGTTTTATTTAATTATTTATTTATTTGACCAGAGAGAGAGGGACAGAAGGAGAGAGAGAGAGAGAGAGAGAAAGTCAGAAAGTAAGCTTCCATGTCCAGGACTCAAACCGGTCAGCCATGTGGAAGCCTGGCACCCTTAGCCACCATGCCACCTGCAGGCCCCAACTTATATACTCTTCTTTTTTTTTTTTTAGTTTATTTATTTATTTATTTGATTTTGACCAGAGAGTGCCAGAGAGAGAGAGAGAAAGTCAGAAAGTAAGCTTCCATGTCCAGGACTCAAACCGGTCAGCCATGTGGAAGCCTGGCACCCTTAGCCACCATGCCACCTGCAGGCCCCAACTTATATACTCTTCTTTTTTTTTTTTTAGTTTATTTATTTATTTATTTGATTTTGACCAGAGAGTGCCAGAGTTAAAGAGATAGAGAGAGAGAGGGAAAGTGAGAAAGCAAGCTGCCAGGACCAGGACTCAAACCACTGTCAGTCATGTGGGAGTCTAGTGCCCTTAACCACTATTTCACCTGCTGGCCCCAGTCTTTTTTTTTTTCTATTTCATCTTGATTCAATTTTAATAAGGTATATGTTTTTATTAATTTCTTATAGATTGTCCTGTTTGTTCACATATAGTTGTACCCAATACTCTTGTGGTCCTTTCCACTCCTGAGGCATCCACTATAATGCCTCCTTTATCATATCTGATATTATTTATTTCTGTTTTCTCTCCTTTTTTTTCAGTTTATCTAAGAGTTTGTTGATTTTGCCTATCTTTTCAGGAAATGAAATCTTGCTGTTTTAAATTTTTTAAATATACTGTTGGATTTATTTTTGTCCCAATCTTTATTATTTTCTTCCTTCTAGCAACTTTTTTAAAAATTAATTGTTGTTCTTTTTCTTTTCTCTTTTATTCCTTTATTTTTAGTTTTTTAGTTGCTTAATGTGTAACGTTAGGTAGTTGGGATTAGCAGATAACATTGTGTTACTCTCACGTTCATGGCCAAGCATGGTTTGAGTCTCAGACTCAGGAGCTTAAAAATCACACTCAGGAGTACAATGGAGGAAAAGGGTTTGCAGCATGGCTATCTCCTCTAGGGGATACCGTCTCATTTTCTCTCTCGCTGTTTCTCTCTGTCGTGCTGCGTTGGGCACACACATTGTATGACAAAAACAACCAAAAATGTAACATTAGGTTGTTTAAGATTGTCTTCATTTTGATTAAGCATTTATTGCTATAAACTTTTCTTTTAATATTGTTTTTGCTATATCTTGTGTGTTTTGATACATTGTGTTTTCATTTTTATTTGTCTCAATATAAATTTTAATTTATTGTGTAATTTTATTTTGGACTCTGATTGTTCAATAGTTTGCTCTTTATTTTCTACGTATATGTAAATTAGAATCTCTTGCATTAGTTGATTCCCAGTTTCATGCTAGTATGGTCAGAAACTACTTGATATGATTTCACCCTCCTTGAATTATTAAGGTTTGTGTTGTAACCTAACAATCTATTCTGAAGAATGTTCTGTGTATGCTTGAAAAGAATGTGTATTCCTCTAGTTTTAGGTAGAATGTCTATTGGATCCATTTGTTCCATATTGTGGTTCCAGTCAGTACTTTCTTCATTAATTTTCTGTTTGGATATTCTATCCATTATTTTAAATGGGTTAAAAGTCTAATAAGAACAAGACTTTTAAAAACATAGTGAAGAAGGTGGAATGATAGTGTTTTAAATGCTCTAAATAGCAGAAGTCTGTTTAAATTTGATTTTATCTGAGTATGAATCATGTAAGAATACTTCAAAAAATTGTGGGAAAATGAAGTTAATGCATGAGTTGGTGTCAATGAAAAATTTTTAAGTCCGTGTACACTTTTTTCATAATACCTTTTCTCATAAATTTTGAAGTCTCCCTCATATATGTGCCACGAACACTTTCTCTATGCTGTAATTGTTTAAGACTTTGGATGCATAGGCTTTGACATAGTGGTTGAAAAACTTCCATTATTAAAGAGAGATCTACATGTCTAGCATTGTACATAGTTGCTAATATTTCATTGGATAGATCAAGAGACAGTGTATGAGACAAAGTAAAAAAGGCATGTGTACAAGAAAAAATGATTCATTGGTGGCCATTACCATCCAAATCTGACATGATTTTTTTTTTTTGGAGAGATTTTTCACTGTAGGGCGTGTGCGCTCGCCAGACAGACAGAGAGAGACATAGAGACAGAAAGCGAGAAATCACCCCCCAGGGGGGATGGTCACGCCACAATCCCTTCTCCTCCATTCTCCTCTCGGGATCTTGGGCACGCACGCACACGCGCCCGGTGTGAGTTTTAAGCCACCGGGTCCGGGACACGAACCGTGGTCGACTACTTGGGAGTCCAGCGACATAGCCATTACACTAACTGCTGGTTCCCCTGACATGATTTTTAATGACTATATAATTTCCTATTGAATCTATGCACATTTTGTTAAATAATTAATAATGAAAAGCAATATTTTTCAAATTTTTTGCTTACACAGTGTTGTAATAAACATTACAGTACACACTAGTTACTTGTGTTAATCATTTTTTCAGATATATACTTAGGCATTGAGGCTCTTGTTTCTGTGAAATAAAATGTTGAGTATAACTCAGTTGGGAATAAGAGTGTTTTGTTTCTTTAATGAGAATGTTAAGTGGTGATCTATAAAAGGAAAATAATAGAAAATGTGAGAACATATTTATATTTCATTTGTCTCGTTTAGTTACACATATCCATTCATAGTTTGCAGGGGGAAGAATTATCATGAGAAACAAAACAATGCTAAGCACATTAAGGCAATAACTCAGACATCCATTAAAAAGCAAAATAAAAATTCATATCCAAAAATAAATATACAATAATAATTTTCTGTTACTTAAAGCATGTTATGGTGATAACAATTTGAAAAGGACTTTCCTCAGGGCTTCTGAAACATCTTTGCCCTGCAGACTGTGTATCATGGGATTAAACACTGGGGTCAAGGTGGTATAGAAAAGGCAGACCAATTTGTTTCTTCATTCTGATTGGATTTGGGATTTAAATATAAAACCACGACTATAAGATGTGATAAACAAGTGGAAAAGGCTTTGGTTTGTTCTGTGTTTGATGACAACTTCAGGATCGTTGAGACAATTCTGCCACAGGACCCAAGATAAAGGGAACAGTGACAGATAATAGAGCTGATACATAGACCACCATCTCATTCACAAACATGTCTCCACAAGCCAGCTGAACATTGGGAAAATGCCACAAAAGAAGTGGTTGATTTGGTTAGATCTGCAAAAGATCAAGAGAAAATCTGGCATGTCTGCCCAAATGCAACTGGAACTGCACTGATGCAGGAGGCAATGACCAGGTAGATGCAGACCATGTGGCTCATGACTAAGTGATGGTGCAGAAGGTTGCATATGGCCATGTAACAGTCACAGGCCCTCACTGTCAAGAGGAGGCTCTCAGAGGCTCCAAGAGTAAAGACAAAGCACGTTTGTGTAGCACAAGCAACCAAAGAAATAGTCTCTTGGTCCAAAGATCAGTGAGCATTCTAGAAAGAATGACAGACACAAAACAGATTTCTAGGAAGGAAAAGTTGCTGATACAAAAATACATAGGCATATGAGGAGTGGAATCTACTCTTGTTATTAGAATGATGATGCTACTTTCCAGCAGGATAATAGTATAGATCACTAAGAATAATCCAAAGAGAAACCAGTGAAATTTGAGAATATCAGAAAAGCCCAAGAGAACAAATTCCTTCAAGGTAAGGACATTAATGTCTATCATTTTAAATTTATTTTCTCTCTGTGGATTTATATTTCCTGGCTTTTTATAATGGAATTTGGACATGAGCATTAAATTTATAATTTCTGTCTTTTTAATTTTTTTTTGAGAGGTTTTTGCTATAGGGCGCATGCATTCGCCAGAAAGACAGAGAGAGATGGAGAGACAGGAAGAAAGAAATCACCCCCCAGGGAGGATGACCATACTGCAATCCCTTCTCTTCCCCTCCATTCTCCGCTCGGGATCTTGGGCACGCATGCACCCGGCGTGAGTTTAAGCCACCGGGTTCAGGACTCGAACCGCAGTTGACTACATTGGGAGTCCAGCGACATAGCCATTATGCTAACTGCTGGTCCTTTAATATTTTTATTATGGTTTTTAATTAACAAATGAGAGTTGTATGACCTTGTGTACAGTGTGGGTTTTCAAAGCATGTATACATTGTGTAATAATCAAAACAAGGATAAACATATTTACCATTTCCAGCATTTATTGTTACTTTGTGCAGTGTATGATCTCAGTTTCTTTTTGACATTTGTGTTGTACAATTTTAGGAAATTTTGTGTGTGAATGAGAACAGTAAACTCATCTATAAAAAAAAAGTTTAATCAGTAAGATCCTTAAAAATTTATTTGTAATGAAAGATTTGCATTCTAATTGTATTTATAAGTAGGATACATACAGCTACACATTTTTATTAACCTTCAGTCTGAGATAGCAGAATGTAAGTGAGCATCTTCAGTTAGTCAAAGAACCATCCAGCTTTGCTCTCCTCACTGTTTTCATTCAAGGATTTACTCAAACAACCTTTCTTTTTAGAAATATTTCCATCTTTTTGTAATTACTTTTTTCTTTAAAAATCAAATATATCTTTGAAGTTCTTTTTGCTCGCCTCTTTTTTCTCTTTATTCGTGTGTAGAATTTTGTCTCTCTTGTCTGATATAATCAAATATTTGAGATTGCATTTACAATCTAAGAACTTCCATAAATCTGGAGGCCCATAGGTTACCCATGAGTGTTTGGATTGTGCTTCAGTGCTGAGCAATGTGGGCCATTGCTTCATGGTCACCTCACATTTCATTTGTATTAATATAGACATGAGGCCTTGCTGGGTTAGAGTACAGGCCTGTTCCCATCTCTGGGTTGCTGAATAGGTCATTATGGTTTGTCTGTTTTTTTCCTACCCATTGGATAAGGGCTACATTGTCCTTTAGGGCTGATCCCCATCCCTTGTCTTCTTCCTGAAAAAGCATCCCTTCTATGTGACCTATTTTAGATAGGGAGTCTTTTTCCAAAGAATGCCTTTCTTCGTTAGCTGCAAACTCAGCTTGTCCTAGTATTCCCAAACTGGCACTCACCCCTCCTAGCAGGTCACACTTTGTCAATTTTTTTAAGGGTCAATTTTGGCGAATCCACCAGGAATGTTGTTGTCTTAGCATACTTATAGCCATAGTACAATTTGGGTAAATGGAGTTAACCCAGAATCTTTGGGTGTCCCAAAACACCTTTAAGTGAGTAGAGGTCACGCCTAAATATGCTCTTGTTTGAGTGTTCCATAGAGCCTCCCAGAGGCATCCCAGCTGTAAAGTAGCATTTGTACCATCAGGGACCTCTGTCCACCAGTAGACTCCCATGAACTGCTCTGTAAGAGCAGAGTATGTCTGATTTGGTCTGGATAGGGGCATTCAACCACAGCTACAAGGCTGATAAGTGTGTGGGCAGGTAGCACTGTGGCAGTTAACACATGAGGCAGCTAGCCTTTCCCCATCATACCCAGGCAATTGCCTGAGTTTGTCATCATTGAGGTCTATAGTGATGCAATGCTCTACTTGAATTGATTCTTGCAGAAATCTGCCTGAGGTATTGTTAGGTAAATATTCTTGCATAGCATCATATTTTGTAAAAGTTTTATAGTATAAGAATCCCATAAAGAAGGTACCTTTTGCAATGTTTACAATAGAGCTGTCCCATTTAGTAGCTTTCATTGTTTCCTGATTATGTCATATCAGATGATATGGGTTTTTTATTATTATTTTTTTTGGAGAGGTTTTCACTATAGGACTCATGCGTTCGCCAGACAGACAGAGAGAGACATAGAGACAGAAAGCAAGAAATCACCCCCCAGGGGGGATGGTCACACCACAATCCCTTCTCCTCCATTCTCCTCTCGGGATCTTGGGCACGCACGCACACGCACCCAGCATGAGTTTTTAAGCCACCGGGTCCAGGACACAAACCGCGGTCGACTACGTGGGAGTCCAGCGACATAGCCATTACACTAACTGCTGGTTCCCCCCAGAAGATCAAATCTTGAGTGTGGAAGACAAAAACACTAACCTAGAAAAAATTATCAAAAAGACTAGAGAAAATAACCAAAAAAATGAGGACAATATATGAAAAATACTAGACACCATTAACCACCCAAGCATCCACATGGTTGGTATCTCAGAAGGTGACAAAAATAATAAGGGTATTAACAACTATTCCATGAAATCCTGGAAGAAAACTTTACAAGTCTAGAGAAGCACTCAAACATTCAGACTTAAGAAATACAAAGAACCCCAAATATAGTCAACCCAAGAAGATCTTCTCCACGGCACATTATAGCCAGTATGACCAAAACCACTGATAAAGACAAGATACTAGAATTGCCAAGAGAAAAAAACATCAAACTACTTACAAAAGCTATCCCATCAAGCCCTCTCATCAGAAACAATGCAGGCAAGGAAAGAATGGTGAAATATATAGAAAGTGTTAAATGAAAAATAATTTCAACCAAGATTATTATACTCAGCAAGATTATTCTTCATATGGGAAAAAAGATGAAAACATTCTCAGATAAACAAAACCTAAAAGAATTTACGAACTCCAGACAAGCTCTTCAGTAAGTTCAGAAGGGAGTGCTGTATCAGGAAAACTAACAACAGACAGACAGATAAAAGAGTACAAAAAACAACCATGAGGGACCAGCATTTGAGACAATGACTATGTTGCTAGACTCCCATGTAGTTGACCATGGTTCTAATCCTGGACCCAGTGGCTTCAACATTCTGAGCGTGACTGCATGCTTACCCAAGGTCCCAAGAGGAGAATGGAAGAAAAGGGATTGCAGCATGGCCACCCCAGCATGGAATCATTTTAGAGACTGACCATATGATAGGGCACAAATCAAGACTTTATAGATTAAAAGGCATAGAAACTATATCTAGCATATTTTCTGACCATGATGCTGTTAAGCTTGATATTCACTTTAGGAAAAATCCTTGAAAATAAACATGGAAACTAAACCACCTACTTCTGAATGACTTAACTACTAGAGAAATTATATCTGAAATAAAAAACCTTATGAAAACAAATGATAATAAGTATACAATTTCCCATAATCTATGGGAGACCACAAAAGTATTAATAAGATGGAAATTCTTAGCAATTAGTGTACATATAAAAAAGACGGAAAGGTGGCAAATAGACAACCTAACATCATGCCTCAGGGAATTGGAAAAACAACAACAAGTGCCAGGCAAAAAGAAATAATAAAGATTTGAGCAGAAATAAATGAAATATAAAATAAACTATACAGAAAATAAATGAAAGCAAAAGCTGATTCTATGAAAAGATGAAAAAGATTGACACTCCATTAGATAGACTGATAAAGAAGAAGAGAGAAATCAGATTGATCAATTATGTAATGAGACAGTCAATATTATAGGAGAAACAATTGAAACATAAAACATCCTACCTACTGCCCTGTTCTGGGTCCACATTCATGGCTGTGAAGGCCCCAGCCTAGGCCCCTAACCTTTCCAGACCCAAGGTATCAGTCAACCCTTCCAGACCCTAGGCATTAGTAAGGACACAATAGTCACAAGCATTTCTATCTCTGCCTCTGCTGCCATGTTCTGGGTCCACCTTCATGCTGTGAAGTGTCCAGCTTACTCCCACCCCCTGCAGAACCTATGCATTAGTAAGATAGGCAAAAACTCTCTCTCTCCTGCTATTTTCTATCTTTTCTATCTTCTCTTAAAAAAAAAAATTCCCCCAACTATTCTCATGCTAAGTTGTCTCTCCTTTCCTCATTTAGGACAGAACACTCATAGGCAACTCCATCTCTGCCTTTACTGACCTGTTGTGGGTCCACCTTCAAGGCCATGAAGCCACCAGCCTGGGCCCCCACCCATTGCAGACTGTAGATATTAGTAAGGACAGAATACTCACAGACATCTCCATCTCTAACTCTGCTGCCCTGTCTGGTCCCCACTTTGCAGACCCTAAAGCATTAGCATGGTTGGCAAAATCTCTCCTATTTTCTATTTTTTCTAACTTGTAAAAATTATTTTAAAATTTATTTATTTATTTTAATTTAATATTATCACATCTTTACAGTATACATTTCTTTTTCCAACACAAATATCATGCATGTCAGTCAAGACAAGGATATTACTATATACATTATCAACAAATAACTTCTCATTTTTTGTCAATTAAGCACACTCTTACCAGTGTTTTTCTTCCCTTTTGCCCTCACTCCCGTCCATACTAAACTTTTTTTTTCACATGTTATTGATTCGCAAAAGATCTTAAAGTATAGACAAAGCTAGAAGCTGGTGACAAGTTCACTGCAATTTTATTCTGAAACAATTTTTTCCCTCTCTCCAATCTCCCTTTTACTAAAGAGAAGTATAAACTAACTTATTTGAAAAAAAAAATAGATTAATCTCAATTTGGTCTGTTATTTGCACAAGGTCCCCTAAGAATTCAATTTTTTGACCTGCAGTTGGCATAATGGCTATGATGCTGGATTTCCATGTAGTTGACCATGGTTCTAGTCCCAGACCTGGCACCTTAAACTCATGCTGGACTCGTGTGTGTGTGTACCCAAGATTCTGAGAGGAGAATGGAGGAGAATGTATTTTGGTGTGGCCAACCTCCAGCGGGGTGATTTCTCACTTTCTGTCTCTCTGTCTCTGTCCTTCTGGCAAGTGCACATACCCTACAGCAAAAAGCTCTCCAAAAAGATAATAATAATTCAATTTCTATATGGTAGAGACTGAAAGACTGAAGGACATACAAGCATTAAACATTGTTATGAAAATAGAGACAAAGTGGAGCGAGTGTGGGAAGGAGGAGAAGACCTTAGGAAAAGAAATTCGAGGGGAAATTTAGAGAGGTAAGACATTTGTGTGACACAGATATGGTTATTATTTGTTGATGAGGATTTGTATAGTATTTTCAACTGGGCTGGACTGAGTTGTATATTATGCTGGCTAAAGTCTCTTTACAATCTAAATGATGCATAGTGATTAAATGCATAAATAATAATATAAATAAATAAAATAATTAAATTTCTGATGTAAGGAAACAGATACTATTGTATTGTTGAACTTATGCAAATAACCATTCTGCCACACACCAAGAATTCTCACAAATATTTTCCATTGCAAAGGGATCAGGAAAGAAAAAAAGTTTATGTTTCAATTTTAAAATTCTATTTTTAAAAAAATGCTGAACCCAACAACTCAAAAGAAAATAAAAATCCTAAAATCTGGAAGGCAAATCATAGAAGAAAATCAGTAATATTTTAGGAAAAAAGTCATAGAATTCTATTTCACCAGTTCAGTCTCTTGTAATCTCTCTTTTGTTGAATTTGCAGTGTTACCATGGTCTGACCTTTCCATGAATATTCAACATTATTGTTGATATTTCAGATCTTGTCCCTACCATTAAGTTGATCTTTTTCTTGATCATTTTTTACTCTCTTATTTGTCTCTGTGTCTTTAGTTTTTGTGGTATAACATTCTCTTCAGAACTTCTCCAAGAGCTAGTCTGGTATTGGTAAATTCTTCCAGGTTTTGTTTATCTGAGAATTTTTCTCTTTTCTTCCCACATGAAGGATAGCCTTGCTGGGTAAAGTATTTTTGGTTGAGATTGGGTTTTATTTTGTTTTGTTTTGTTTTTATTTTTATTTTTATAAAGATCTCTTTCATCTTTTTAAAATTTCAATTTCTTCTATATATTCAATCACATATGTCACTTAGCTTACAAGGTGAGTATGCCAACATGTATACATTTCTCTCCAGTCCAGTTGAGAATATTATACATGATATTTTCAACAGATAATAACCCATTTCTTTGTCCAATAAATGCCTTGCCTCTCTATTTTTCTCATTAATGTCCTTCCTGAGACTTTCCTCCTTCACCTACCCTCTTCCCATACTGTAACTGGTATTTATAACCATTTTCTATGCTTCTAAATCCTCTAGTCTTTCAGTTTCATTAATACAGTGTGGACACTTGGCATATATTAAGTGAAGACATGCAATGTCTTTCCTTCATAGTCTGGCTTGCTTCACTAAGCAGTAAATCTTACATATTCATCCACTTTCTGTCAAAAGCCAGGGTCTTGTTTGTTTATGGCTGAGTGGTATTCCATAGAGCATATGTGGCAAACTTTTTCAATCCATTCTGGGCATTGGGCATTGGAGTTGGTTCCATGTCTTAATAATTGTAATAATGCTGCAATAAACATTGATGTACTAGCACTTTTCCAACGAAGCATTCTTCTGTCCTTTGGGTAGATACCAAGGAGTGGGATTGCTGGATCAGCTGTAGTTCCATTTGTAGATATTAAAGGAATCTTCATAATGTATTCCACAGTGGCTGAACCAATTTACATTCCCACCAGTAGTGTAGGAGAGTTCTGCTTTCACTACACATCTGCCAACACTTAACATTTTTTTTTTTTAATCTTAGTCATTCTGACTGGCGTTAGGTAGTATCATATGGTGGTTTGGATCTACATCTCTGCTATAAAGAGGGATGTTGAACTTTTTTTTTTATGATCACAATGTAAGTTTATTTATTTATTTTTGACAATTGTCTAGTCCATTAGGATTCTGAGCACATCTGTCCATCTACTTTGCCAAGCTTCTGGGACCAAAAACAATCCTGATCATACACATTTTGTATATTTGTTTGTCTTCCCTAGAGAATGGGTATTCAACTCATTCTCCCATCTTTTAACAGGGTTGATCATCTTTATTTAGAAAATCTACTTGAGTTCCCTGTGTATTCTAGTTATCAGTCCCTTATCTGACACATAGTTTACAAAACTATTTTTCCATTCTGAGGACTGTCAATTCACACTAATTGTTGTATCTTTTTCCATGCAGAAATTTCTTAATCTGATGTATCCCCACTTAACTATTTTTGGATTATTGACTGAGCTTTGGGGGTCTTATTTAAGAAGTATATCTGGGACCAGCAATTAGTTTAATGGCTATGTCACTGAACTCCCATGTAGTCGACCATGGTTCAAATCCTGGACCGGTGGCTTAAACTCATGTTGGGCACATGTGCATGCATGCCCAAGATCCTGAGAGGAGAATGGAGGAGAAGGGATTGCAGCGTGGCCATCCCGACTGGGAGGGGGGTTATTTCTTGCTTTCTATCTCTCTGTCTCTCTCTTTCTTTCTGGTGAGCGTACGTGCCCTATAGCAAAAACCTCTCAAAAAAAAAAAAAAAGAGTATATTCTACCATAATACCTCCCAGAGTTTCCCTAGTGTTTTACAGCAGTAGTTTTATAGTTTGTGGTCTTAGGTTTAGATCTTTGATACACTTTGAGTTGATTTTTGTCAATGGTGAACAGTAGGAGTTCAGATTCATCTTTACTGCAGGTGGATATCCAGTTTTTCCAGAACCCTGCTAAAGAGCATTTCCTTTTCCCACCACTTTGAGTGGTACCCTTGGTCAAAAATCTGATGGCTGTATGTTTGAGAGTTTATTTCTGGGGTCTCTACTCTTTTCCATGGGTTCACCTGTCTATTTCTGTGCCAATACAATACTGTTTTGATTATCACAGCTTTGTAATATATTTTTGGGTCAGAGAGTGAGATGCTGCCCACTCCACTCTTTTTTTTAAATTAATTAATTTATTTACATTAGTCACATCTTTACAGTGTAGAACATTTATTTTTCCAGCACAAATACTATGCATGTCAGTCAAGCCAAAGATATTACTCTATAACTTATTAGCAAATAGCTTCTCATTTTTTTTGTCAATCAAGCTTACTTTTACTTGTTTTTCTCCTTCCTTTTTTTTTTTTCCCTTCTTGTCCTTCCATACTAAACGTTTTTCCACATTTTATTGATTCACAAGATGTATAATTAAGCCACTCTGCAGTATATTCTGGATGGGAAATCACATTTTGTATGCTATGACAATGTTCAGGGAATGTAAATTAATTAATTAATTTAAAAAATGTTTCAGAAGAAAATTGCAAGTGCACTTGTCACTAGATTCTAGCTTTGTCCATATTTTTAAAGTATCCTGCCCACTCCACTCTTCTTGTGCAGGATAACTTTGGCAATATGAGGTCTTTTATCATTCCAGGCAAATTGTATGATTGTCTTCTCTAGATCTGTGATGAATGTCTCTGCCACTTTTATTGAGAATGTGCTAAATATATAGATTAATTTATATAGAATTGCTATTTTGATTACATCAATTCTTTCAATCCAGGAACATGGGATGTCCTTCCACTTGCGTCATTTTCAATTTCTTTTTTTAGCTTCTCATCATTTTCCTTGAGGAGATCTTTAACTTCTTTGGTTAGATGTATTCCTAAGGATCTTATACATTTTGTGGCTATGGTAAATGGAATTACTTTCTTCAATTCTATCTCAGTTTACCTGCTGTTCATATACAGAAATGCTTTAGATTTCTGCATGTTGATTTTGTATTCTGCAAATTTACTGTATTAATTTAATACTTCCAGTATCTTTTCAGGATACCTTTGGGTCTTATGTATATACAGCCATGCCATCTACAAATAGAGATAATTTCACCTCTTCTTTTCCTATATGAATATCTTTTATTTTATTCTCTATTCTCATAGCATTTTCGAGGACTTCTAGTACTATATTGAAAAAGAGTGAAGAAAGTGGTCATTCTTCTCTTGTACCAGATTTTACAAGGATGATGTTAGCTATGGGATTTTCACAGATAGCTTTAATTGTGTAGAGAAATGATCCTTCTATGCCAATTTTGTGAGAGCTGAGCATGAAGGGATGTTGTATCTTATTAAATGCTTTTTCTTTATTCTTTCTGTTAATATGGTGTATTACATTAATGCTTTCACATATGTTGAACCAACCTTATATCCCTGGAATAAAGCCTATTTGGTCATGATGTTCAATCTTTTTTATATGTTGTTTGATATAATTTGTTAGTATCTTGTTGAAAATTCTTGCATCTATATTCATCAGAGATGTTGGTCTATAGTTTTTTTCCTTGTCCTGTCCTTGCTGTTTTAAGGATAAGGGTGATGGAGGCTTTATAAAATGAATTTGGGACAGTTCCATCCTTTTGGATCTTTAGAAATAACTTGAGTAGATTGGGGGTTAACTCTTCTTTAAAAGTTTAGTAGAATTCAGAGGTGAAGCCATCAAGACCAGGACTTTTTTTTGCTGTTGTTGGGAGGTTATTTATCACTGATTAAATCTCCTAGCTCATAATGGACCTATTCAGACTTTCTACATCCTCTTGACTCAACCTTGGTAGATTATATGTGCCCAGGAATTTTTCCATCTCATCCAAATCTTTTTGTTTGTTAGTGTATAATTGTCCATAGTATCCTCTAATGATGTTTTGTATTTCTATCATGTTCAGTGTTATATTGCCTTCTTCATTAAAAAATTGATTTATCTGTCTCCTTTCTCCCTTTTTCTTAATTAGTCTAGCTAGTGGTGTATCAATTTTGTCTATATTTTCAAAGACTTGACTTTTACTTTCATTTATTTTCTGTATAGTTTATTTTCTATTTCACTTATTTCTGCTCAGATCTCTATTATTTCTTTCCTCCTGTAGTTTTTTTGAAATTTTTTTCTGGTGCTTTTCCAATTTTTTGAGGCATTATGTTAGAAGGTTCATTTGGCTTCTTTCTGTCTCCATATGTACACTAATTGCTATGAACTTCCCTCTTATAACTGCTTTTGAGGTGTCCCAAAGATTATGGAAACTCATGTGCTTATTGTCATTGGCTTCCATGAATCTTTTGATTTAAGTTTTTATTTCTTCAGTAGTTGTAACGTTATTCAGAAGTAGGTTATTTAGTTTTCATATATTTGTATGTTTTTGAGGATTTCTCTTCAAATTAATGTCAAGTTTAATTCTATCATGGTCAGAGAAGATGCTGGATACAGTTTCTGTCTTTGAGTCCGTAGAGGCTAGCTTTGTGCCCTATCTTGTGTTCAATCTTCAAAAAGGCTCCAGGTGGGGGTAGAAAAAAGGGCATCTAGAGGTTTTGGGGTGGAAGATTCTATTGATGTCTGTTAACTCCATTTGATTTATGGTACCATTTATATACTTTATCTCTGCTTATTTTTTGTCTAGATGATCTTTCCAGAGGCAATAATGGGTGTTGAGGTCTCCAACTATTAGTGTGTTGCAGTCTATCTCTCCTTTTAGATCTAACAGTCTTTCCTTCATGTATTTGGTGCTCCTGAATTAGGAGCATAGATATTTATGAGTGTTAGATCTTCTCAGTGGATTAGCTCTTTTAATGCTGTCTAGGGCCCTTCTTTCTGTCTTCAAACAGTTTTTGTTTTAAAGACTGCTTTTCAGAAATTAGTATCATGACTCCAGATCTTTTTTGGTTTCCATTTGCATGGAATATCCTTTACCATGCCTTCACTTTTAGCCTATGTATGTCTCTAGCAATGAGATGTGTTTCTTGTAGGCAACACATAGAGGGTTTCTATTTATTTACCCATTCAGCCAGTCTGTGTCTCTTGATTGGAGAATTTAATCTGTTAACATTCAATGTTATTATCGATATTTCTGGACTTGTCCCTACCTTTCAAATGGTCATTGCCTTGTTGTCTTTTACTCCCTTATTTTTAGCTGTTAATTCTTTAGTTTTCCTGGAACAGTAGTTTCTTCAGGGTTTCTTGAAGAGCTGGTTGGTGTTGGAAAATTCTTTGAGCTTTTGTTTGAGATTTTAATTTTTTTCTCATATGAAGGATAATCTTGCTCAATATAATAATCTTGGTTGAAATTGTTTCTCTTTTAACACTTGCAATATCCCTTCCCATTCTTTCTTTGCTTGCATTGTTCTCATTGAAAGGTCCAATGTTAGCCTGATGGGATTACCTTTGTAAGTCAATTATCATTTCTCTCTCACTAATTTTAGTATCTTGTCTTTATCTGTGATTTTTACCAGTCTGGCTAAGATGTGCCGTGGGGAGGACCTTCTTGGGTTGATTCTATTTGGGGTCCTTTGTATTTTTTGGGTCTGGATGTCTGAGTGCTTCTCTAGACTTGGAAAGTTTTCTTCCAAGTTTTTATGGAGTAGATTTTTTATGCCCTTATTAGTTTCTTCACCTTCTGCTATACCAACTATTTGGATGCTTGGATTTTTAATGTAATCTAGTATTTACCATATATTATCCCATTTTTTTTGTTATTTTCTCTATCTTTTGATGGTTTATTTCTAGGTTAGAGGTTTTATTTTCAATGTTGGATATTCTGTCATTAGCCTGATCTAATTGGCTTTTAATACTTTTGAGAGAGATATTGATTTCCTGTGTTACAGACTTCATCTCTAATAATTCCATCTGACTCTTCCAGTGTCCATTTCTTCCTCCAAATCATGAAAGGACTTCCTCCTCCCCTGGACTTTATCATCTCTTTTCTATTCCAACTCATAGAGTTTTGTCACTATGAATGTTCTGAATTCTTTGTCTGGCATTTCAGTAACTTCTGTTTTTTGTTTGTTTGTTTTTGTCTGTTTTGTTTTTTAAGAGATGGAGAAGAATTATTGTGTTCTTTTGATGGAGACATATTTCCTGACTTCTTCAAACCTGAGGCTCTTGTTCTACTTCTAGCCATTGGATGATGTACTAACTTTTGGATACCTTTTTGGGGAATGTTTCTGCCACTGGGAACAAGTTTTCTTTCCTTTTGCTGTGGATTGATGTGTGTTGATGTCTCTCTTCTGCTTAGTTTAGTAATCAGTTCCCCACAGGAGGAGTCTTCTATTCAGGTGTCTGAGGAGCAGTTTCTCCTTTTTCATACATGCTTCAGTAACAGGGATGATAGACAGGATATAGAAAACAGTTATGTCTCTATAACAGATAAATAAGTAAAATAAATGTTTACATAGAATAATTAAATAATATTTTGCCTTTTTGAGGTCTGATGATATTTTATTTAGAAAAAGATAAATGCCACCCATTCTAATATTTCAGTTTTTCATTTCTTAAATTCCACACTAATGTCTAATCAGACATAAGATAGTCCTCAATGATAGAAGTACTTATACACTGAATCCAGAATAAATATTCATTGATTCATTGTGCATTCATACTGTCCATTCTCTCTTGCATTTTCTATGCCTTTGTAAATCCTTCTCTTTCTTTCACATTGAATATTGGCTCTGGTTTTACCCCCTGTATTTCTACTGGTTTTCCCTCAACTGGTATAATAGCAAAATATCTTCAGTGGGATCAGGTGGAATTACAGACTTTGGTTCTTTCTTTCTCAGCTTCTGCTGCTTCTTTTGCTGCTTCTTTTTATGTTTTGCAGCAGCAATGAATCTTACAATATGCTGATGCTTGTTTGGTGGCTGGTAGTGAGGATTTTCATATAAAGTTGGTATGCCAAAATTTTCCTGGAAAATCTTTATAAAGTTTAGGACAAAATGAGGTCCTATTTCTACAAGAGGGCATCTTCTTCTATGATCTGAAAGTTCTGAAACGATACCCTAGTTTTTAAAAGGGTGACAGTAAACACATGATCCAGAAATGGTTGACTTTTAGGATGATACTGTGGTGTACTAAAGATATGAATTAGGAGTTCTTTTTTTTTCTTTTTTTTTTTTTGTACTTTAAAAAGGACAAGTGTTCTACCCATAAATTCTCTTTTTCCCAAAACAATTTGGAGTTTTGTTTGCTTATTTGTTTGTTTTCTAAAACAAAAACCACACCAAAAATTTTAAAAGATACTGGAATTCCTCTGTTTCTAAATAATAGCTAGGCTAGAAACATAAAGGTTATCTGGTATACCAGGGATCACAAGTTACAAGTGAGTATTGTCAAAGTGGAAATTATAGTCTAATGCCATTACAGGCAAAGATTATTCCATTCTCATCCTCAATATCCAAGCACCTCTCAGAACAGTTAAATCAGGTCAAGACAGTCCAGGATATTAATTAGGCTTTGTTACATAAGGCCATTATGTTCTTCTAAGATGCTAACAAACCTAAACGATAAACACTGAAATCAAAATAAAACATACTAGAAACTGTCACAGAAATTATAAGTTCCTTGCAGTATCGTCCTTTCTACAACATTAATAAAGGTAATATGTTAATATTAAAAAAGAACATTTGATTTTATATCACCAGCCATGCACTTTTATCATGAGCTATTACATAAATGCTGTCTCATTCTATATCCAAAAGGCACAACCATTTTATGCTCACAATTCACTTCAGTATTTATAAAAAGTTTTCATGATTTACATAAGCACATCTATCAGTGAGAATTTAACATTGAGATGTAATCTGACATCCATAATATCTCATGTTTTGTAGACAACAATGTAGGAGAGATGTATTTTTAATCACCTTTCATCTGAATGACCTTATGTAAAAGAAAAGAAAAACATCAGTAATTTAGAAGTTCTAAGTTTCCAAAGGAGATTTTCAGATGTACGCATAGAAATGGGTACGAGGTTGATTTTTAAAAAACGTCTTCCATGTCCACATCCTGTTGTAACTGCTGTACCAGTTTTTCTTCCAGCCGTTTTTCTTTGCCTGCAAGAGGGCCCCAGATAAGATGAATGTTTTGCTTGATTTCTTTGATGTCCTGAACTTTCTGTAGCTCTTTGTTTTTCTTCAATATGTTCATAATAAATTTAGCTTGACGTTTCTGTTTGATCTCTTCAACTCTTTTCATTGCATCAATAGTTTTATTCCACAGCTCTCAATGGTATTTGACGGGTTCATTTCTACATTTTTCAAATTCAAATGAATTATCCACTATAAGCTCTTTACCAGCTGCTGTCCAGAATGCTTTAGTCCACCTGACCTTGCGAGGATTGCACTTCTTTTTAAAGTTTTTAGGAGTTCTTTAATAAAGCATAATGTGGCAATTCATCAAAAGCAGGATCAAAAGACAAAAGGGTCCAAGAACCTTTCAAACAGTTTCTGGTCAGCTTTAGTTTAGTGAGGGTATGAATATTTTTAATAAAGGATTTAGCAGATGGTCCATGAGGACAATTTAAAAGTCACATGTAGAAATCCTTTTTATTTCTTAGCTTCCAAATAGATGCATTTAATGCAGGTTTTCATTTAACAGACCTCATTAATTATAAATAATTTATCTTTACGATCCATTTTAGTATCTGCTTTAGAATTAAGCATCAGCATTCTCAAGTACTGCATTAAATGTCTTGTTCTAAAATTTATTCTTCTGGAAGAAAAGATAAAAATTTGTTCCTTAGTTTTCCACTTGCCCTTGTAAATTGGGCCCAGGATATTGTCTCTCTCTTGTTCCTCCACCTCATCTACCACAACAAGCTGCTTTGCTGATGTCCCAGCTTCATTTTTAGTGTTTTATTGGCTTCTTCACTTGCACCCCAAGTCCCCACCCCACTTCCTTTTGGTGGCCACAGTTTTCTTTTACCATCTACAATCCTGGTCTTCTTTCCCATTCAGCTGTTGCATCTTTCCCAATATTCTGCCTTTTAAAGAGGGACAGTTCTGACATGTTCAACCACATAATGAATTTGAAAGACAATGTGCTCAATAAATGATCATGCTTTTTCTGTTTAATTTTTAAGATTTTGAAATAAAAATTGTATATATTTATGTTGTGCACATATTGTAAATATGTATACATTGTAGAATGGCTAAATGAAAATAACTACATATGTACTGCCTCACTTACTTATCATTTTTTTGTGATGTAGACACTTAAAATCTCTCTTCATAATTTTCAGATGTTTAATACATTCTTATTAGCAGGAGTTCCCATGTTAGGCCATAGTTCTAATAGCACTATCACAATAGTTAATAGATTATTAACTATAATCACCATGCATCTATTATAATAAGTGCAACTGTAGAGAACCAGTTTATTAATGCTACTTGCAAGGTTGACAGTTCCATGTACTTCTCCCTCCCTCCATATTCTCATTCAAACACAAAATTTCTGACTGTTCTTTGACTCAGCCAACTGAGTTCTTCTGCATCTTTGGTACCAAGCTGGTACCTTGAGGATTCTAAATACCATTCAAGTCACAATTGAAGTTGTTTAGGTTGTTTCCCAAAACACTGAAAGATCAAACATGCTGTTGCATGTTTAAGAACTAGCTCTGTCTTAACCAAATTGTCAAACCCTTACATTAACTCTCTAGATTCACTCCTTCATGGAGAGATAAATACATAGAACACATCCTTCATTATCCTTCATGAGGACTCTAAAAAACCCTGTATGTAATTTCCCTCAGTAAATGCTTTTCACTGTTTATCCTAGAAGTTTATATTAGTGCTTCTTACATGACTATGCCAACGGATCCCATGTCAGTATGATGTGGATTGGCCTTTGTGGGAACACCATTCTGCAACATTTGGGACCCCTTGAGCCACAGAACTGGTCACACAGAACACTGTTGACATCAAAGGTAGCATAAAATAAAATTAAGTCCTTCTAAATTGTTCATATGATTTGTCATTTCCATGGTAAGAACTAAGAAAATAGCCAAAATTTACATATAATATGCTTGGGAGAGCTAATGTCAATATCATAACCTTTAAATTAAAAAGTGATATAATAACTCAAAATGGTTATTATGTGCTGATAAAGTCATCAATTCATGAAGAAGCTATAACAATGGAAAAGTCCAAAAATATAAGAAGGATCCTTGACCACAATTGACTGTGAAAAATCAGTGGTTTTACAGGACTTGTATCCCTTAATATTTCTCTTGAAATAATGGGTAGAGCCTCTAGACAGAGAAAAAAAAATAATCCTCAGTGAGGATGACCATGTTACAATTTCTTCTCCTT
The DNA here is from genome assembly GCF_000334495.1 of Tupaia belangeri chinensis. Taxonomy (NCBI): domain Eukaryota; kingdom Metazoa; phylum Chordata; class Mammalia; order Scandentia; family Tupaiidae; genus Tupaia; species Tupaia belangeri. Next base: position 282,273 of record NW_006160112.1, on the reverse strand, counting down.
AATTCTCCTCTTGGAATTTTGGACATGCATGGCCATGCTCTTGTCATGTTTTTTTAAGCTGCTGGGTCTAGGACTTGGGCCACCACTGACCAGGAGGCATTCAGTCACTTTAACTACCATGCCATGGGCTGGCCCTGACTGGAATGTTTTTCAAGCCTTTAATCAGGACTATTGCAATGATAGAAAAAGGTCATCAATAATGATACATACAAATATAGATGCATTAGAATGAAGAGACATGTATAGCACACTTCACATTAAAATAGCAAAATCTCTGTTTTTCTCAACTGTGTGTGAACATTTTTGAGGAGTAACCATATGTTAGAAGATATCGTTCTTATATAATAATTATCAGTAAAGAGATGAAAATTTTATTCTCTGATTAGCATAGAAGGATGTGAGAAACTAAAAGCTGAAATAGTCAAGTATGTGGATATAAACAGATTCATAAACAACTATTTTGTTTCTATGCTTTTACCCTAAGACATACATAGTAAATTTATTATGAACAATTACAAATGCAAATATACTTGAATGCTCTAACAGTATGTCAAATAGCAAAAGGGCCCATGACCCTGCCTATTTGATCCCAAGCAACCATTCTAGCCTTAACTCCTACAATACATTTTTTAAAATTTTCCATGAGTGAGTTTATTTAAAAATTGTAAAGATTAACATATTAGTTTTCACTACATATAATATGCAATTTTTAGCTTAAAGACAAAAGTTTCACACTTAAAGATTTAAAAAAAAAGATGTCCTAAAAACGCAGACATTAAAAAAAACTAAGCTGAATATATCTATCAACATAGGTTTCTCCCTTAAATATTCACATTTCAAAAGCTTGTCTGAGAAGATTATTTTTTAATTAGTTTTTCTGGCTGACAATAATTTACAACTGGTGGTAATTAAAACCTCCTTATCTTTGAGAACACACATTATTGGCACATAAAGAATTTTAAGTTACAGGCATTTAACAGTTTAATCAAGCATGTAGTTTTACCAGTATATATTATATACAAAGTCTCAGACTGTCATTGTGGCTGTTTGAGAGGGATTCTTTTTTTTTTGGAGAGGTTTTTGCTACAGGGCGCATGCGCTCACCAGAAAGACAGAAACAGAGAGACAGAAAGAGAGAAGTCACCACCCCACCTCCCCCTCAGGGGGATGGCCATGCCACAATCCCTTCTCTTCCATTCTCCTCTTGGATCTTGGGCATGCACACACACATGCCCGGCTTGAGTTTAAGCCACTGGGTTCGGGACTCAAACCACAGTCGACTATATGGGAGTCCAGCGACATAGCCATTAGGCTAACTGCTGATCCCCAGAGGGGTTCTTTTACTGGGAAAAGCATCCTTCAGCACAAAGAGAGTAGCAACATCTGAGTAAGTTCTTTGCCATGAGTTTCTGATTTTCAGCTTGGAAAAGAACAGCATTTAATGACGGCGACTAAGTACAATAATGGTTGCCTATGATCTAGTCATTTCAAACATTTTCTTCAGTCACTTCATGTATCCAATTAAGAAGCATGTACCAGTCAATGCGGCAAGATTTCCAAAGGTATAAAACACTGCAAAAAGCTTTATGCCACCAGGAAGCCACAGCAACCCAGTTCCAAGGATGGAAAAGAAGATGCTGCTCAGGACACAGATGACAAACCATTTCAACCTGGTGCTGAAGCTAGTGATGAGGTAGAGGAGTTCAATGTGGCGGGGCCCCAGAATCTGTCTCAGCCCCCTCACTGCCGGTTGGTTCAGTACATTGGCAAGGGCACTACTGTGCCCCACCCCACCCCCACCCCAATATACTGCTATAAAAGAATTACATAGCTCTCTTATACATCCTGAGTGTACAATAAAATCTTCCAGGAAGTCCCCCGACAGCTCCCCTTTGCTCTGATCACTTACTATTAATTACAATGCTTTATCTCCATGGTCACAATAGAGGGTGGGCTGAAGTTCTTTCTAGGCAGAAATAATCTTGACCTTTGGAAGGCCCTTCAAAATACATTTAAGGTAAACTTAATCCTTTCTTTAGGTAAAATAGGATTAGGCCAAAACTGGCCCAGGACACCTCCGCCCTCTCCAAGTGAAATAGATAAATACATTAGGATTCCTCAAATTAAGTTTTAAATCCCTATAAAACTGTATAAGTATCATTCTTTATTAAGATCCATAAGAACTAATATCTATTCTTGAGATTTTCTTTTCTCAGCACCATTCCCAGTAATCACAAGATGGCTGTTGCGCTGCATCAGCTGATAGTCATCTCTGCTTACCACTTTCGCGAAACTGCTTTCCATGGAGACCCACCTACAATTGCAGAACTGCACTAGACCCACCCTTAATCCAACCCTGAATTGCACTAGACCCACCCTTAATCCAACCCTGAATAGAATCTATGTTCTCTATTGTTAAAAACTTTATGAGCTGTTAATTTAAACACTAGCCCCTCTCCCGTTTACTTGCATGTAACACGTTTTCAATAAAAACGCACGATGATTCCTAGCAGTTATCACTCCTCAGAGAGCGATCTTTGAGGGGTGTCCGGCAAAGCACGTGTATGAAAAGGCACCAAGGCCTCTGTCTTCTGTTCACCTTCGCTGTCTCTGTCAAGATAATCCACCCATGCCGAGGCTGGTCCCTGACAATGAGGCATCCAGGGCCTGCGCAGTCAAGCTCTACTCCTCTTTATCCTGGCGACTCAGCACCAGCCGAAGCTTCTCCATGGCCCTGCTCCTGGTTGCAGCGCCCTCCACTCACTGTGGGCCTCTCCCGCCCAATACAAACCCAGTTCCAAGCCCCACGAACTGGCCTGGAAGTACAGATACCCTCCTACAATACTTGATAAAAAACCAATTTTTAAAAGAACAATGCACAAATAAAATTAGAAATTACTTTGAGAATGGCGTTTGTCTTCTGTCATCACTTGTATTACTCCAAATTACAGAATTATATTCTGTTTATGGCTGAGCAATATTTCTCTTTGCATACATACCATATTTTCTTGTCAGTTCATCAGTTCATGGACAACTGAGGTGATTTCATTATCTTGGCTCCTGTGAATAGGTTAGAAATACATATGAACATCAGGACCAGCAGTTGGCATAATGGCTATGTTGCTGGAGTCCCAGGTAGTCGAATGCAGTTTGAGTACTGGACTGGGCAGCTTAAACTCATGCTGGGCATGGAAGTAGAAGGTATTGTGGTGTGGCTATCCCCCGGGTGGTGATTTCTTGCTTTCTGTCCCTTTGTCTCTCTGGTGAGTGCACGTACCCTATAGCAAAAACCTCTCAAAAAAAAAAAAAAAAGACACATGAATGTGAAGTTTTTTTATATTTCAACTATTTTTAAATTTTATTTCAAGTTCTTTTACACATTCATTCCTGTTATTTAGCTTGCAAAGTGAATATTCCAACATGTCTTACCAGTCCAGTTGATAATACTGTAAAGTTATCTTCAGCAGTTAATGCCGCATTTTTGTACTATTAATGCTTTGCCTCTCTATTTTTCTCCTTAATATTCTTCCTCATACTCTGCTCCTTTGCCCATCCTCTTCCCACACTGTATCTGGTATTCACAACCATTTACTATGTCTCTATATCCTGTAGTCATTCAGTTTTAGTCATAGAGTGTGGACACTCAGTATATATTAAGTGGAGACATACAATGTCTCTTCTTCATAGCCTGGGTTGCTTCACTCAGCAGTAAATCTTTGATATTCATCCACTTTCTGTCAAAAGCCAGGGTTGTGTTTATTTATTTATTTATTTATTTATTTATTTTATGACTGAGTAGTATTCCATAGAGTATATGTGCCACACTTTTTCAGTCCATTCATCTCTTCATGGGCATTTGGGTTGGGTCGATGTCTTAGAAATTGTGAATAGTTGTGCAATAAACATCTATGTGCAAGCACTTTTTCAATTAAAAATTCTTCTGTCCTTTGGGTAGATACCAAAGAGTGGAATTGCTAGGTCACTTGGTAGTTCTATTTGTAGATTTTGAGGAATCTCCAATTTGTTCTTCACAGTCACTGGAACAATTTACCTTTCCACCAGCAGTGTAAGAGAGTTCCCCTTTCACCACACCCCCACCAGCACTTATCATTTTTTTTTTTTAATCTTAGTCATTCTGAACTGGATTAGGTGGTATCTCGTTGTTTTGATCTGCATTTCTCTTATGATGAGAGATGTTAAGTATTTTTTAATATGCCTTTTGTCTGTTCATATATCATACTTAGAGAGTAGCTTTTTTGACTCTATCTCCTATTTTTAAATAGGGTTGATCATCTTTTTTCAAGACAGCTGCTTGAGTTCCTTGTTTATTCTGGTTATCAGTCCCTTATCTGGTGCATACTTTACAAAAATATTTTCCCAATCTGAGGGCTATCGATCCACACTAATTACTGTGTCCTTTGCCATGCAAAAACTTCTTAGTTTGATGTAATCCCACTTGTCTATTTCAGGGATTATTCACTGTGCTTTGAGGGTCTTATTAAAGAAGTCTTTGCTTACCCCAATGTCTCCCAGAGTTTCCCCAGTATTTTCTAGCAGTACTTTATAGTTTGAAGATTTAAGTTTAGATCTTTGATCCACTTTGAGTTGCTTTTTGTCAGTGGTGAGAGGTAGGGGTTCAGATTCATTTTTCTGCAGGTGGATATCCAATTTTTCCAGCACCATTTGCTAAAAAAGTTTTTCTTTTCCACTGGAGTGATTGGAGTCCTTTGTCAAAAATTAGTTGGCTGTATGTTTGGGAGTTTATTTCTGGGGACTCTATTCTGTTCCATTGCTCCACTTGTCTGTTTCTGTGCCAGTACCATGCTGTTTTGATTACCACAGCTTTGTAGTATATTTGGAGGTCAGGGAGTGAGATGCCACCCACTCCACTATTCTTGTACAAGATTGCTTTGGCAATACAAGGTCTTATGTGATTCCAGAAAAATCATCTGTCTTTTCTAGATCTGTGAATAATGTGTCTGGTACTATGTGATTGCGATTGCAATAATTATGCAGAATAATTTGGGTAGAATTGCCATTTTGATTGTATTAATTCTTCCAATCCAGGAACATGGGATATCTTTTCACTTTTTTTTTTTTGAGTCAATTTCAATTTCTTTTTTTAGTTTCTAATAGTTTTTCTTGTGGAGGTCTTTAACTTCTTTTGTTAGATTCATTCCTAGGTATCTTATACTATTTGTGGCTATGTAAATTGAATTACTTTCTTCAGTTCTATCTCAGTCTGCCTGCTGTTTATATATATAAATACTATAGATTTCTGTATGTCAATTTTGTATCCTGTGACTTTACTGTATTCATGTATTACTTCCAGGTATTTTTACATAGACACCATTGAGTCTTCTATGTTTACAATCATGTCATCTGCAAAAAAAAGAGAATTTCACCTCTTCCTTTTCTATTTGAATGTCTTTTACTTTATTCTCTTTTCTGATTGCCTTGTCAAGGACTTCTAGTACTATATTGAAAAGGAGTGGAGAAAGTGGGCATCCTTTTCTTGTACCAGGTTTTAGTGGAAAAGTTTTCAGCTTTTCCCCATTCAGGATGATGTTAGCTATGGGTTTTTCATAAATAGCTTTGATCGTGTTTATAAATGACTCTTCTATGCTGATATTGCTGAGAGTCTTGATCCTGAAGGGATGTCATATCTATCAAATGTTTTTTCTGTATCAGTTGATACGATCATATGCTTTTTTATCTTTCTTTATGTTAATATGATGTATTCCATTTATGGTTTTGCATATGTTGAACCAACCTAGCAGTCCCGGAATAAAACCTACCTAGTCGTGATGTGTAATCTTTTTTATGTGCTGTTGGATACTATTTACTAGTAACTTCTTGAGAATTTTTGCATCCATATTTATCAGAAATATTGGTCTATAGTTTGTTTTCCTTCCTTGTCCTGTTGTTATTTGTTTCATGGATAAGGGCAATGGAGTCTTCATAGAATGAATTTGGGGGATTTTTCTTCCTTTTGGATCTTAAGAAATAACTTGAGCAGAATGGGTGTTAACTCTCGTTAAAAGTTTAGTCGAATTCAGAGGTGAAGCCATCACAACCAGGGCTTTTCTTTGTATGGAGGTTATTTATTCCTGATTCAATCACATGGCTTGTTATTACATGCCTACTCAAACTTTTTATATCCTCCTGGTTCAATCTTGATAGAATATATGTGTCCAAGAATTTGTCCATCTCATGCAGATTTTCTTGTTTCTTGGCATGTAGTTGTCCATAGTATCCTCTAATGATATTTTGTATTTCTGTTACGTCTGTTGTTATATTGCCTGCTTCATTGCAGATTTGATTTACCTGGTTTCTTTTTTTTTTCTTAATACATTTTGCTAGTCATGTATCGATTATCTTTCAATGAACCAGTTTTTACTCTTATTTATTTTCCATATTGTTAATTTATTTTCTATTTCATTCATTTCTGCTCAGATCTTTATTACTTCTTTTCTCCTAGAGGTTTCTGGATTTTTTTTTGTTGCTTTTCCAATTCTCTGAGGTATGATATTAGATGATCCATTTGTTGTCTTTCTATCTTTTTCTTATGTGTACTAATTGCTATGAACTTCCCTCGTATTACTGCTTTTGCAGTATTCCAAAGATTTTTAAAAGTCATGTCCTCATTGCCATTGACTTCCATGAATCTTTTGATTTTAGTCTTTATTTCTTCAGTAGTTATACAGTCTTGAGTCTTTCAGGAGTACATTATTTAGTTTCCATGCATTTGAGTATTTTTTGTTTGTTTTTATTGCTCTTTTTTATTTTATTTTATATTTTTACGTTTTTTAATATATTCAATCATATTTTTTAGCTTACAAAATATAACAATACTACCCCCCTGTCTCAACAGTATTTGAGTATTTTTTTAGGATTTTTCTTGAAATAAATATCAAGTTTAATTCCATGGTGATTGAAGAATTGGTGGATATAGTTCCTATGCCTTTTAATCTGTAGAGGTTTGCTTTGTGCCCTCTCATGGTCAATCTTGAAAAAGGTTCCATGTGAGGGTGAGGAAATAGTGTATCTCATGGTTTTAGTCTGGTAAGTCAATTTGATTTATGATATCATCTAGATCCTTTATTGCTTTACCTATTTTTTGTCTAGATGATCTGTCCAGAGGGTATAGTGCAGTGCTGAGGTCTCCAACAATTTGTGTGTTGCAATCTATCTCTCCTTTGGGATCTAACCATCTTTCCTTGGCATATTTGGGTGCTCCTGTGTTAGGTGCATAGATATTCATAAGCGTTATATCTTCTTGATGGATTAGCTCTTTTAATACTACATAGGGTCCTTTCTTCTTACAGTTTCTGTTTTAATGACTATTTTGTCAGAAGTTAGTATCATGACCCCAGCTCTTTTTTGGTTCCCATTTGCATGGAATACTTTTTCCAATCCTTCACTTTTAGTCTATGTACATCTTTATCTATGAAATGTGTTTCTTGTAGGCAGTAGATAGAGGGTTTCTGGTTTTATGTTTGTTTCATTTTTTGTTCCATTCAGCCAGTCTGTGTCTCTTGATTGGAGAATTTAATCCATTGACATTCAATGTTATCGTCAGTATTTCTGGACTTGTCTTCATGTTTAAGTTGGTCATTGTCTTGGTTGTCTTTTTAGCCCCTTTATTCCCCCTGGCTGTCTGTTCTTTAGTTTTTCTGGAACAGGACTCTCTTCAGAAAAGTGAAGAGTAGTCTGTGGGGCAAGGAGGACTAGGAAATTAACAACAGAAACAAGAAGAGAAAAAAAATTGCCCACATTTCTGAGAGGGGAGGGCTCTGGGGTTGGGATAGCTGGAGCTAGGGCTGGGGCCAGTGATGGCCCTGCCTCAAAGTTCCTTGATGACCAGGGGGCTAGAGATGGAATTGGGGCTCTTCTGGAGAGTGGAGGCCAGTCTGTGGAGCCAAAGACACCTTTTTGACATATTTATTTTCTTTGGATATAAGCCTGGTAGTGCCATTGCTAGATCACATGACATTTTTAACTTTACTTTTTAGATAATCTTTCATATTATTTATTTATACTGGATTTACTATTTTTTAGCCAGCAGTGCACAAGAGTTTTTATTTATGCCCATGCTCAGAAGCATTTATCATTGCTCTTTTTCATTTAATTAGTTAATTTTTTATTCCAATACAACTTTATTTACATGAACATATGAGAGAGGGAAGACTGGCCTGAAGGCCATAGTTTGCCAATACCTCGGTTAAATTACAATAAATACTATTATACACAATAGAATATTTTTCATTTATTTTTTAAATTAAGTAGATTTCTATGTATAGATATGTGTCTTGGTATATAGCTGAGTGAATAAAATGCCAGAGAGAATGTGTGTTCACCAGAGAGAGACAGAGATAGAGATAAGGAAGAATTATCCCCTGATGGAGTATGATCATGCTGAAATCCCTTCTCCATTTCTTGATCCTGTCAGGATTTTGGATATGTACATTTACATGCCTGACATAATTTTTTAAAGTAATAATGTTATAAATTGTTCTGAGATTAACTTTACCCACCTTTCAGCTTATTTTTTCTTATTTATTCTAGGGTACATGCACTTGCATGTACATACATGTAGGGAGAGACAGAGAAAGAAGGAAGCTGAGAAAGCAACCTCCAGGGGGATGACCATGCCACAATCTCTTCTCCTATTCTCTTCTTGGAATTTTTCATGCCTATCCACACACTGGAAATGTTTTTCAAGCTGCTGGGCCAAGGACTTGAACTGCCACTGAACTTGTGGGATGCAGCCACCTTAACCACTATGCCATGGGCTTGACCTGCCTAGTATGGTTTTCAAGTCTTTTATCAGGACTATTTCAGTGATAGAGTGAAGGTATTCTATGTGGCTATATTTATTTTTAAAAGTATAAACATATAAATATATATTTATATATAATAGACTTAAATAATATACATTCAGATTACTATTAATAACATTACCTGAGAGACCACTGGGAAATCAGTTCCACCAACATAGCCACTGCCAGTTTTCCTGCAGAGATCCATGGCTCATCCCCTCATTTCACCTTAAAAAAATAAGGTGAAAAATATTCCACCTTAACCATCCTCCACTCACTTTTGAACTCTCGGGTGTGTTCATTGGAACTTTGAGAAGAACTTAAACTCTCCCTGCACCATTGGAACATCTGTTCCAGTGTTAGGCAGTGAGCTGCTTGTGGCTGGAAGGCTGTGATACAGAGACCTGTGGTTCATAACCTCCCCCACACATATTTGAACACTCATCTCCTCCCTCACTCTCCTGTGAACTCTCAGGCGTATTAATTGGAACTTTGAGAAGACCTTGCCTGCTCCCCATGTCATCCAGGCATCTATTCCAGTAACAAGCCTGGCTGCACTGAGTGGCAAGGAGACTAAGCTGCAGAGAAAGTTGAGCTTATCCCTACACCCCTCTGAATTCTAAAATATCAACATTTTCCCTTAAGTCTTCCTTAATTAAAGTTCAGCAGCTCAGTCCCAGGTACATTTATTCTACAGAAACTGGGAGGAGTTTGAATCAGCCAAGTCCAGTGACAACAATGCAGGTTGCTGGTGAGCATCAGGGATGTACAGCAGCAGAGAGGTCACCTGTCAACTACTCCCATGGTCTTTGAATCCACAAAATTAACTTGAAGAATTTAGAAAAAAGTATTAATTACCAATTGCAGAACTACAAGAAAATGAAAAACCAAGAAAATACCTCACACCCAAAAGAAAATATCAATTATTCATCATCAAAGGACAAAACAATGGAACTCGTGGAAGTGTCAGATAAACAATTCAGAAATTTTGTAGTGACAAAACTAAATGCAATGCAATGAGCTTCAAGAGATGAAGATGTCCTTTCATGAAATGAAAGAAGAAATAGACACCATAGTGAAGAATCAATCAAAGGGTTTTATAATAATAAAGACTATAATACAGAAAGGAAAGCCTCTCTAGAAAGAATTAAAAGAAGATTAGGTTACACAGAAGATCAAATCTCGAATGTAGAATATCAAATCTCTGACCTAGAAAAAAATATTGAAAAGACTGAGAAACTAACAAGGGAAAATGAGGACAATATATGAGAAATACTAGATACCATTTTAAGTGCCCAAACATCTGGATAACTGGTATATCAAAAGGTAAAGAAAATAATAAGGGCATTGAGAATCTATTCCATGAAATCCTTGCAGAAAACTTTCCAAAGAGAAAACCAATAAAGGATTCAGACCCAAGAAATACAAAGGACCTCAAACAGAATCAATCCAAGAAGATCTTCTCCAAGGTACCTCATAGCCGTATTGGCCAAAACCACAGACAAAGACAAGATACTAAAATTGGCAAGAGAGAAACATCAAGTTACTTACAAAGGATATCTCATCAGGTTAATATCAGACTTCTCATAAGAAAAATTGCAGACAAAGAAAGAATGGGAACATATATAGAAACTTTTAAATGATAAACAATTTCAATGAAGATTACTATATCCAGCAAGATTATCCCTCAGATGGGAAAAAAAAAATTCTCAAATAAACAAAACCTGAAAAATTTACCAATGCCAGACCAACTCTTTGAGAAGTTCTGAAGGGAGTACTATATTAGGAAAACTGAAGTCAGATGGACAGATGTAAAAGAACCTAAAAAACAACAGAAAAAATGGCTCACTTAATGATAGGAACATGTTCAGAAATATAGGTAATAATGTTGAATGTTAATAGATTAAGCTCTCTGATCTAGAGACACAAACAAACAAACAAACAAAAACCAGATACCGTCTATCTGTTGCATACAAGAAATTCATATTATGGATAAAGACATACATAGGCTAAAACTGGAGGATTGAAAAAAGTTATTTCATGCAAATCGAAATAAAAAAGGGTTGGAGTCATGATACTGATTTCAGACAAAAATAGACTTTAAGACAAAAAACTGTGAAAGATAAAGAAGGGCAGGGCATTATATAGTAGTGAAAGGTCTAATTCATCAAGAAGACATAACACTTATAAAAATCTATGCACCCAACTCAGGAACACCCAAATATGTAAAGGAAAGATTGCTAGATCTAATAGGAAAAATCAACTGCAACAGGCTAATATTTGGGGATCTCAATGCCCCATTATCTCCTTTAGTCAGATCTTGTAGACAAAAAATGAGCAGAGAGATACAGGGCCTAAGTGATACTATAAGTCAAATGGACTTCACAAACATCTATAGGAAATTCCCCCCTAAGGCCATAAATTATACATTTTTCTCACTCCCATATGGAAACTTTTCAATGATTGACCATATGATAGGGTACAAAACAGGCCTTTTCATAGGCATAAAAACTATAGTAAGCATCTTCTCTGACCATGATGGAATTACATTTGATATTAATTTTAGGAAAAATCTTCAAAATGCACAAACATGGAAATTAAACAACCTACTCCTGAATGACTACCCAACTACCAAGGAAATACATTCTGAAATCAAAAGATTTATGGAAACAAAAATAATGAGTACACAAGTTTTCATAAACTATGGGACACTGCAAAAGCTGTCATAAAAGGGAAATTTATAGCAATTAGTATACATAAGAAAGAAATGTAGGTGGCAAATAGTTTAACATTATGCTTCAGGGAATTGGAAAAATGACCACAAATGCCACAAAATGCCAGGAAAAAAGAAATAAGAAAGATTTGAGCAGAAATCAATGAAATTCAAAATAAATCAACTATATAGAAAATAAATAAATGCAAAAGCTTGCTCTTTGAAAAGATGAACAAGATGAACACACCATTAGAAAGAATGATTGAGAATAAGAAAGAACAAAACAAATCAGTCAAATAGAAAATGAAACAGTCAATATTACAACAGATAAAACAAATTCAAAACATTATTAGAAGATATCATGAATGACTATAGGCCAACAAACAAGAAAATTTTGATGAGATTGACAAATTCCTGGAGGCAAGTAATCTACCAATATTGATTCAGCAGGACTTAGAAAGTCTGAATAGATCCATAATAGGGCAGAATATTGTATTAGTAATAAATAACCTCCCAACGAAGAAATGCTCAAATCCTGATTGCTTCACTTCTAAATTCTACAAAACATTTAAAAAAGAGTTAACACTTATTCTATTTAAATTATATCTAAATATCCAAAAGGAAGGAAACCCCTCAAATTCATTTTATGAAACTTCCTCATAAATAAAGACATGACAAAAAAAGGAAAACTACAGGCCAATATCTCTGATGAATATAAATGCTAAAATTCTCAATAAGATACTTGCAAATTATATTCAAGAACATATGAAATAGATTACTCCTCATGACCAGGCAGGCTTTTTTTCCAGGGATGTAAGAGTGGCTTAGCTTATACAAAACTATAAACTTAATTCACCATATTAATAGAAAGAAAGATAAAAGGATGATATGGTCCTTTCAATTGATGCAGAAAAAGCATTTGATAAAATACAACACCTTTTCTAAACATGAACAAAGCCATATAGAAAAATGTATAGCTAACATTATACTGAATGGGGAAAATCTGAGTGCTTTTCCAGTAAAAACTGGTACAAGACAAGGCTGACCACTTTCTCCACTCCCTTTCAATATAGTAGTAAAAGTCCTAGACAATGCAATCAGAAAAGAAAATAATATAAAAGGCATTAAAATATCCAAAGAAGGGTTTAAAATATCTTTACTTACAGATGACATGATGCTATACATAGCAGACACAAAGATCTTCTCAAAAGAAACTGGATTTATCAAAGTAATAAATGAGTACAGGAGTTCTTAAGCAGAGTCCATTTCTGTTTACAGCCCTTGCCCAGTCAGGGAAACTGAAGCAGGACTGTCCATCAGCCCAGCCCCATCTCCAGCTCCCATCCTCGGACTCCCCACCCTCAACCAGAAAGAGGGACTAGACTTGTCTAGAATTATAGTTTTCAAATATCTTAGCATCATGAGGCCTCTGGAGACCTCACTCTATACTAAACCACCTGGAATAAAAGGAGAAACTGCTTTTCAGAAACCTGAATAGAATACTCCTCCCATAGGGACCACATTGCCAACCTCACCAGAAGAGAAACTTCTGCACAGAAGCAATCCATAGAAGCAAAAGGGAAGCAATCTAGTTCCCAGTGGTAAAAGCATTCTCCAAAAAGATATACAAAAGTCATCACCCAATGGCTAGAAGTCTCAGAAGAGCCTCAAATTAGAAAAACAAAAACAAACAAAAAAAAAAAACACAAGAAATATGTATTAATAGAACACAATAATTTTCCTTCATCTCTTGGGGAAAAAAAAAAACAGAAAAAGTTACTGAAATGTCAGAGAAATAATTCAGAACATTTATAATGACAAAACTCTATGAGTTGGAACAGAAAAGATAAAACAAACTCCAGGAGAACAGGAAGTCTTTCTACAATTTAAAAGGAGAAATAGACACCATAAGACAGGATAAAATAAAACTCTCAAATCAAATCTTGAATGTAGAAGACAAAACCACTGACCTAAAAAAAAATCATGAAAAAGATAGAGAAAATAACAAAGACTGAGGACAATGTGCGAAAAATATCAGAATCCAAATATCTGAATAGGTGAAGAAGCTAAGAGCATTGAAAACCTATTACATACAATTCTGGAAGAAAACCTTCCAAGTCTAGAGAAGCACTCAAACATCCAAATCAAGAAATACAAAGGACATTTAGAAGAAAAATAGGGAGGCAAAGTATTAATGACACAAAGAAATGTGGTATTATCTGTTGAAGATATTTTGTAGTTTTATCAACTGTACTAGGGAGAATTATTCACCTGTTGAAATATCCATTTTGTAAGCCAAATGATAATGTGATTGAATGTATAAAAGAAAATGAAATGAAAAAAATAAACAAATAAAAAAGTAATACAATGTATCCAAAATAAAATCAACCCAGTAAGATTCTCCCCACAACATATCTTAGTCAGACTGGTCAAAACCACAAAGGCAAGATAATAAACGTGGCCACAGAGAAACATCAACTGACTTACCAAGGTCATGCCATCAGGTAAACACCAGACCTTTCCATGGAAACAATGCAAGCAAGGAAAGAATGAGAAAGTGGTAAGAGAGAAACAATTTCAACCAAGATTATTATATCCAGTAAGATTATCCTTCATATAGGGAAAAGAAGATTTAAATCTTCTCAGACAAACAAAATCTGAAAGAATTTGCCAACTCCACACCACCTTCAAAAACTCTGTAAAGAGCCCTGTTTCAGGAACACTAAAGAATGAACAGTCAGAAATGAGAGTAAAAGACAACCAAGACAATGGCCAACTTAAATGTAGAGATAAGTCCAGAAATATCTACCATAACATTGAATGTTAATGGATTAAATTCTTCAATCAAGAGACACAGACAGGCTGGGACCAGCAGTTTGGGACTAGCAGTTGGCATAATGGCTTTGTCACTGGACTACCATGTAGTCAACCGCAGTTCGAGTCCCGGACCTGCTGGCTTAAACTCATGCTGGGTATGTGTGCGTGAATGCTCAAGATCCCTGGAGGAGAAGGGATTGCAGCGTGGCCATCTCCCTGGAGGGTGATTTCTTGCTTTCTGTCTGTCTCTTTCTGGCGAGCTCACGCACCTTATAGCAAAAACCTCTCAAAAAAAAAAAAAAAAACACCTCGGTAACCACCTGCAGGATGTTGAAACTGGATCCCCATCTAACATCATTAACAAAAATCAACTCAAAATGGATCGAAGATCTAAACTTAAGACTTCAAAAAATAAAACTACTGGTGGAAAACACAGGAAACTCTGACACAGATTGGGGTAGGCAAAGACTTCTTAAATAAGACCCCCCAAATCACAGTCAATAATTCCAAAAACAGACAAATGGGATTACATCAGAGTAAGAAGTCTCTGCATGCCAAGGACACAGTAATTAATGTGAATTGGGCAACCCTTAGAATAGGAGGATATTTTTGTAAACTATGCCTCA